>NC_091478.1:102331275-102657432 GCF_036971445.1 Narcine bancroftii
AAAAAAAAAACAATGACATACAGCTTCCTCTGGATCTTGTTGCGTCACATATTGGGCTTTTTCTGGATTCAATGACATGGGCAGCAATTTTTTTTTAAGTAGCTCAGTGACACAGTCAGTAATACTTATTCATCTCTTAAGAATTTAATGAAATGTTTATTCCTTTCTCCTGAAACTGTTGTCTCTTTATTAGAATCGGATTCCATGACAACACCCAAGTATATTTTCTTCTTCCAGAATTTTAAAGCCAATATTAATCACCCCAGAAAGCATTGTATTTCATTTTTCCCTTGCTTCATTAGTAAACCTTTCCTACAAGTACAGTGAAGTAACAATTCTCTAGCCCTTCAGGGAATGAAGCAACTACAGCACACCCAAGAAACACAAAATCTGCAGACGCTAGAATCGCGAGTGCAGGGATAAAGGGTTGCGACCAGAAAAACCGACTGACCATTTCTATCCATGGATGCTGCGTGATCCGCTGAATGTCTTCATTTTCTCTTTGTTCACTAGCGCACAGACATCTCCATCCTAATTGGACAATCTCCACTAATTATGAACTGAACCCAACATCTCCCTGATCTGTGCAGGCCAGTTATTATAGGAGCTTAGCTAATTTCCCTTGATGTAGCTTGCTTTTAAGGTGATGAAAATCAATAATGGAAAATAACAAGAAAAAGTTTATATTTTCAAAATAAATTCACCTAAATCTCGACATAATCATCCCCACAATCCTACATTATCTTTTTCAAGCCAGTTAATTAGTCACTTGCCATGATACATAACATTCGTTCAAGTTCAAATCTATTGTCACATCGTACCTGGGACGATGAGATGGGCTTGTTCTGCGATCACTTGACCAAATCATCTCTAATAATACATCAAGCAAAGTGGGCAGTGTGACAGGGAAAAGATTAATTAGTGCATAACAAGGGCACTAATTGGGAAACACCAATGAGAGGAGCTAGATGGTTGGAGGAAGAAACAGTCTTTGGAATTGCTGGTACATGATATCACATTCTTGAATTCCTCCCCAATGACAGCAAGGAGAAGAGAGCATGGCTGCGGTGAGATGGCTTCCTCAGTACACTGGATGCCTTCCATCCTTAGCAATCGAAGGATCCTGAATGATTCAGTAAGGATGGAAGGGTGCAGAACATCCTTAGCTTTTTAAGGAAATAGAAGCATTGGTGCACTTTCTTGGCCGTCATAATGACATGGTTGATCCAGGTCAGATCACTGAAAATATTATCTCAAACACTGGATCATACATATGTGTTAATGATTAATTGTGCTTTGTTTGGTACTATAGACTACTAGGAATTTGATAATGGAGTATCAAAGTTTTCCAGAGATATCAAAGTCCTTCCTTAAAAGCCCAAAGAACCTTCAAGCCAAGATAATCCAAACTTTTGTTTATCAGTAATTGCTCTGCCCTTCACAAAACATTGTGTTACAATATCAGTCTCAAATATATTGAACACAAAGGGAAAGAAAACATTATTTTTCTGTTTCATCCATCAGACAAACAGACCAAATCCAACCCTTTTAACAGCAACAATGCAATAATATTGGCATGGAGTAGTTTGTCATGAGGTAGTTTATTTAAAAGGTACACACTGAATACATAAGCCAGAGAGGTTGAAACCAATACCCCTTTTACCACTTGCTTCCCAGTTAATTGGCTGTGCAGTGTCCCGGGACAAGAAGCCTTTTGTGTTGTTCCCATTGAGCCACCTTTAACCAGGACACTGACTGCTTTCCACTGAACACAACTCATCCCCAGCGATCGGAAAGTTTACCTTCAAATGGAACAGATGGAAGTTGTCCTTTTTCCACCAGTTTGATCAGCACACTGGCGTCAGCTGATGCCAAGAATATGAGTAGGTGTAGAGGCCGTCAATCCCCGGCGTGATTTGATGTAACCAGCACGCCAATTGAATTTTCCTTTTCCACTGGATCCTTAACCGGTTCATTCCCCACTAATTCATGGGACAAGGTGCCAGTGGAAAAGAGGCTAAAGTTTGCATCAGAAGTAATGACTTGACCCGATCAAAATATTCTGTTCCTACTGATCAAGTGAAAGAAAAATAGTCCAGTTCCACCCAGTCAGAAAAGAGGAATAGCAGGAATAGCACAAAGATTCAGAAGTCAAGCTTCCAACCTATTCATTCCCCAAAGCTTACATGTGTCCTATTCAATGCAATTGGCCATTCAGAAGTACATTTCTTGTGAATGGAGAAGGGGGAAGAACAATGAGTAAGGCTACAAAATATAAGTATATATAATGCTGCAATGTTGAAAATCTCTTCAGGTAACAATAAAATTAAATTTATTAAAGATATTATTTTATCAATTTTCTTCTGCAGCAAATTCTCACTGAGCATCATATCCGGAGAACAGAATTATCGTTTGTCTTAAATATACAGAACACAAAACAAAATTTGCAGAACAGAGGAAAGGCTTAACAATGTCAGCTTAATCTAAAAATGAAACCTTACCTCAATGTATAAATTGTATGTACAGATATGATGCAAACATAAACCAGTGTATAATCTAAAAGGAGCAAGTTCCCTTAAAGTTCATATGATTGGAGGGTCAGGACAAATGCAACAGATGGAAGGGTTTCTGGTGTTCTTTGACATCACAGATCAGCACACATTCAAGAGGTGATGAATTATATTATTTAATATGAATGGAAGACCACATCATTGTGCCTGAATCCTTAATGCACTTTATTGTTGCCGTAATAACAAACCGTGTTTCAAAAAAAAGCAGAAATCAGCCAACGTATAAAATGTAACTTACAGATTTCTAGCCTTGAAGGCTTCTGCAAACTGCTGGACACTTCGGAGGGAAGACAAATCCAGGATCATAGCCTCGACCTTGGCTTTATGCTGAAATAAAGCACAAATGAAGAAAGTGAAAAATCATGAACAATGGCCGAAGCTCATATAAAAATTGAAAATAACTACATTATAGACTGGTCTCCATTACAAATTATTGATAGAATTCATTTTCAATAGCAAAAAACAATTGTGCAACAATGCCAGTGAAATGGCCCAACATAAAAAGATTTTCTGCACATCTTAGGAAAGAGAGCATTGTCTTCTCTGAGCTGTTTAGTTGACAAGTTTGATGAGGCAGTTTGACAGTCGTAAATGATAAGTTTGTGTTTTCACAAACTTTTTTAGTAGGTAATTTGTTCATTTCCACTACCAAAGTAAGATGACCAATTTAGTTATTTGGGTGCATGACAATAGGCCAAAGTAATTCCAGCAATCCGAATTGTGAACTGCTGTGTATATAAACATTTGAAATGCAACCCAGCAGAGGGAAGCATGCATTTAAGAAAGTTAACACAAAACAACTACGCTTAAAAGCTTTTCCGAATCATGACGTGCAATGCATTCTTTCTTAAATGGATACATTAAGGACATTCATAAAAAGATGGTGTTGAAGAAGGAGAATGGTGTTAAAGTCCAAAGTAGATGTGGTTTTATTCAATCGTTCAGCATCTTATCTTTATTTATAAATACCCTTCATTTTCCATTGAGCCATAAAAATCTTTTTAACAAAGCTCTTCTTTGGAGTAAAAAGTTATATCTGTAGGTGAAAACTGATTTACATTGTTACTAAAAGCTTTGTCATGGTTTTATCCTGTGTTATAAATCTTAAATCCATTATTAATGATATTGTGGAATACAGACTCTGCCAAGAATACAACAGCAGTAGCTGGATTTAAAATATTGGACATCCAACAGAAGGTTGACATTTATGACACTCTGATGTGATTTCTCAATATTTAGAAAGAGCAGAAAAATTACAGAAATCAAGATCGAAAGAAAATCCGCTGAATTAATCAGAAAGAAATGAGGAATACGTTTCATTCCTTCAATTAATTTTCCCAACATGTATTAAAATATTTTGTTCCATATGAAATCAAAACCATATAATTACAGTGGTTTAAAAGTTCACATTCAAATTTATTATCTTCTGATTGCAAATATACACCAGACGAAGAAGTGTTTCTCAGGACCAAGATGCACACAGTAAACAGCAATCACACACACATATAAAAAAGTGTGTGTGTGTGTGTGTGTGTAATTTTAAATAAATAGATGCAAATATTTTGAATTATTTAGTCAGTTACAGGATACAGATTGTCAATTACACAATCTATGGAATAAAGCTATTTCACAGACTTGCAGTCTAATTTTGACGTACTTGTACCTCCTTCCCTCAGTGCTGGTCAAGAAGCTACAAACCCTAGGCCTCTGTACCCTGCTCTGCAACTGGATCCTTGACTTTCTCATTGGAAGACCACAGTCAGTACCAATTGGAAACAACGTCTCATCCTCACTGATCATCAACACAGGTGCACCCCAAGGATTCGTGCTTAGCCCACTGCTCCTTCATTATACACCCATTACTGTGTGGCCAGGCACAACTCCAATGCTATCTACAAGTTTCCCGATGATACCACAGTTGTCAGCAGAATCACAAACGGCAATGAGGAAGCGTACAGGAGGGAGATAGATCAGCTCTTTGAATGGTGTTACGACAACAACCTTATGCTCAACATCAGCCAAAGCAAGGAGATGATTGTGGACCTCTGGAGGAAGTCAGGGGTCAATATCGCCGAGATCTGTCCTGGAGCCTCCACGATGATGCAATCACAAAGAAGACTCGCCAGCGGCTATACTTTGTTAGGTGTCTGAGGAGATTCGGTATGTCACCGAAGACTCTTGTAAATTTCTACAAGTGTACTGTGGAGAGCACTGTGGCTGGTTGCATCACTGCCTGGTATGGAGGTGCCAAATCTCAGAACAAGAATAAACTCCAGAGGGTTGTTAATGCGGCCCTTGACATCACAGGCACCAGACTTCACTCCATCGAGGACGTCTCCATGAGGTGGTGTCTTTAAAAAAAAGCAGCCACTAGCTTCAAAGACCCCCACCCCCCAGGGAAAAGGTACAGGCGGTTAAAGACGAGCACGCAGCAGCACAGCATTAGCTTCTTCCCGTCTACCATCGGGTTCCTAAATAATCAATGAACCAAAGACACTGCCTTACTTTTCGTGCACTAATACTTTTTTTATAGCAATGTTGTAAGACGGTTATAATATGAATATTTGCTCTCTGACGCTGCAGCAAAACAATGAATTTCTTCACTTGTTCATGACACTAAATCCTGATTCTTGATGGCAGTAATATTGCTTGCTGGTTGGAAAGGGTCCATCATTCAGTTCCTCAAACCTGGTCCACCATTCAGCCTGATAATAGCCAAACCTGTCCCTCATTTATTACCCACCCAATCCCCATTTTGATTATTCCCTTGAACGGAAAAGAGATTTAAGGGGCCAAATGGCTTACTCCTATTCTACCCTTCGTTCAGCAGATAAGGTTGAGAGGAAATGTAATCTCGTACACGAGATCAATTCAGATTTAAAGTGAATCACCCTGAGGAGCTGTTCACTTCAGCAGATGTTTCAAGGGACAGGAGTCACATTTTCAGTGATGGGAAAAAGAGACAAGAGGATTTGAGGAAGATTATTTTTTTAATGCCAGCAAAGGTAACAGTGCCACAGACCCCCTCATTAATAATTGGATGGGCACTTGAGGAAAAAAATATATCATCAGGCCAAGAAGAAACTGAATTGTTTGTTCTCTAAGGAATCACCATGGACTCAATGCACTGAAAGTCTTCTGTACCATGAAGATTCAGATCCGAGACTCTCCCAGAGGAAATCCAGCAATCAAAAAATATCAATTATCAGCCCAAGGAGAATAACAATTGTATGTAATAATTATTTAAACAATTATTTTGAGGCGAAGTAGTACCTGATGAATTAAAAATATATTTAAATGACATGCTCAGAAAGTTGTGAAACTCATGGAGAGGGTGCAAAAGAGATTCTCACTTCACACACTTTATGGGATAACAGTTTCCAGGAACAAAATTAGGTTACAGAAGATCAGATTTCTCCCCTTGCTCAAAAACACTTCTATATTTCGAATGCAAACGTTTTCATCATCTCAGGTAGCAAAAGTATTAATGATAAGATACTCTGTGCAGTTCAGGTCACCTACTTGCAGAAAAGATATCAAGAAGATTGAACAAGGGCAGAAAAAAATTACAAGAATGCTGCTGGGATTCAAGAAACTGAGACGTAGGGCAAAGTTGAATCAGTTAGGACTTCATTCCCTGGAGCATCAGAGAATGATGGGGGATTTGATCGAGGTTACCAAAATTAAATTAAATTATTTTTTAAAAGTTTTTAATTTAGACTTATAGCACGGTAACAGGCCATTTTGACCTCCAAGCCCGTACTGCCCAATTTACATCCAATTAACCTGCACCCGCAGTACGTTTCGAACAGTGGGAGGAAATCAGAGCCCCCCGGAGAAAACCCACGCAGACACAAGGAGAACATACGAACTCTTTACAGATGGTCCCGATCACTAGCGCTGTGAAGACATTGCGGTAACTGCTACGCCAACTGTGCCGCCCCAATTGTTGGTAGAAGGAGCTCATCCACTGAGATTGGGTGAGACAAAAGTGAGAGGACGTGGGTTAAGGGTGAAAAGTGAAATATTTAAGGGGAACAGATGTGGGAACTTCTTCAACAAGAGACGAGTGAAAGTGTGGAATAAGCTGCCAGTTGGAATGGTGGAAGTGGGTTCAATTTCAACATTGGGATAGGGACATGGATGGGAGAAGACGAGAGGGCTAAAGTCAGGATACAGGTGAACGGAACTCAGAAGGAAAATAGTTTGGCACAATGAGTCGAAGGGCTGTGCTGTGGTGTTCCACGATAACATTATTGACAAGGCCATGACTTCAGAAGTTCTGTTAGAAATGACATAACATTTTGAAACAAAAGTAGTTTTATATTGAGGGTGATGCTTAGCTAAAACAAGAATAGTTTATTTGATATTAATTCTGTGAGAACTCCTGTCAAAATGAATTATCTCTGACAAATTTGCAAACTTACAAAGTGTAATTAATTAATCTGCAATGCAGTCACAATATATTTGACATCGTCAGCATGCTTATTTATACCTTGTGATCAGTTGAAAATAACATATGAAACAGGAAAAAAAATAAAGCATTGTATCCTATTTTAACTTGAACACAATCCTGCAAAACTGAATAATTGGAAAATTTGTTTATATAATGCCTTCAACACAGTAAAATATCACAAGGGAGAGTGAGGGTGAATGGCAGTGGGCAATTAAATAGCCTCTAGAAGGAGGCCACTCCAAAGACATCTCTGCTCAGCCGAGACAGGCCACTACAGATGAGGGCTAAATACGAAGCTGAAGCATTTGCAACCAAATTCACAACAGCCTGCCAAACAGGTATGCCATCCATTCTGAATGAGGCCAAATGGATAAAGTAGGAACAATCTATCAAATGCAACTTAGTGGCACATCCACATGACAATTCTTTTGCTGGAGGTACTGATGTGGTTCAAGATGGTTCCCCAAAAGTTACTCAAGGGAAATTAAGCAATAGTAATAAATGTTAGATTTGACAGATGCACCCAGAATTCAAAAAAATGCTTTTAATTATACCTTAACCAAAGATCAGGAAAAATATTTCACTGTTCTCCTTTCATGACTTGCAGCTAAACCAGTTGAGCAGGAGAAGCTTATGTAAAAATTCATCTCATCTTTCAGCCAGAATCTGATTCCAGACTAACTCAACATCAATTTTAAGGAGCTTTATGGCTTGACTGGATGATGATCAAAATTATATATTTAGCTGACAATCACTTTTGCTTTAACAGAAACTATTTATAAAGTATTTGACACAAAATGGTTCCGGTGTATCATTGAACAGAAATCAGAGTTTGTTTTGGCTAATTCGGTGTCAGATTTCAAAGACGATCATGAATAAACTTGGGGAAACTGTATTAATTTTTCATGTTTTGTGGAATCAGTATAGGAATATGGGACAGTACGTGGCCACTTGGTACTTCATGAATGGAATAGTCTACCTGAACAATTCTTGTTCACCCACTTGCCTGATCTGAGCAGTGAGCATTTTTCCTTAATCACGGAGAACTCCTCTGAAGACCACAATGTACCTGGTTCCATGACATCGACAGAGAGTGCATTCATGTCACCCTCCTCTTGCCTTTCACTTTGTACTTTTGACCTCTTGTCCTCAAACTCAACCCAAGAGGAACAGCCTCCCACTACCTTCTCATTCCAGATGCCTGCCTCATCAGTTCGTTTACTGACGTTAAATATCACCTCAGTCTTCACCTTTTCAAAGAAGACTGTCCCAGCCTTTCTTATCAATCTTTGACTTTTTTTTTTAAGTAACTTTCAGGTGTCCATTGACAAAGTTTCTGCTGGAGTTTTCAAGAATTTGCCAAGCAAGTTTAAAGAAGCAGCTACTTTAATAAAATATTTTACGTGCTTAAGAAATTAGCAAAAAAGCATTATGATTTGTCAGGAGAAATACATCTTGTTAACTGGGGACATAATTGAAGAGCACACCATAGTTTGGAAGTCTTGCTTTTTATCCCAATGTTAGCAACATATTTTAATTTCAAATCTCTTGGTGCCTGCCACATTGACCACCGCCAGTGGGCTGATAACACCTCAAACCGTGCATCTTGGCGCCTCACAGTTTGGCGGGCAGCAACCTCCTTTGAAGAAGACCGCAGAGCCCACCTCACTGACAAAAGGCAAAGGAGGAAAAACCCAACACCCAACCCCAACCAACCAATTTTCCCCTGCAACCGCTGCAATCGTGTCTGCCTGTCCCACATCAGACTTGTCAGCCACAAACGAGCCTGCAGCTGACGTGGACTTTTTACCCCCTCCATAAATCTTCGTCCGCGAAGCCAAGCCAAAGAAAAGCAACATATTTTAATTTCAAACCACAATACTTGGAGAAAATTTCATTCCATTTTAAATGTATAAAATCTTCCTCCATGTGTATTTTCTGCTGTCCCAACCAATCTTACAACAGTGTCTTTGTTCTAAGAATAATAGATTGATTGGACATCTTGAGAATCTGGTGAAATCCACGCCTACCCCCAACCCACCTAAGAATGTTCTCAATTTTGTGATCACATTTTCAAAAGATAAAAATAATTCACAACTGTGAGTTAATTATTTTGATTTTCTGGAAAAATTGCTGCCATTCAAAATACAAAAACCTATTCAAAGGACAGGTTTGATACAATATAAAATTCAGCGTGGTAATGTTCAACTCTGAATAGCCCACATCACACCATGAGCACCGTATGAATTGACAACACCCAAGCATAACAACTCTAAAACAAATGCTGTGCGATCAAATGCTAAGTTTAAATATTTACTAGACCACGATGTTCCTTCTTCACATTAAGTGTCTGGTTCTCAACTCCACTGCTTATGTCTTATTCCATAGAGCATTGTTTCAATGGAGGAAATTTGGAGATTCATACTTAGGATTAATAAACACTTTAGCAGTTCTAATTAAACATGCCAACATAAAAGCTGTACTCATTTCTTGTTTACTGTGCTTAATCGCCCTTATGTAATTTCTATTAAACTATAATCTACCATACACTAGACAAAAACTGAATCCATCTGCATTAAAACAAATACATGCAGTTGAGAGTTATGTTCAAAACCACCGAACCAGGCAGAGGATCTCTTTTAGTTACCTATTATAGACATTTTAATAGTTTTGATAAAGTCACTTAGTCTTCAACAATGCACAATAAAGTTACTATATACCAGCCATTGTCGACAAGGAGGCTGCAGCCTCCCGGGGGCCATTACACATTTCAGTAAAAGTCTTGCTTTCTTTACACCTCACTTTACCATAAATTTTGAGCAGAGCCTTAGGGTGGGCCACACCCAGAAAAAGATTGAGAATGACTGCAGACGACAATCATGGGTACTTCAGCTTCACAGTCACGATTAGTTGTAGCTAGTGTTGACAGCAGTGATACGCTATAGATTAGTGGACAGTGACCACCCTAATCTACCTTCATGAATGTAGCAGGGGGCAACTATGAACTGCTCTACATTCATTTATTTAAATCTCCCCTTTTCACGGAAGATGTTATTTCCTGCAGATCCACAACCTATTAATCGCTGAGGAAATACTGTTTTATCAGCTGATAATTGAAGACTTGGTCCAGCCGGCCGAGAAATCCATCCATCCTTTGTACCACAAACATACTATACAGATACTGCTCATCTAGTCTGTTTTTGAAATTTTAGAGGCAATGGGACAAAGCACATTCTACCACCTGGATTTGAGTTCCTCGGCATCAATGTTCTGGAAAAATAGGAGTCCAATTTATCAATATAGTTCAAAACACTTACTGAATTTCCCAAAATAAATATCCTCCTTGGTGAAAAATAAACATGTTGTAACCAACTTCAGTGGAAGTGATAACTAAATTCAGAATGACCATGGGCAGATTCAATCATGGCATTCAAAGGGGAGAGGGATACTTTCTTGAAAGAAAGTGTGGAGAAGAGAGGGCAGTGAGACCAGCTGGATTAGTCTTGCATTAACCGATTGAGAGGACTCCAACCGTGTTGTTAATTTTCTTTCATTCTGGTGAAGATGATTGACCATAATAGAAACAAATGAAAAAGCAAACAGGTTCAGATGCCTGTCACTCTTTTTCCCTCTGACATCTCCCCGGTCTCCAACACCTTTAATAAAAGATGATAAAGGCCAGTTTCAGCCATTTGGACCCAGAACCGATTTCAAGGATGCAGAGTTTCTTTGTGTGTTCTTCCCATCATTTACCTTCTCCAATTTACAATGCTTCCAGATCTGCTTATTTACTAAACACCTTGAGCGCCCCCTGATGCCCAGCTTTGGTCATTTAATCTCTCCTGTCCATTCCGATCACAAGACCTTTGCAACTTTACATTTTACTTCAAAATCCTTTCCCAGTTTTGACAAAAGCCCATTGACCTGAAAATGTTTTTTTTTTCCTCCCCACGGATGCTGCTTGGCCTGCCGATGACTGCTGGCATTTTCTGCTTCAATGTGAGCATTGATGGCAATGAGGAGAGATTATCCAACTTGCTGAAGGTGTAAAGAGTATAAGTGTGCTTCGGATAGTTTGCTTCTCTGACGTTCAGTACACAGATCAGTAAATGATAAATAGGCTTGTCAAAATTCAAACCATTGTCTCAAATTTACAACATCAATCAATTTGAAAATAGGCACTTTACATGCTGCATTTTGTTACCTTTGTATTACTGTGACTTTAAAAAAATATGAAATTAGTTAGTCAGACTGGCAAAAACTTAATCTTCTGATAAAGCTAGAAGTCATGGCCTAGTCTTGCTGCCTGGCAATGTAGCCATGTGCTATAACTGCACACAACATTAATTCTCGCACACTAACAGATGCTGGCAGGATTTTAGGTCGAAATGTATTTATAAAATGACAAATTATGTTTTGTGTTGTATGTAGACAGCGATAGAGCCCACAAATAAGCAGATAAATGTCAACTACACTTTACCGCAAACAGTTTATTTTTATTACGGTATAACCATAAATGTTCTTCAAGCTGGACTAAAGATTTATTTAGTGTAGGAAGAAAACAAGATTACATTTGACATAAAGCAATATGTGCCATATCACTGGTGTTCTGGGCAGCATGCCCTCCTGGGAACCCAGTGATGCAGTGCTAGACTAACAAAGCTGCTGTCTGCTACAATATATGCCAAGCGATATTTACAGATATACCAAAAAACATGTTAAATTAATGCAAGCTTGATTAACCCCAAAAGCCAACAATTTTCTTCTCTAAATTATGTAAAGGTACTATAAATTGGAACAATCATAACCCAAGTAAAGGGAGGAAGAACTCATTGAGACCAATAACAAATGACCTGTCATTTATCACAGAGTGAATTTCACTCATGCATGAAAATGACTACAATTTCTGACAGTGCAAGACCAGGGTATAGATAAACAGTATTTAGCCCGGTATTCAGCTTCATTTGTTACTACTCCCACAATAATTATTTGCTCTTATATCAATCTGTTAAAAATGCTTTTAACCCACATTACAGTTTTAAACTTAAAGAAATAGGAAGCAATTTCCCAAAAGATAATTCACTTCCCTATTAGATTACATGAGACGTAAGAAATTGGAGCAGAAATTGGCTTTCTGAACCCTCGCGTCTGCTCCACCATTCAAAATAATGATCTGGTCATGAATTCAACTCCACCTTCTGCCCCCACCCCTACCAAATAACCTTTAATTTCCCCCACGATGCAAAAAGGTGTAAAGGTGTTGGTCCAACTGCTACACCAACCGCTGCCGTGCTCCCCTCTCGATCTTTTGTTTTTATTATCCTTTTCTTAATCTAAAGTATACTATTAGATTTGTTTTTTAACAAAGTACCTCTTTGGGTGCAGCAAGTAAGAACATTGATACAAATGTGTTTTGTACCCTTGTGTATGACAATAAACTCATCATCTTTAGTTACATACTCTATCTGTATCAAATGGTAATGGCTTAGATTTACTTTCAGGAGCAAAGCTCACAGAAAACCTTGTAACAAACTGAATTTGGTTGGGATATAATACTATCTACCTGTAGTAGCTTGTGAATGGATTGAGGAATTGTAGCACAGCAGATTGTTTGATTGGAATAAATCAATGGAATGAGGAGGAACTGCTTTCTTCAGGGAGCAGTGAATCTGTGGAGTTCTCTACCTAAAGAAGCAGTAGAAGCTCCTTAATTAAATATATTTCAGACATTTCAAGTCCCGCACTGTCTGTAAGGAGTTTGCACATTCTCCCCGTGTCTGCGTGGGCTTTCTTTAGGGGCTCTGGTTTCCTATCACTGTTCAAAACGTACCAGGGGTGTAGGTTAATGGGGTGTAAATTTGGACTACACGGATTTGTGAGCCAAAAAGGCCCGTTACCTTGCTATATGTCAAAAAAAATTAAGAAATAATAAATATTCAGAATTACAGTCGTGCAAGAAATAAAATGGCATTTAATTTATGCAAACAAGTCTTTTGAATTATCAGAGCAACTTATAATTAGGGTAGTAAGGGGAGATTCAAGAGCCTGATCACCATTGGAAAAACTGTTCTTGAACATAAAGATGCTGGATTTAAAAGTTCTGTACATTTTTCCTGATGGTAGCTGTGAGAAGAGGTTGTGACCAGAGTTCTGGGGGTCCTTTATGATGTTAGGTGCCATCTTGCAGCAGCTCCTCACATAGATACATTCAATGGCTTGGAAGTCAGAGCTTGTGATGGACTCGGCTTTGTTTGCTACCTTCTCCACAGTACACCTTTTGAAGTTTGGTAGTGTATTTGACGACGTGCCAAATGTGCTTGCAAAGTCGAGGCTTCTTCAAGGTTGCCTCAGCATGCTGGCTCTGGGAGAGGTCCTCTGAGATGTAGACTCGCAGGAACTTGAAGGTATCAATCCTCTTTATCGGCATCCTTTCAGTGTCAACGGGTGCACGGTTCCTGGACTCCCCTTGATAAAATCCACAATAAGATCCTTGGTTTTTTTTTTGATGTTTAGAACAAGGTTATTGCCCTACCACCACACCCAGATTCTCGATCTCCATCTGCATTCTGATTCATTAATTCCTGTTATTCAGCTAATAACGGTAGTGTCATCAGTGATTTTATAGATTGTGTTGAAGCTGAGCTTGGGTACATGGTTGTGAGAAATCAAATAGAGCAGGGGACTAAGCAAGCAGCCATGAGTCCGGTGGTGTTGATTACCATCATCCCCTCAACATTAATCAGCAAATTACAAGACCTGGGACTCAACATCCCTCAATGCAATTGGACTCTTGATTTCCTCACCTCTAGACTACAATCAGTGAAGATGGGTAAGAACATCTCCTCCATAATCTCCATCAGCACCTGTGCACCACACGACTGTATTCTTAGCCCCCTGCTCTACTCACTTTACACCCACGACTGTGTGGCTCGGCACGACAATAATACCATCTACAAATTTGCGGACAATACCACAGTAGTGGATTGTTTCTCTAGGGGTGATTAGTCTGCATATAGGATGGAGTTTGAAAGCTTGGCTGACTGAGGCACCAATAACAACAATGTCACCAAAACCAAGGAGCTGATTGGTGACTTCAGGAAAGGAAACCCAGAGGTATACAACCCAGTGATCAGTGGGGGATCAAAGGTGGAGAGGGTGGGAAAATTGAAGTTCTAGGGAGTCACTCTCTCAGAAGATCTTTCCTGGACTCAACACACTAATGGCATCATGAAGAAAGCACGTCAGACCTCTACTTCTTCAGCAGTTTGCAGAGGTTTGGTCTGACACCAGAAACCCTGGCAAATTTCTACAGAGGTGTGGTGGAAAGCGTACTGACCAGCTGCATCACAATCTGGTATGGGGATATCAATACCCCCGAGTGGAATACCCTGCAAAAGGTAGTGAACACAGCCCAGGACATCACAGGCAAAACCCTCCCCACCATCAAGGATATCAATAAGGAACACTGCCGTCGGAGAGCAGCAGCAATCATCAAGGATTCAGATCACCCAGCGTAGGCTCTGTTCTCGCGGCTACCATCAGGAAAGAGGTAGAAGTTCTACAAGAACAGCTGCTCCCCCTCCACCATCAAACTCCTCAATAATGCTCAATCAGGGACTCATTTAAAGACTCTTACTTTTGCACTTTATTGGGTTTTTTTCTTCCTGCATTGCACAGTTTGTTTACAGTTCTTTATCTGTTTACATTCTTGCATTACCAGTAAGTGGCAACTCTGCCTCACCCACAGTAAAGAATCGCAGGGTTACATACGATGTCATGTATTTTCTCTGACAATAAATCTGAAATCTGACAAGGTGATGGTTGTCGAACTGCATTAGCTGGGGTCTGCTAAAATCAAGATTGCAGTTACAGATGAATGAACAGAGTATCAGATCATTCAGTTTGATCATAAGATTGGCTGATATGTTGGTGTTGAATACTGAGCAGTAGACAATGAACAGCAGCTTGACATAGGTGTGCTAGTGGCCCTGGAGATCTAATGCAAAATAGCGGGCCAGCAATATGTTATCTGATGTTGATCTGTTCTGACAAGTGAAGTGGGTTTAAGTCCTTCAAAGTGCACACAAATGCCAACAGCTGATGATCATTGGGCAGATACCCTTGCTCTTCCTCGGTGCCGGTATGATGACCTTTTGAAGCAGATGGGGACCTCAGACTGTCGCAGTAAGAGGTTGAAAGTATTTGCCAAATCACCAGTTGGTTGGTCCACACAGGTTTTAAGGACACGGCCAGTGCACCATCAAGGTGTAGATAGTGTCAAAGGAATCACCCTCCTGAGGGTTCCTTTAACATCAGCCTCAGAAACTGGGAGCACAGAGTAGCAGAGGTTACTCATGAGGACACATCATTGTTTTCCCTCTCAATCCAGAAGAGATGCATTGCAATTATTGAAACTACCTTGTCTTGCCACAGCTGCCGAGAGTCCAACTGAGACGTCAAGTTAGTCTGGGACTCTCCCGTTGTGTTAATAATGGCCTTCTCGAGTTTGTGCCTGGACTTTTTGTGTGTTTCTAAATCACCTACTCAGAATACTATAGGTCTGGTATCCAGCAGGTTGTGGTTCTCTGAGTTTCATGCATCTTCAACAAATGCAGAACGGTACAGATGCTGGAAGTCTGAAGACCAGAACGTTCCACAAACACTCAGCAGGTCAGAAGGAATCGATGGAGAATGGAAAAAAAAGTCACTTTTCATAGGTACGATTCACACCAGTTCTAGTGAAAGGTTGTCAATCTAAATTATTAACTTCCCCAGAGGCATTCAGTCCTTTTTTACTTTAACATCTACAAAATATACTAAGAACTGAAGATCCCAATATCATAATCTATGTAGATCAGACAAATTTAAAGTGTGGTTGTAACAAACAAGGAGATGAAGACGCAATGTTCATTGATGATTCCGTGATAAAATGCCTGACAGGAGAGCTGTCAAAACAAACTTTGAAATTGAGCTGCACAGATAGAAAAGGAAACAGAGTAGATAGGAGGTTTTGAAGAGGGTCTAAAATGAAAAAACAATGTTTAGCGGTTTAAAAATGAGATACATGTCAGGCTTTGGCACAGCATCATACCACAGAGCAGCCAAGAAGTTCCACTGTTAAATTAGAAGCCATTAATGGAATTATCCCAACAGAGATCAATATTATTAGAAAATGAGACAAGATACCAAGTTTTAATTTTGTTACAAAAATATACGGTAAATGAACAACAAAAAAATGTGTAGTGACCCAAAATGGTCTTTTATTATAACAATCCTCTCCCTGAAACAGAAAAAAAAAAGGTATTGGTACAAACATTCAGCAAGTTAGGGCAGCATCTGTGGAAAGAGAAGCAGAGTTAATGTTTCGAGTCAAATATTCCTTGAATTACCAACAGAAAAGTGTGATTAAAAAATAACATTAAAATACTGACAATGAAGGAAATCCCCACATAAAGTTCTTGAAATAATAGTTGCAAAAATTTATAAAGCGGGAGACAGTAATTTGGTCCATCAATTCCATATTATTTGTTAATTCATCTGAAGTTAAGTAGTTCGCTTTTTAATGTCTACAATTTTCCACATGTCAATAACTCCCGATACTTTGCACGGCAAGATTACCACACACTGAAGCTCAGTATTCTGCTTGGAGGTAATACTAGGTTGATGAGCTCCTCTACCAACAGAAATGAATGCCAGAGGACGTGACAGTCCGGGATTCAAAATAAAATTAAAATATGTAAAGTAAAATATTGCTTCGTGTTTATTTAACCACATTATTGGCATCAGAAAAGATGAAAGTATTTTCCTCCATATTCTCTTTTCTCTTTGGCTTGGCTTCGTGGAAGAAGATTTATGGAGGGGTAATGTCCACGTCAGCTGCAGGCTCGTTTGTGGCTGACAAGTCCGATGCGGGACACGGTTGCAGCGGTTGCAAGGGAAAATTGGTGGGTTGGGGTTGGGTGTTGGGATTTAACCTCCTTTGTCTTTTGTCAGTGAGGTGGGCTCCGCGGTCTTCTTCAAAGGAGGTTGCTGCCCGCCGAACTGTGAGGCGCCAAGATGCACGGTTTGAGGCGAGATCATCCCACTGGTGGTGGTCAATGTGGCAGGCACCAAGAGATTTCTTTAGGCAGTCCTTGTACCTCTTCTTTGGTGCACCTCTGTCATGGTGGCCAGTGGAAAGCTCGCCCTATAACACGATCTTGGGAAGGCAATGGTCCTCCATTCAAGATGAAATAGCATAATTTGCATAAGACAAGCATGGCAAAAATAACTTTTCTTCCTCAATTATTTCATGGCAACAAAGTTGACTCGAAGAATGAGTCTCAACTTCCTTTCCTAGAATGGATAACATTATTATTTCACAACTTTAACATTTTCTGTCATTGCCTGCTTGAGGAACTCTGGGCTTTTTCCTATTTGAACTAAATAACCCTTCCTCTTTGATTTCACAATATTGGTTATTTCACCCTTAAACATTACAGGTGTAATCTTTCAATCAGATTCTCTGAAGACTAATAAAAAATATTAATTAATAGCATTATTTATGTTTATGAATTATTAATGCTTTTTTCAAAATAAGCTTTTATTCCTATTGATATTTAATATATTTTTCTTCAGATATCTTCCATGATTACTTATTGCCCTTTAAATCTTCCCCCTCGACCCCATGGTCTCCTTTATTTCAATAATTTTCTTATTATACTAAAGTTTTTTCTCAAGTTCTATTGTCAACACTGTCTTTATGTCATCTCTTTAATGGAACTGCCATATTCTGCACGTTTGTAAACGTATCTCTGAATGAGGAAAAAGATTGAATTAACTATCCAAATTTAGCCAACAGAACACTGAAAGGAACACATCAGTTCAAAGTCGATTAAAGCTTTTGAGATCCCTGCCACATTATTTAATGATTCATAAATGTCACAAGGACAGAAATTAACAGGCAAAATCAAAGCATGTTTCATGTGCTCACAATTACCAGTGTGTAAATGATCTTGGGCCAACAAGATATATTCATTGAGCTGTAAACTACCACAAATGTATGGACACAAGAAAATGGGAGCAGGAGGAGGCCACTTGGTCGCTCAAGCCATTCCAGCATATCATTGCCAGCTTCAATTACTCTTTTGTGCCGGCTCACCATAACCTTCAACTCCTCAATCCTTGAAATATTTATTGACCTATTCCTTAAATACATCTAATAATCTGGCCTCCATCATCTTCAAGAGCAGAAAACTCAGTGAAGAAATCTCTACACACTTCAATTTTAAATGGTTTTATTTTAATCAACAACTTGCTGTGGACTCTTCCACGAATAGGTGAAAGATTTCAACATAGTTATCTCTATTTTCACCTGTCACCTCCACAAAGGCCAACAGATAACAGCAGTCCAAGCACACATATAGAAATTAATTGTACATTTAATAAAAACCACAACTTGCTTTGTTTTGATTCAGAACAATAACTCAGTTCTTTTAAATATCAAAATATATGGTGCAGTTTCTCCAATCAGTATAAAACAAATTAAAGTAAGACAATAAAGAATGTGCTGAGAAAATGCAAATGCTGTTGTTAATGTGCAAATAGTCTGGCAATTGATGACAAGGAAGAATTGTCTTGAGTTGCCATTAAACTCAAAAAAAAGATCAACCACTTAAAGTTAAGAAACTGAATTTGAGCAGCTGAAATTATTCAACACATGAAATGATTTAAACTCACCACAGAAAGTCAACAAAAAGAAAGTCAGAAAGTAACAACCGTGTTCATGCAATACCACCCATCATGGCTGATCCAGGAAAGGCAATAAATTAAAGAATGGAGTTTCAGTGCTCTGGCTCGTAAACTGTCCACATTTTCAAAAAACACTTATTTTTGAAGTATTTTTTATTTTCTCTCTATCTTTCTTCCCCTCGCTCTCTTTTCTTTGCATCGAATTTGACTCCAGTTCACCCTGTTTTTCACTTAATGCTTTTCTTGATCCTGAAGGAGAGACTGTTCTTTGAGTTTTTAAAAACCAATGTTGTACTCACGTTCAGCAATTTGCAGCACAAAACATTTGAAACCTGAAGGACAAGGGAAAAATTCTAACAAAAGAGCAGGCCATAGATCCCCTGCTCCTGCAAATTCAGGGTCAAGGTTAGTGTTTCTTTCAAAATTCTACATGCAATTACTTACCTCCCTCAGGATAGTTACAAAAGCTGAGAGAGTACATAACTGCAAATTACAAGTGATACACTAGTGAAAGGAAGGTTGGCGAGGTCACCTAAACTGGTGCCCTTCCATAATTTATATTTATCAAAACTCTGCTTTCAACTTTGACAATAATTAAGTAAATCTAGTAAAGAAAACACACACATGAACACAAATGTGGTTAGAGAATTACTTCCAGAAGCTGGATATATAAAAGGTTGCTTGTAGAGAAAATTTCCCACTCAATTAAATCACAAAGGAATTACACAGTTTGCTAGATTCATACCATATTTTATCAGCTTGTTTATGATTTTACGATGAAATAATCCACAAAATCTTGATGCATTTTTCGTGCTTCTGGAACATGGTGGGTCAAGATGACAAGATTATCAAACTGCAGTCTTTCATGGAAATTCCATCACTCAGCTACTATAAATCACAAGTACAGAAACATGTCCTGAATAAAACCCCGGTATCTGGCACCTATGGGAATTGCTAGATGCTGGATAAGTGAATTTTCCGGTTGCTTGAGACTTACTCTTACAATGCCGAACTAATACACCTGTGTTAAGAAGAAACAGTATAAAATACAAAAATACTACACTGTACTTACAATGAACAAACTTCACTTTCATGAATATATAAAACTTAAAGCATTTTACTTTATTTTCAGTCACATTCTTTGAAAACATTTAACCGTCGCTGCATCTGCAGGTTCCTCCCCCTCCACTGAGCCAAGAGAAAGACAAACAATAACTTTATAGATTATTAACCTCCACTCCCCCAAGTTCACAGATAAAGCCTCTGACCAGAATGGCTCTTACTGAGCAGGAGACATTTTAAGAAAGTCACCCCAATGGTGAGCAACATTGACCAGCTCTTCGTCCTGGGTGACTCCATTGCTGCTTCACACAACTTAATTCAAACAGCTGCCACGAGCAAAGCACGACCGAGGCACTTCACTGACTGAATATTTGCTCCCATCTTCAACAAAGGTTCATGTGTTTCTTCAGAGAACATTTCTTTTTACCATTTTAAACTGACGTATTTTCATCTATTATTTAATTCTTATTGATTTTCATTTTTTTAATTTATTTTTAATTATTTTCCTCAATTTGTTTTGCCGGTTGCTTGAGTTCCAGATACCAGGGGTTTCACATTATATCTGCTGCCTCTGAACAACAAACATGTGCTCGTCCACAGCATAAAGAGACCAAAGTAAAGGAACACAACCAGGTAACTTCTGTTGATCCTCCACATGGAATGTTAATGTTCAAGATATCCTGAAATTACAGTCTAGAACTTAGGTACAGTTAATTACATAATAAAAATCCTTATATTTGTACCCAAAAATAAACTGATGAATTTCCCTTGAATTGCACATGAACATACAAGTCTTGTGGGATTCTGAACGAGCATCAGTGGGAGGAAACAGGTTCTGCAATTTATAGATGGAGAAGATAGAGATTAGGAATTTATTTATCGTCTCCAGCAGAACACATGCTCCAAAGTAGAAGTATTTGTTCATCTCCACATCCAAAATTAACTTACGGACAACTTGTACAAAATTTGGAGGTACTATACACTCTCCTCACTGCACAGCATGTTTCTCTGCACTTGTTTCAAAATAAAATCATTGCACATCTTAAAAAATATGTTTGTGTTTTTTAACTGCATGCATATTTGTTGTTAGTAATCAAAATAAAAACAATTTTATCCCAAGTACTCAGGCATAATGGACAACACTTCCCTTTATGCCAAATGAATTCAAGGCTCCAAGATTTAAAAAAACACAAAAATAATGGAATACTTATTTTGTCAAATTCAAGTTTCAAGGTTCCTCTTATAGCCATGTTTAAAACATAAGTTACTTTAACTTTTGTCAGCCATAAGGCAAACAAGGGGTCACTTTGAGTTTGACCAAACACTCCCTATCAATTGCAAAAAGAAGCAAAAGAGTTCCTTCAGACTCACTAAGTGTTTCTCCGCCAACGCACTCACAGTCTCTGCGGCTACACAGATCGCTGTTTGATTCATCGGCAACCCGAGCTCCAGATCCAAACCTCCAACACGATCAGAGAGCCATTATCACCCAATGCCTCTTTGGGAGCCCTCTTTATCCATTGCATGCCTCTTAAATCCAAGCTCCTGATACTTGGTTCTCAGGAACCAGTCTCTAGCAGGTCTCCACGAATATGAATCGAGTAAGTGTTAAACATCTGGCCCCAGTAATGTGACAGAAATGAGAACTCAGCACATTTATTCTTCATTGATATGATGGCTATAAAACAGAAGGTTGGGAACCCAAGGATCGTGCATCTTTATGGGCTTTTGTTCTTAAATACAAACGTTCTTCCACAGAACATAGAACAGTACAGCAAAGGAATGGGTCATTAAGTCCAAAATGTCAATGCTGATCATGATCCCAATTTTAACTCACCCCATCTGCCTGCACATGGTTCATTTTCCCCCATTCGCTGACTTTTCATATGTCTTTCTAAAAGCTTCTTAAATGTCACAATCATATCCCTGCCAGCACATTCCAGTCTCCTACAACTCTCTGTGGGGGGGGGGAAAGAAACTTGCCTCGTAATCCTCCTTTAAACTTTCTTCCTCTCTCTCTGAAATAATCCACTCTACTATTTGACATTTCCACCTAGGAAAAAGATTCTGGCTACCCTGCCTATGCCTCTCAGCACTTCATAGGTTTTCATGAGGTGGCCCCTCAACATTCAATGCTTCAGAGAAAACAATCCAACTTTCCAGATTTGCACAAGTGCCTGGTTAACAGTGGGGCAGGAGTAAATCAAACAATCTCAAGTCAAAAGAAAGGCAACAGAATTCAAGCTGGTAGTTTAAGACATGGAAAGGACAACACATGTTTCTGGCTTGAAGCTCATGGATAAACAATAATTATTGCAAGAGACAAAGCAAGTTGTGCTGAATGCTTGGAAACATTCCATGAGGTTCAAGGAAGAGAGTTTTGGATCTCTTCCAACCTTAAAAGGTGCAAAGAGCTTTCTAGCAGATTAAAATCCTATGAAGAAAATAGACGGCTGTTCACTTTAGGATTGGTTGCAAATAAAAAGAAAAAAGACTCAATCAGTCAGAAATTATATGGGAGTTTTGACAATTTAAATACGGCTCAACCACATTTATGAACTTGAAACCATTGCAACTATTCTTCATTTTAACATCCTGTAATCAGTTCAGGTTGGTTAAAGTACTGCAGAAAAACTGTTTTTGCTAATCAGATGGATTTTACTTTATAAAATTATTCAACACATTTTATAGACAGTTTAACAGTAACTCAGTCATGAAGTCTGGGTCAAGTCCAGCCGTAGCCACAGGATGCAAAGGTTAACTGTCCATAGCATTACTCTACCATGAATGGCTTGAACTGCCTTTGCATCAATGCTTAGTTTAATATGGAAAATAAATGAACATCTTCAGATACGCATCATCAAAGAATCAATAATAACAGTGAAATTGGACCACTGTGTCATTAGCCACTCCTTATCATTTGAATTACATTACTTAAGCTCAGTCAGTCCCAAATTTATTTTACATTACTGTTTTTTTGTTCGATTCCAAACTCTCCTTATCCCCTGTATCATTTTCCCCTGCATCCCAGAATTCTGTCACTTCCAGATTGCAATTAGAACTCGATGTTGAAGTATGTTTAGCAGTACCAATCCAGTCTCTAATCGATATGGCATTACAAACATAATGTTGGCTCCTCTTGTTATTATATGGCGAGCTCTCCACTGGCCACCGAGACAGAGGTGCTCCAAAGAAGAGGTACAAGGACTGCTTAAAGAAATCTCTTGGTGCCTGCCACATTGACCCCCGCCAGTGGGCTGATCTCTCCTCCAACCGTGCATCTTGGCGCCTCACAATTCGGCGGGCAGCAGCCTCCTTTGAAGAAGACCGCAGAGCCCACCTCACTGACAAAAGACAAAGGAGGTTAAATCCCAACCCCAACCCACCAATTTTCCCCTGCAACCGCTGCAACCGTGTCTGCCTGTCCCGCATCGGACTTGTCAGTCACCAACCAGCCTGCAGCAGACGTGGACATACCCCTCCGTAAATCTTCGTCCGCGAAGCCAAGACAAAGAAGAAGAAAGAAAGAAGAAGAAAGATATCACTTGATATAGAACAGGTTAGTGCTGAAACTGGGGTGAACACATTTTGATGACTCTATGTGGGCTTCAAGCAGCAAATCTGAATCTGTCAGCTAACCGACAAAACAAAAAAGAAAAATAATCATTTTCAAACCTTCATTTTTATTGCATGCAAGCATAAAAATTCATTCAAGAGTATATATAGATACATCTCTACATCTCTGTAAGATTAGCAATAGATTGGGTAAATATTCAAAAGATCCAAAAACCTTTATGGACTGGTCTCGCTGTGCCCCGATGGCATTACATAGAGAAATAAGTATTTTAACACAATTTTCAATTAAATTTACACTAAGTAAGTTAAAAACTGGCAGATCCATATAGAAAACAAAAATACCAGTACAATGGACAAATTGTCCAAGGAATTTTAAAAACATAGTAATTTAGTCAGAGCAGGATCATTAATAGTTACTGACACAGTTACATTCCTTGAAATTGGATGCATTTCTCAAAGGAAGTATTAAGATTTAAGACGGATGCGCTATTACTTCCAAAGGGAGTAATGTATGTAGAAGAAAACAGTAATGTTTATCAATTAAATCGAGCAAACCTACAGGACCGTATAATTCATTCAAATTTGGAGTTTGCAGAAAACTTAAAATTCATACAATTAATCGCCATTATTAATATTTAATATGAAGAACATATCCCAATTCACGTTCTCCTGAGGACTTAAAAATGAATATATTAATGTAATCCACTTACACTCAAAATTGTTTGTCGCTACGGTTTGAACTCTAAGTAAATGCCACTGTGAGCTTTACTGCAATACATGAAGCACAGAGATGAAAACTTGCTGTGCCCATAGCATTACAAAATAATTAGACATGATCGTGTGGGTTTACATATAGTTGCTCAACTGCATGAAAGAAAAATACAGAACAAGCAATTTATTTACTACAACTCTTTTTAATGGATAGAAATATTCTAAAAAATTGCAAAGACTGTAAAAAAATATAAACAGCTTTGTGAGCAACAATTGCGTATTAATTTGTGGAAAGCTCAATTACGTTCGCTACTTGTGTGTAAAAAGCACCTATTATACACTTTAAGAGAAATGTAATTTCAGCCATTAGCATTGGCTTGCACCCTATGTCAAAGGTATCGAGGTAAGAGTATAACCTTGCCAGTCATAAATGGCAATTTTTAAAAAAGTGATGGCAGCACTTCACTAAACCAACTGTCACTTCCATACACTTTACTCTTTACGCAGCCAGCACCTGGCCAAACAATTGGAGCTTTGTGATTAGACCTTACACTGCAGGGCTGAACAAAACAGCGGGAGAAATTCTTCAGTTTCAGCCTTCAGCAGGAAACCTTATGCCGTAAGCATAGTTTTAAGGATTGCCTGTGTCATGTCCAAAGTCAATACATAATATTTATGGTAAAAGCTACCAATTTCTCAAAGTTATGCAAATTTCAAAAATGGTTTTGAAAGGAATTTAATGTCCTACCTAATTAAAACCATCATACCGACTTCCTTCACACTACACACATTCTCAGTCTGCCTTGTGCCCCGTCATTTTGCAACTGATCCATTTGTTCCTCTGACACCAGATTACAAAAGTATTGCAGCTGTTCAAAGGAACTAAAGCACAAAAATTCTTGACTTACAAATCTGCTCTGATTAAGCTTGATTAGTGAAATTAATTGGACCTGGTAGCAAACATGAACAACTTTGCCTCAGGTCATGATTAAGATCAAAACCTTCATCAGGACTTTGCGCTGGGTTACGCTTTGACATTCTTCAATGAAACTACCTCATCGACGACCCTGTGCAGTTTTTGGAGCCGATACAAACAGTGAGTTTCAGAATGACCAGACCACACAAAAACTACTCGTCAAAGAAACTGTGAAAACTGGAGGCTAATTCATCATACTGTCAGAATAATGACATTCATTCATAAATACAATCCAATCTCCTCTACACCTGGCTGAGTTTACTGTTCAGCCCCATGTAATTCACTAATTACACCTTCTCCTCCTGCCCCCTGTTTGTCATGATGAAGCACAAGAGACAGGGCAAAGACCCCTCAACTTCTTACACACGCCACACTATTAATAAGAAATACAGGTTCTCTGGAGGGCCTAAATGTGCCTTTTCAGCAGATGATGAATAAACTCTTTCTACCGAGCCTACAAATTCTGCAGCCAGTTAAAATATAGAGTACATTGGTCAGTTTTGCATTGTTATTTCTAAATTATATGCCACTTGTTTTGATCAGTTATATGTGTGTTTTTTTGGAAAAACTGCTGGATCACTGTCTGGAAGAATGCTACTAAATTGGATGCCTCAGAATATAACGAGTGGGTCATTCTAAGCTGAAACCTTCAAATAATATCACCGAGTCCATAGCTCTCTGAATGTGGCAATGCAAGTATATAGGATGGTAAAAGAAGTTGTATGGCACACTGGCCTTCATTGGTCGAGGCAGTGAGTAGAAAAGCAAGGAAGTCAAGTTGTAGCTGAACAAAACTTTGGTTAGGCAGCCCTTGGAGCATTAGATGCATTTCTGGCCACCCCACGTGAAGGCTTTGTTAAGGGGACAGAAAAGAATTGCTAGTACGATGCCTGGATCAAGGGTTATGAATTACAGGGAAAGGGTGGAGAAAGTTGGGTTGTTTTCTCTGGAATGTGATAAACCTGTCAAAAGTTTAAAAATTTTTGAGGCACTGATAGGATCGATGGTCAGAATACTTTTTCAAAAGAAAAATATATTCTGAAATACAAGAGGACATACAATTAAGGTGAAAGGGAGAGGGAGGAGCCATGGGTGCGAGTTTAAAGGATATTTGCGGGCCAAGTGTTTTTCCCCCCAGCAGAGAATGTTAGGTGCTTGGAACAGGTTGCCAAGATAGAGATGGAAACAGATATGTTACTTGCATTAAAAAACCTTGCAGATGAAAACATAAATATGCAAGGAACACATGTATCATGTGTATATAACAGAGATTTAGTTTAATTTGTCATCATGTTCAGCACCAAAGAGCCTATTCCTGGGCTGTACGGTTCTATGTCCTTTCTTTGGCTTGGCTTCGCGGACGAAGATTTATGGAGGGGTAATGTCCACGTTAGCTGCAGGCTCATTTGTGGCTGACTAGTCCGATGCGGGACAGGCAGACACGGTTGCAGCGGTTGCAAGGGAAAATTGGTGGGTTGGGGTTGGGTTTTTCCCCCTTTGTCTTTTGACAGTGAGGTGGGCTCTGCGGTCTTCTTCAAAGGAGGTTGCTGCCCGCCGAACTGTGAGGTGCCAAGATGCACGGTTTGAGGCGAGATCAGCCCACTAGCGGGGGTCAATGTGGCAGGCACCAAGAGCTTTGTCAAGTAAAAAGACCACTTAAAATAGATAGAAATGAGGACTATCCCTGATGACCCTCCAACCAAAACACAAGTCCATATTTCAGCCTCCCTGATCACAAATTATATTTGTTACTGATTTAGAGGTGGGTAAGCAGGATAAAGTTTCAAATATGTGGATGATACCCAGAATAGTAATTATATAGCATGAAGAAATAAAATGGACAAGAAAGTGCCTGATGAATTGAACAGAATATATGAGTAAAGCCAGAGCAGAAAGAAGAAGAAACAATAAAGGTAAAATGGCACAGTTTGAAAGGAAATTCAGAAACAGTGACCTTGGCACACAAAGCTTTGAGAGTGGCAAGGCATGAAAAGAGACGAGAGTTTATACATGTATGCGTAAGTATAATGTACATTTGCACCAAAATTCTGAGGATAAAAATTACCACAGGATCCCAAGGCAGAAAAAGAGATAATAAATATCAAAGGAAAAATAATCAATCATTGCAGTTAGTTCAAGAAAAAAAGTCATTTCAGTCATGCAAACAGATCTTTTACTGACCCTGACTCATTTATAGCTAGGGGAGGTTCAAGGGCCTGACATCTGTTGGAAAGAAAACTTCTTATACTTTTAAATAATGCTTTTTAATAGGCCCGTAACAGGCCCTTCTGGCCCACAAGCCCCTGCTGCCCAATTACACCCGATACGTTTCAAACGGTGGGAGGAAACCGGAGCCCCCAGGGAAATCCCACGCAAACACAGGGAAAACATACAAACTCCGCACAGACAGCGCAGGATTTGAAACCCGGTCCCGATCGCTGGCGTTGTAACAGCATTGCACTAACCACTGCGCTAACTATGGTGCCCTTAGAGGGTGTAACTTGGAGCTGCTGTCTGTACCTTCTGCCTGCAGGTGGCATAAAGAACATTAGCATGAGGTTTTGGCAAAAAATAAAGGATCTTCAGCTTCATAAAGAAAGACGAAGCACAAAAACAAGGTAAATTACATCAAACCTACACAGAACACAGGTCAGGCCACAAGTGGAATATTTCTTTGAATTTTGTTCACTGGAAAGAAGTGGAAGTCTTATAAAGAGTGGAAACTGAATTTACAAATTGTTCAAGGGATGAAGGCTTTCAGGTGGGATAATTAAACAAAGCAAATAAAGGTTAAAAGTTACTTGATGAAGTAATAAGTTCATGACTGATTTAGATTAGGGAGCAGAAAAGAGTTGTCCCATGAGCAAATGAATCAGACGGAGAGATTTAAAATGCTGACTAAACGATACACAGGGGATGATTCTGCCCATCTTAAGTTGGTACTAGATGCTCATTATTACAATGAGAAAATTGATAGGCTTCATTGTTATGTGAGAGTTGTAAAGACATGGATTTCTCTGTAAAATTACAGGCCTTTCAGGGAGGAATTGAATAGACATTTGAAAGGAAATAATTTGCAAGTGTACGCAGAAAAAGCAGAAGGATGTCATCGGTGGAAATGCTCTGCACAAAGTCAGTAAGCATTTGATGGACCTCTATGTATGATCAAATTTATTTGACTCTCACTACAAATCTTAACATTAACAAAATGTTTGACAAATATAAATCTGGAAAAACTAGGGCAATGTCAGGTCAGGCAATGAAGCAAAACCAAGTTCAAGTTCCAGTTCAATAACGGAGGAAAACATGATTTCAACTTGCAGAGAACGTGAGGGAAGGATGGATGGAGTGATGGTCGTATCTCTGATAAGGCCAATATTACTGTGGGAATAAATTGGAAATGAAATCATTTGATTGGTGGTATAAAAGTGGACAGTTGAACATAGGTACAAAGTGATATGAAATGAGAATCTTTAGAGATTAAGGCAAAGGTAGGTAACCATCTGTATAGGAGATGTCTGGCAAGTCTGGATGTCCTAATGTAGAAAGAAAAACAGAGCAAAAATTGCAATAACTGGCCAGTTTAAATAGAGAGAAAAAAAAATCTAGTTGTACAATTAGGTTGCAGAAGTTAGAAGCTGTGGAGGGAAGGTCTCCAGAGGAATTGAGGTTTGAGACATGTGGTGGACAATAACCTGCAGATCAGCAGTGGGGTCATGGGAAAAGGTGACTGCGGCCTTTGTGAAATGGAGATCAGTTTGTCAGATTGGAAATACCATGATTAATTCCGTGATTAATTTTCATTGTTTCTCCCTAAAATCTGTATGGACAAAACAAGAAAACTTCTCCATGGATACACCATCAATGTCACTCGACTAAATCACAAGAGAATGAACATTCGACATAACGGAGTATATTCTTCCAGTGACCCAGGAATTCATCTGATTGAAAAGTTGCTCATTAGCACGAAAAGAATTAAGGTAAAAGTATTCAAGATTTAGTCAACATCCAGGCAACTAAAGTTGGGGGAAAAAAATCACATGCTTCACCAATTTGACTAACTATTCATTTTCAATGAACACTCTACTAAAAACTGGAATACACCACTCAAAAGTAAATTTAGTTTCAGAAAAAGTACTGGGATTTGCAAACAATTTATTGACTTTGATGGCTTGAACTGGTTTAAATTGCTTTCATTATTCAACTATTAGCTGCATCCTTCAATGCTCTTAAGTGATCCCCATTCATCATATCCAATCTTAAGTATATTCTCAAAATTACAAAATGATTTTCATCATATTAGACAGTATCCTAATTTAAGTGATAGAGTTATTCTTCTTAATTGATTTCACTCGATTCTGGCAGAACATAATATTTCACTTCCTTATTTGAGACTAGTTTCAATGTCAGATGAGTTGTCAAAA
Source organism: Narcine bancroftii (assembly GCF_036971445.1). Classification (NCBI taxonomy): domain Eukaryota; kingdom Metazoa; phylum Chordata; class Chondrichthyes; order Torpediniformes; family Narcinidae; genus Narcine; species Narcine bancroftii. The sequence continues at coordinate 102,360,781 of NC_091478.1, forward strand.
CAGTAACTGCATGTTATTTCTGGTTCTTGCTTTCCAATTGGCATTAAATTAACTTTAAAGTATCACAAATTGAAAATAATTTCTTCTAATCGAGCAATATTTTAACTTTGATCTATGCAGTATCAAATAATCTAATTTCCAGCAAATAAACACCATTTTTCTAGTATCCACACCTCATCTGTCATAATGATCCACATAGACAACTTTCAACAAATGCTCCTTACATTGTGGCAATAAGCAAAAGCTATACTTTTTTGGTGTTCATTTGACTAATCTTATTTTTGCTTCCAGCAAACAAGGACTCTGAAATCTCATTCGAGATATGGAAAAGACTCAAAGTGCGTTTCCCTCTCCAAATATCCAATCAGGAGAAAATAAAACAGAAATTGCCAGCTTTCGATTCCAGCTTTACTCAGGAGACATTTAGAGAGAGTGAGTTTGATGCTAGAATCTCGAAGCTTGGCTGCTTGGGACAAAACTGATGACAGTCGTTCAGCGACGAACCAAACCCCCTGAAGATTTTCATGCTTCAATTTAACACTGTAGTTACATGCAAACTGAAAAATAAAATCCAAGTTGGGCCAACTCAGCAGAATAAAGTCATTACAAAAGATGCCAAACTCACTTCAGAATCAAAGTGATGGTCCATTTAATTTGACAAGCTTAATTTATCCAAACAGATTGCATATTGTTCCATAAACAAAATCCATTAGGTAACTTTATAAATAAATGAAAAGAAAGATAGGAAATTGTGGATCATGTGCAATTTGTTAGTCCTTTAAGGAAAAACAAATAGGTGAATTGACCACAGAATTCACCATGTCTGCCCTCAGCTAGAGTTTAGTGCAGGGATTTGGAAAACAAATGGATTGCTAGATAAGGAACTTCAGTTTGTCCTATACAAGTTGAAGGCAATGGATCTATAATACAAAGCCCAAACAAGTTAGAAAGAAAATCAAAATATTTCTGTTTCTAAAACAGGAGTGGGACAATTATTATGAGCCCAGAGGACCCATAAACCCAGCAGCAATAGATATTCACCAAATCAAATGGTTACTGAAACAAAAGTTGCTTTTAATTATCTTTAAACATGAAAACAGAATCACACTTTAATTTATTGCTATTGACTTAACTAACCTAACTTAACCCCCTTCTAATTCTAAGTGGACGTGTATGTAATGTGTGTGCAAGTTCAGAAGAGTTCTTGGATTCACAGTCCAATCTCACTTCTCATTCCTCCAAGTTCACTGGTTGCAGGCAATTTTTATACTGTGCACAGAATTTAACATTTTTAAAGTTCACCAGGCTTTGGTGCTTGAAAGGTAAATGGTTACCGCTCAGAAAGGTTCTTGTCAGTTTTCAGAGAGAGATTTGTTGAATGATGGACACCCAGCCACCTCAATGTCTTGCCAAAGAAACTTTCCCCTCAGGGTTCTCCAGATGATAACCTCTATTTCAGATCACCACCGAGTTCCTTTTTGTTTCTCTTATTTCAAGTGAAGCATTTAGACAGCCAGTCCTCTCCTCTTGCAAGAGCTACAAGGGCTTTGACCAGGCTGAACTAAAAACTCACAACCCGTCTTCCAAATGGGGTTTTCCACAAGCTTGCGAGCTTGTCCTGTTCCAGTCCCAGTCCCAGCTGTTGTTGCTGGCTGTAACACTGTAGAACTGATATATATATATATGTGTGTGTGTGTGTGTGTGTGTGTGTGTGTGTGTGTGTGTGTGTGTGTGTCTGTGGGTGTGTGTGTGTGTGTCTGTGGGTGTGTGTCTCTCTCTGAGAGAAAGCCTGTTTGACTCTCTTTACTTGCAAAACCACCTGACTCTTTTAGAACTAGCTCTTTTATTCCTGCACCAATGAAGCAAATAAACATACCCGAGTACTCACAAACACCTGTGAAGCAAATGTCCTGAACATCATGTGCTCTGAAATAGGGGAACGATATATAAAAAGTGTTGTAAATTCTACATGATCAAACCTAAACGTACACAAATAACTTTGAATGAAGTCTGGAATGCGTGCTTTAACTACCAGAACATGTGAATTGTTTGATTACAGATTTAAAATTCTTGAGCACAGGGATAAATAAAGCAAAAAAGTGTTTATGTCCCTAACATTATAGAGGGCACTGTGAGCACCAAACATCTGTTCCCTTCAGTGGTCAGCTCATTTCTAAATATGTCCCATCTTAATCCAAATAGTTTTCACCAGAATGATTATATCTAAATTAAATGTTGTACAAACATTTTCACTTTAATTCATATGGACATTAACTTCATTAAAAGGAAGAAGTGGGTCTAAATTAAACGAGTCAGAATATTACTTCAAAGTTTTATGGCATGAATTTTCACTGCCTGTGAATCGTTGCTTTGTCCCACTTTACGAATACTCACTTTATGCAAATTTGCTTTTTACGAAGAAACCTGTGTTCGCTTTTACAAAAGGATTTTTGCTTTTACGGAAAGATGTGGCAAAAGGAGCAAGCCATGACAGAGGCTGTGCACATTATCCCAAAGCTGCACACGCATTCCCGAGTAGCTCTTCCTCTCTCTCTTACATCCCAGTCTCCTGTACCCCACCCCAACTTTCAAAGATTCAGCCTAACTACACTGAACATACATTATTTCTACTTTATAGGCTGTATATTTATCATATTATTCCTGGTTTTAATAAATGTTAGTGCTATTTTAGGTATTGTGTGTTATTTGGTATGATTTGGTTTGCTTTTTCTCCCCCCATAGTAATCACTTTTTCTCTTTACACCATTTCGGCTTACGAAAGGCTCTATAGGAACGCTCTATAAAGCAGAGTATACATGTACTTTCCGAATATCATAATAGTTATTTAAAAATTGAGCACCGAATTTTTGATTGGTAAAATCTGATAAACAAAATCTTTGTGGTAAACTCAAGAAACAGTTTTGACTGATATTTATTGGAATCTTCATGCAGTTTTGAAATTCTCCATCTCCCAGAGAGATTCAGATGCAACAAATAAATTTGAAATGCACTAAATATTCTACAGACAAATACACAAGGCAATTTACACACCTGCCACAGCAGAATTTAGATTAATATACCATTACCTGGCTTCAGAAAACGTTTTCCCAGAGTTCATCAAATCATAACCTCTTCTATAATAAAATGATAAAATACTAAAAACTGTCAGCAAGTCAGGCAAAATCCGTGAAAAAAAGGTTTCATCAAAACAGGGGAGATGAGAACAAATTGTCGGGATCATCCAGATAATCAACCCTTCATTATTTCCATCTTGCACAACGGATCTAATCCATATGTCTGTCAACCCATAGGCATCCCACAGGAACTTTTTTGCTACCTCAATATGCTAAAGTCACAAGACAATGGAAGTCTGTCCATTGGATAATCTTTCCTCTTCCCACCTGTAAAAGAACAAATTCTCCAAACTTGCATGCAGTCAAATACACTTCAGAATAGTGAACTTCAAGTTTATTATTGTCTACAAGTCATCACATATTCATTACAGAAACTAAACCTAAATCTAATTTCCTTGGCTAATAGCATCCTTGCATTTCGTGCACATTTTCTGTTTCTTGTTCCAATGTGCATTATATTTATTTAGCCATTTTCAACAGAGCCTGACAGCCCCTGGGGGCCACAGCACATTTCAGTAAAAGCTTTGTTTTCTATTCACTTCACGTAACATAATTTTTTTAAAAATGTTGTTGGTAGGAGAAAAGTGCAGAAGAAACCAAAACTTAACTGCTTCACAGGAAAGGGAAGCCATAAACTTTGAGTCCTAAGGAGGCCATAGTCAAAACAAAGGTTGAGAATGGCTAGGTTTAGCTATAAATTGGATGTAGAATTAGAAGCAAAGACCAGAAAATGTGGCGTTGTCTCTACAAACTGCATGCAAATGTTTCACAAAACAGTTATTAAACTGCATTTCTTTTCTCCCATGGAGATAAGATCCATATTGTGAACATTAAGTGGTGCAGAAACACCAAAAATCCATGCAAATATATTTCCCTTCAGACCATAAGCTCCTACCTCATGCACCCTCCTTTTCTGTGCCACCTTGTCAAATGCCTACTGAAAATGTAAATACAGGTATACCCTGCTTTACAAAACCAGGGTGTTCCTATGAAAACTGTTGTGAGCAGAAATGGCGTAAAGTGAAGACCACTATTGGAGGCTATTTTCATCGAAGTAAAAGCCCATTCAAAGCTCATTCAAATCCTTTCATAAAAGAAAACACAGGTTTCTTTGTGAAAGTGAATTTTCGTAAAGTGAGTATTCGTAAACCGGGGAATACCTGTACACTAAATTTATTGGTACACATCTTTCCACCCCGTTAGAAATGTCCTTAACACTGGAGTTACAGCCTCACACCTTCAGAAAACCAGGATCAATTCTATTGATCCATTGATGTTTGTGTGAACTCTGCATTCTCTCCCTGTAACTGTGGAGGTTTCAAGGTTCCTTTTATTGTCACATAATAAGAAATCAAAAATATAATCCCCTATTTTTACACATATTACGTGTGTGTTACATGCGGTTTTTTTTACAAACCAGGTAACCCACTGCATGTTATGTGCAAGTGCAAGGTATACAAGAAATTTTTAAACATTGAATATAAAAGTGAACTTAATTGAGCAGCTTCTGGTTCTAAATTAAATTGTTTTTTTTTAATTGCTTTAATTTAAAATAACCAGAAAAAAGCTGGGCAACATGTTAAAGTAAAAAAAAACATATAACTAAAAATAGACCAATTAATCTACATTCTTGGAGGGTGGTGGAAACCAGAGCACCTGGAGGAAACCCACTCAGACACAGGGGGAATGTAGAAACTCTTGACCGACAGCAACAGTTACTGAACCTGGGTTACTGGTGCTGGAATAGCCCTGCACTAACCGCAAAGCTCATCATGCAGCCCAAAGGAGCTCATCGTTCATTTTATGCATTAGTCTTCTTCAACATCATCCATAACCCCTTTGGATCCTTCAAAGTAGGATTATTCACTCTCTTCTTTAAAATATGTTGGGACAGCCTGCAACCATTCTTCCATTACTTGTGCTCACATATCTTCCCTCAAACGGTCTGAGCCCTTTCTAATTAAGTAACACTTCACTTGTATATTAACAGGACTGATTTACTGCATCTGGTGCCCCCTTTGTGGCCTTCTCTGCATCGGAGAGACCTGTCGCAGATCACTTCACTGACTCTATATGGCCACAGCAGAGACCTCCCAGTCGCCATGCATTTCAATTCTGAGTCACAATCCCACACTCACATGTCCATCCATGTCCTTGGTTACTATGCCAACCTGCACCAACAGATTGAATGAACAACACCTTATTTCCCACCTGGGCACTCTCCAGCCAGATGGCATTAACATCAACTTCTCTGCTTTCGGCTAACTTGCTCACCTTTTCTTTCCCCTTCCCCTTTCCAGTTCTAACATCCCTTCCCCCCTCCACCCATCTAACAATCCCTCCTCCCCCGATTGCCTCTGTCCCCTCCCTCCCTTCTCCACCTATCTCCTCCTGCCTTTGCCACCCGCCCCCTTCCCCCCCCCATCTCTTTGATCAGTCACCAGCTGACATTCTCTCATACCTTGATGAAAGGCTTAAGCCCAAAACGACAGTTATGTATTTTTACCTTTGCCACATTAAGGATGTGTTGTAGATCAAATGGGTGTAATTGGGATGCACGTGCTCGTGTGCTGTATGTTTAAATGTAAACCCTCAGTGTATAATCTCAGCAATATACCCAGAAAAAACTCAACTGGTTCAAACCATAATGGAATGTCGCAATCTGCCATCTCTATGGTTCTTTGGCGAAGTGATTATCACATAAATATCATATTCTAATCAAAGCCAAGAAACACTAGGACTAAGTATTCACATTCCATGTCTAGCTATTCATGAGAATAGAACTGCAATTCCTCCAAATAGCCGTAGACTACGCTTGCAATGGAATCTTACCCACTTTAGATAGAATGCCACAAACCTAGTTGGAAGTCTAACTGAAACATGAACTAAGGGTACTTTGGGCATACACAAGATTTTTCTCTGCATTGCCCATTCTCTGTCTGACTTACAGTAAACCAAAGGTAAAGCATTTCATGTATGTTACATTCTAATGTCGTATGGGTCCTTTACCGGCATCACCTACGGCTCCTAGAACGCTTCCACCAGCGTTGTCTCCACTCCATCCTCAACATTCATTGGAGCGAATTCATCTCCAACATCGAAGTACTCAAGATGGCAGAGGCCGACAGCATCGAATCCACGCTGCTGAAGATCAAACTGCACTGGGTAGGTCACGTCTCCAGAATGGAGGACCATCGCCTTCCCAAGATCGTGTTATATAGCGAGCTCTCCACTGGCCACCGAGATAGAGGTGCACCAAAGAAGAGGTACAAGGACTGCCTAAAGAAACCTCCTTTGAAGAAGACCGCAGAGCCCACCTCACTGTCAAAAGACAAAGGAGGAAAAACCCAACACCCAACCCCAACCAACCAATTTTCCCTTGCAACCGTGTCTGCCTGTCCCGCATCAGACTTGTCAGCCACAAACGAGCCTGCAGCTGACGTAGACATTACCCCTCCATAAATCTTCGTCCGCGAAGTCAAGCCAAAGAAAGCAAGAGTATGACATGACAATAATGGAACCTTTAGCTTTTACCTTTCTAAAGAGAGAAAACAACAATCTAATACTGAAGATCTTCCATTTAATTTACATTGGGATTACAAAAAAGCACATGACAAACTTGTTTCTTTTTATGGCGCTGGCTCAGTTCATACCTGCCAGCAATAGTTTTTGCAGAATACAATGTATGGAGCATTTTGCACCGACATTTCCATTTCTCTTCATTTTGTTCTACAACAAATGGTGACAAGTAAGACTCTATCTTCCAGCGGCAATGTTTCATTTAAACAAGAAATGCATTTGCTGTACAAACATGAAATAAAAATGTAAATTTGTGCCATCATACTTCAGATAGTAATGTATCTTTATTTTTCAATGATGTCCATGAAACAGACATATTTACTGCAAACTAACTCCTTTAAACACAGCTTCATACAAAATTGATACAGCATCTCTAAATTACCAACCAAGTTTCTGTCTTTTAGAAGTCATATTGCACCACATTCTACATGTCAATTTCAGAATATTGTACTGCTAATTTCATCATTTATTGAATTTTTTTTAAATAATGATTGGCATTGTACCTTAATTTTTCATGGAAAGTTACCTTGGCTAAAACCTTCTGCCCATTACTCCAATTTTTTTTTTAAAACACAGCTTTTAGATAAGGAAGATATACAATCAAAATTTATTGCCTAAAATTAAATAATGCAACTTTACCTAAATGTAAAACTGGCACCTGTCTCTGAGAGTGACATCAAAACATCATTCAAGAGGGTGAACCCTTGCAAAGCATCAGGCCCTGATGACGTGCCTGTCAGGGAACTAAAAATCTGCACCAACCAACTAGCAGGAGTGTTCACGGACAATTTCAACCTCTCATTGCTGCAGTCAGAGGATCCCACCTGCTTCAAAAAGGGATTAATCATCCTGTTACCCCAGAAGAGTCGTGTGAACTGCTTCAATGACAACTGTCCAGTTGCACTAACTTCTACTGTGATGAACTGAGAAGCTGGTCATGGCCAGAATTAACACGTATCTAAGCAAAGACCTGGACCCACTTTGTCACAATTGCTCCACAGCAGATGCAATGTCGATGGCTCTCCACTCAGGTCTGGATCACCTCAAAAACAATCATTCATATACATGACTGCTCTTTATTGACTACAGCTCAGCCTTTAATACCATTATTCCCTCAGTGTTGGTCAAGAAGCAACAAACTCTACCCCCCTCTGCAACTAGATCCTTGACTCTCATCAGAAGACTAGAGTCAGTACAAATTGGAAACAACGTCTCATCCTCATTGATTACTAACACATGCGCATCCCAAGGATGCATGATTATCCCACTGCTCTACTCATTATACACCGATGACTGTGTGGCCAGGCATAATTCCAATGCTATCTACAAGTTTGGCAATGATACCAGAGTTGCCGGCAGAATCAGAAATGTCAATGAGGAAGGGAGATAGATCAGCTTGTTGAATGGTATAACAGCAAACTTGCACTCAACGTTAGCAAAACCAAGGAGAGATGGTGGACTTCAGCAGGAAGTCAGGGAACCTGATCCATTCCTCATTCTTTGGCTCAGTAGTGGAAAGATCTTCAAATTCCTGGGTGTCAACAGCTTCGAGGATCTGTGCTAGAGCTTCCATGTGGATGCAATCTCAAAGCAGGATCACCAGCGGATATTATTTGTGAGGTGTCTGAGGAGATTTGGTATGTCACTGAAGATTCTCGTAAATTTCAACAGATGTATCGTGGAGAGCATTTTGGCTTGTTGCATCACTGCCTGGTATGGAGGCACCAACTCTCAGGACAAGAATAAACTCCAGAGGGTTGTTAACTCGGTCGGGAACATCACAGGCACAAGACTTCGCTCCATTGACGACATCTACATGAGGCAGTGTCTTAAAAAAGCAGCTTCAATCCTCAAAAACTCCCATCACCCAGGCCCTGCCCTCTTCACTCTGTTACCATCGGAAAAAAGGAACAGGAGCCTAAAGATGAGCGCTCAATGGCACAAGGACAGCTTCTTCCCCCTGCTGGAATCAGATTCCTGAATAATCAATGATCAAAAGACACTGCCTTACTTTTCGTGCACGACTTTTATTATATATATTAATGTTGCATAATGTTTATAATCTGAACGTTGGCACTGTGACGCTGCCACAAAACACCACATTTCATGACTTGTTCATGATAACATATTCGGATTAATGGTCATCAGACTGGTCTTCATACAGCAAGTTCACTTTTAATTGCGCAAGGCACACCAAGGAAAGAGAAAATAGTCAACAGCATGTAATATGTAAATTGATTTATATTCCTAAGTTATACCTACTTTTAAAAATTTATTGCTTTTTTGTACATAACATGACCACAAAATCAAATTCGTGCTGAAACAAACGCACACAAAAAGAAAATTGAAACCCAAAGCTAAGAATTTTTCATGCTTTTCTTCACAACTAGTTGAAAAATAACTGCAATTACTTTTCATAATATACTTGCAAGAGAACAGGGGATTGCTGACTGGTGATGGTGAGCACTGAGGGCCTACAGGGATGGAGCAGGCGTTTATAGAATGAGAGTTAAGTTGCAGTTCCTGTAGTCTTTGAAGCTTGAGGGAGCACTGTAGAAGGAGAATGAATAATGATTTTGTATCTACATGGGCAGGGCAGAGTACAGTCATCACCTTCTGCCAAGCTTCAGGCATAAAATTATTCATCCATGTTGGTCTGTGAGTCTTCAGTTGAAAAGTGGCAGCAAGAATCTGTGCTATGTCAGCCTCGAAGTCCTTACTTTCCATCTTCATTTATTTGCCCACCTTTGAATATTTCAATTAATTATGAAAAACTTACCAGCAAGTGATATTTTATACTCCATACTGGGGAAAGGGAGGGAGGGATTTATACAAATATCACAGTCACTACGGATTTGTAAAGGAAAAGGTCACATTGAAATAATAATCTTATTTTTGATAAATACAAGTCAGTGATAGACCTTATTCAAAAAGACAAAATAATTAGATAAATTGCAGGAAAAGAGATTGAAGCTAGTGTTTTGAGTTCATATTGGGGAAGTGGTTACAGTAACAAAAAGATGGATGCAAGTAAATCAACATTACGCTTTACGGTTGTTTTTCAGGCAAGCGTAGAGAGTGAGTGCGAGACTTGAGGAATTGGTACAGGGATCAAGTATAAAATGCTACTATTATATTTCAGATTTTGATTATCCTGATACACCATGCAAATTTATGTTCAATCAAGGGGTCAATTTGAATATGTGCAGCCTGTGACTGCAGTATGTGTGAGGATATTTCAACAGCTTGGCAAGACTATTTTGAAGCATCTTCCTTACCTGCCTAAAATGTAAACATTCCATTCCAAATTGGACACCATCCTCACCCATACATGTACCATCAACTCTTCAACTCAAAATTCTAGAGTGCCTTACCTCTCAGTGTAATGACACCATTTTGCTGCACAGTTCGTTGCAGTTTAAAGAGGCAGTCTAGCATCATGTACTTACAACTAGCATCAAGTAAGAAATTCCCATCTTGCCAGTCATGTCCACGCTCAAAGAATAGTTGATTAAGAATTGAACAGTTGTGCATCAAGATACAGTGAAAACAGTTTTTTTGCATCTTATCTTCCAAGTCATCTCAAACTATGTACAGCAAGTTGTGCAGTAATAAAACAAAAGTGCAGAGTAGGTATTACAGCAAGTCAATAATGGCAGGGTATAGCAAGACAAAGGCCAAGTGCAGGGTAGAGAACAAAATAATGTTAAAACAGTGCAAGGGTATAAGACTTTACCAATGAGAGGGCCATTTAAGAGTCTGATAAACTATCCTTGAATCTAAAAGGGGTAGCCAACCTTTTAAATTTTAATTCAAATATAAAGCATGTCAACAGGCCATTCCAACCCACAAGTCCATGTCGTTCAATTAACCTAAACTCCCGGTAGGTATTCGTGGGTCAAAATGTCCTGTTACCTTCCTATATTTCTAAATGTAAAAATTATAAGGTTGGGCACCCCTGATCTAGAGGTTGGTGATTCCAAGCTTATTTATCTCCTGTCCAGCAGAAGAGAAGGAGGTGCAAGAATACCACATATGATTAGAGCCAATTAATAAACCACTAAAGATCAAATTTATTTAAGGTTCAGTTACCAGGCCTATTCTCATGGCTTTTACATTTTGTTTTAGACATGCAAATGCACATATTTCCAGATGAAATTAATTCCTCCCTGTAGAGCTCGTCGAAAGAACCAAAGACTTGTTGATCCAAACCAAGGCTTTTATTAGCAAAAGACAGGAGCTCTTCACAGGTGGCCGACCAGTCCGGAATGATCCGACCTGGCTATGGACACAACCCTTTAAGAACCAGACAGTAGGCATGGCTTAGCTCTCAGCCAATCGCTGTAAGCACAGTCTAGATACTGTAACTATATACACTATATACATTGGTGATAGATCTGTACTATCACACTCCCTCTAATATATAAAGTTCAGAGTTCATTCAATTAATTTAATTTTGCTGTTTTGGGGGAGCAGACCTCCCACTGTCTCCGAATTTTGAACCAACTTTTCCTCATGAAAGAATATATTGAAACATCAAAAATCATCCATTTTTTGCACAAAAGCCTCCTGTAGCTTGAGCTCATGCCACTTCCAAAACCCCATCTTTTCATCTACATGGTGAATGGAATTGAAGTTGTTCAATGTGAGAATAAGTTCAGCTGAGGTAACAAGTCTGCTGAAGGGAAACCACTTGGACCTATGCTCCAGGGAAAAAAAAAGGCCCCCAGACATTCCATGCTGTGGAATGGAAGTGTAGAGGCATGGTACATTCAAGGTAAAATGGGCCAGTTGGGACCAGGACCAAACTTTCAAAGTGGTGGAGGTGACTTGCATTCAAGTTGGAAAGGATTGGACCAGGAAAGGATGGATTTAAGATAGTTTGAAATCAGTTCAATGTTGCAAGAGCAGAGTTACAGAATACATATGGGTAGATTATTTTACTTTCAGATCTTGAACTGGAGGCAGAAACACACTATTCAAGGCTGAGAAACTACAATGCTGAAACACACAGATACAACATATCTTGAGGAAATGGTGTCTGTGATTGTCTACTAGTCAAAAGCCTGATGTTCAATGTTGAGATCACAGTTCACAAGAAGGTATGAAGAGAAATCTACAGCTGAACCTTGGTCTCAGTGAGATAAAAATCAGTGTACTAAACCACAATGTTACAACCTTTGAGCATTCTCTGCAGATCTGTAATTCATAGCTTCTATGTTCCTTGTTTTATGTTTGAAAATAGCCTACATTTCACATCTTTTTTATTGCTTTACTCATGTTCTCTCTCTTTCCTCAATAACCAGGGAGCTTCATCAACACCTTATACCTGTGCAATCTAAGCCTCACCCCATCTGATATATTCCTTTTATCATACCTCCAACTCTCTCACCAATCTCAAACTTGTTCAAATTGCTGTCAAAGGTTGTGTAAAATGAAATTTTGTTAGTTTCTCTTTCCAAAGATGCTACCTGATTTGTTGAATGCTTCTCTAAAGTTATAATATTACAGATTCTAGCATTTTCCTTTTTTTTTATTACATATTTCCAGTATCTGCAGAATTTTAATTTATTTTTTTATATTCAGTTTTCTGAAGATAACAAAAAATAGGAATAGGAGGAGGCTATCCAGCCCATCGAGCCTGCTGTGCCATTCGATGTGATCATGGCTTATTTGATGATCAGCTCATCTCCACCTCTTTGCCTTTTCCCCATCGCCCACAATTCTCGTACTCTGTATAAATCTACCCAACCTTGCCTTCAATATATTTACTGAGGTCGCTGTTATAGTCGTTCCTTGAACAACAACCACCTTTCATAGTTTTAACAGTTTAGCGGCACGGTTGGCATAGCAATTAGTGCAATGCCTTTACAGCGCCAGCAATCGGGACCAAATCAACATTTGAATCTCACGCTGTCTGCAAGGAGCTTCTACGTTCTCCGTGTCTGCATGGGGGTTCCAGTTTTCTCCCACTGTTCAAAACAAACTGGGGGTCCAGGTTAATGGGGTGTAAATTGGGCAGCACAGATTCATGGGCTGAATAGGCCTGTTACCATACAGTATGTCTAAATTTAAATTCTTAAACAATTTCATTTTTCTAGCTCCTTGAACCCACATCGCACTTGACTTTTGTCGTTGTCTACTTTTTATTTCCATGCCAACAGTGTGCATTGCCTACTGGGAAATGTAATAATAGCCATCGCCTCCAGTGGTTCAATGGGCGGCGAGTTCCACAGATTCACCACCCTCTGGGAGAAGCAGTTCCTCCTCATCGCCGTCCTCATCTCCGTCCTCCTATCCTGAATCTTAAGCTTTGTCCCCTAGGTCTGGTCTACCCAACCAATATTAACAACGTACCCACCTCAATTTATCCACGCCTTTCATGATTTTGTTATTTCTATATGTTCCCCTCCCATTCTTCTTAATTCCAGTGAGTACAGACCCAAATGACTCAATCTCTCCTCATAGGCCAACTGGAATCAACCTGGTGAACCTCCTCCAAAGCCAGTGTATTCTTCTTCAAGTAAGGAGACTGAACTGCCTGAAATATTCCAAATGTACAGTTGCAGCCTAACCTCCCTGATCTTAAATTCAATCCCTCTACCAATGAAGGACAACATTCCATTTGCCATCTTCATAGCCTGCTGCACCTGCAAACCAACCTTTTGCAATTCATGCACAAGCAGTCCCAAGTCCTTCTGCACATTAAAATGCTGCAATCACATGCCATTTAAATAATATTCTGATCTTCCAATTTTCCTTCTGAAATTGATAACCTTACATTTGCCAAAATTTTACTCCATCTGCCAGACCCTTGCCCACTCACTTAACCTTTCTATATCTCTCTGAAGACTCTCCATATACACTGCTCAATTTGCTAGAGTGCAAGCTGCACTCTAGCCCCTCTTCCAGATCATTTATGTATACCGTTAACTATTGCAGGCCTAGCACCAACCCCTGTGCCACCACGCTCATCACTGATTTCCAACCAGAAAAAACACCCAGGTACGCCAAATCTCTGCTTTCTATTGGGTGACCAACTATCTATCCATGCTAAGACATCAACCACCCCACCCCCACACCAAATTCCATGCATCCTTATCTTCTACATGTCTTTTATACACACCTTATCGAACACCTTCTGGAAATCCAGGCAAACAACATTCACCTCCTCCCCTCTACCGCGCCCATTATATCCTCAAATAACTCCAGTAAATTTGTCAAATAGGTCCTGCCTTTCCTGAATCTTCCTGATGGATCTATTTCATTCCAGATGCCTCCCTATTTCTTTTTTAATTATAGCTTCAAGCATTTTCCAAACTACAGATATTAAACTAACTGGCCTATAGTCCCCGCCTTTTGTCTACATTCTTTATTGTATAGTGCCATGACATTCATCATCTTTTAATCCATCAGAACCTGACAAAGTCCAGAGAACCATAGAAGGCTAAAGCACAACAAACAGGCCATTCAGCCTTTCTCCCCCCCCACACCAAGTCTGTACCGACCACCATCTCCCTAGTCTCACTGACCTGTTCCCATTCCATAACCCTTCGGGCCTCTCCCATCCATGTAACTTCAAGGTTGGAAAATTATCACCAAAGCCTCGACTATAACTTTTCCCATTTCTTTCTGTACCCTGGAATGCATTCCATCAGGACCAGGGGATTTATCCATCTTTAGACCCTCAAGTTCGTGAACTACTCTTTGCAGTTGATGCCGCTTTAGTTGCCCATTCAGAGCCAGCTCTTCAGCGCTTGACGTCCTGTTTTGCGGAAACTGCCAAAATGTTTGGCCTGGAAGTCAGCCTGAAGAAAACTGAGGTCCTCCATCAGCCAGCTCCCTACCATGATTACCAGCCCCCCCACATCTTCATCGGGCACACAAAGCTCAAAACGGTCAACCAGTTTACCTGTCTCGGCTGCACCATTTCATCGGATGCAAAGATCGACAATGAGATAGACAACAGACTCGCCAAGGCAAATAGCGCCTTTGGAAGGCTACACAAAAGAGTCTGGAAAAACAACCAACTAAAAAACCTCACAAAGATTAGCGTATACAGAGCCATTGTCATACTCCTGTTCGGCTCCGAATCATGGGTCCTCTACTGGCTTCACCCACGACTCCTAGAACTCTTCCACCAGCGTTGTCTTCGCTCCACCCTCAACATTCATTAGAGCGACTTCATCACCAACATCAAAGTACTCGAGACGGCAGAGGCCGACAGCATCGAATCCACGCTGCTGAAGATCAAACTGTGCTAGGTAGGTCACGTCTCCAGAATGGAGGACCATCGCCTTCCCAAGATCGTGCTATATGGCAAGCTCTCCAATGGCCACCGAGACAGAGGTGCACCAAAGAAGAAGTACAAGGACTGCCTAAAGAAATCTCTTGGTGCCTGCCACATTGACCTCCGCCAGTGGGCTGATATCGCCTCAAACCGTGCATCTTGGTGCCTCACAGTTCGGCAGGCAGCAACCTCCTTTGTAGAAGACCGCAGAGCCCACCTCACTGAAAAAAGACAAAGGAGGAAAAACCCAACACCCAACCCCAACCAACCAAGTTTCCTTTGCATCCGCTGCAACCGTGCCTGCCTGTCCCGCATCGGACTTGTCAGCCACAAACGAGCCTGCAACTGACGTGGACATTACCCTTCCATTAATCTTCATCTGCGAAGCCAAGCCAGAGAAAAAGAAAAAGAAAGAAAGACCCTCAAGTTTCTGAATATGACCTCTTTTGTGATAGCTATTACATTCAGGTCCTCACCTCCTATCACATCCAAAGCATCTGTGTTTGGCATGTTCAATGTGACCTCCAATGTGAATACTGACACAAAACAGTTATTCAAAGCCTCATTATCAAAGATCAGAAAGCCAATTCCTCATTATCCAATGTCAGCTCCCCCTTCTCATCTTTCAAGGAACCAACCTTATGCTTTATTCAATTATAAAAACTTTTACTACCTGTTTTTATATTTCTCACAGTCTACCTTCCCTTTATTTATTGCTGGTTTCATGGTTCTTTGTTTCTTCTTAAAGGTTTCTCAATCTTCTCATTTCCCACTGTTCTTGGTGACTGAAAGTATGAGCTTTTAGTATAATGCCTTGCTTCGTCTTTTTAGTTATCCAAGGCTGGCTGCTCCCGCACTTCCTGTCTGCTTTTATCTGGAATATACTTTTGTTGAGCACCTGTAATGGAGGATTTAGACCAGCTTCTGCAAGAAGGGATACAGTTGCAACAGAAGACATAATCTAAATTCCACTATGGGGCCCAGGGATGCATATGAATCAGTAGACATTATCCAACTTCCACCATGGGGCCCAGAGATGCAGTTGTCTTTTGTTGGTCGTAGACTGTCAGGAGACCTTGAAGACATTTGTTCAAAGAGATAAGATCTGAAGTAAACAACTTTTGGGTAATATAAGCCATGGTCCCACTGCTGAAGTTTGAGACTCTCCAAGAGGTGGCAACATCTCTCAGCAAGAAGAAGAACTTCAAGAGTCTGGCTAACATCCCGGTCAAGGGAGGTAGAGAAGCTGCTACCGACGCCCCAACAACCTATACAAGTGTGCAGTCGTTGCCTCGCTTCATCAGTTGGGACCAGTCCGGGCGTTGATAAGTATAATTGGGAAGGGCTTGTATAGTGTAGTGTGAATTCAGCTTTAGATTTAGTAATAAAGCCTTGTATAAACTGAACTGCTCTCGGTGTGTGTGTGTGTCTATTTTCTTTCGGTAGCTCAAACACTGTGACCAATCTAAAACTATCAAAATTAGAGGTATAAGTTTACCCAAGACAGCACCATGAAAAATCTATTTGAAAGTCCTCCATATTGCCTGCATTCCCAGTCTACCCCAGCAAACTCCTCCCTCACCCCCCTGTAATTTCCCTTGTTTAGGTATAGCACACTTATTTTAGACTGAACTACTGTACCCTTCAATCGTATGAGAAATTCAATCAGTGTGATCATTCTTTCCAAGGGGATCCCGAACTGCAAGATCACTAATTTTACCTGTCTCATTGCACAGGATTAGATCCAAGATAGCATGTTTGCTTGCAGGGTCAGTAACATGCTGTTCAAGAAAGCCATCACATATGCATTCTACAAAATAAAAGGAAATAGAGAATGATACAAGAAGCTTGAGTCATGAACCAAGAATAGAAGAGAGGCACATATTCCCAATAAACTAAAGAAATCATTCGTCATACCGAATAAAAATGGAATAACAGCATATAAAAAGTAGGAAGACACAGGGTATAAGGATACAATAGAGACAAAGGTAAAGGTTCTATTAATGTCATATAATACTACATTTAGAATGTAACATACATGAAATTGTTTAACTTTTGTCTCCCGTAAAGCAGACAGAAAGTCACCACTTTGTCCAGTGCCATTCATAAATAGAACCAAGAATGCTCTGTTATCTGATTTAGTATGTATAACACCAACAAAGATTGCCATAAATACTTACCTTGGATGAATGATTTATTACAACCAACAGAATGTCAAGTGGTATTTATATCAAAAGGAAATGAAAGTAAAGAAGTTATTGTGTCATAACGAGTGTTTGACCACAACATGCCTATGATGTACCAAGTTAGGACATCCTCATTACTGAAGCAACACAGATCATTCTTCAAAAATGAAAGGAAAAATGACACCAGGGCCTGGATTTATGGAAAAAGACAGAACAAAAGCCTAGGTTGTCCTAGTCTAAATAATGAGGGAGAAATCTTACCAAACAAACTGATCAAACAATAAACTCAGTTCTCATTTATAAATAGAGCACATGGAATATTCTTTATAAAAGAAGCATGAGAGAATACATAATGTCACAATATTAAATTAAGTTCAGTCCACAATCGAATATTGATTAATTACTGATAGAAAGATTGAGAAAATCAAAAATATGTGAAATAGAATAACAGTCCCTGAAGGGAAAATAATTCAATGTCAGCCAAACAGAATAAATAATTCTCACCTCTCCTCCATGTTCTAAACACTGCAGTTGACTAATTACACTGGACAACAATTTTTTTTCAAAAGGTTTGCTTCCTGAAAATAAATTGGAGATGATGATCGATAACTTCAAGCTGAACACACACACAAATTCTGATTTACTGTATCACGTAGGAAGCTGGAGAAACATTAAATTAATTTGTATGGAATTTAACACGTTTAATCACATAATGATGCTGATACCTTGTGTTAGTTCATCGGACCTAAAAATATTTTGCCACTGATTTCTGTTTGTCCTCAGCATCTGATGCCCCTCATGTCAGTGTCCAACAATAATTGGCCAGCTTTGATAGATTCCAGTTGTCCTGATCCCTCTTTTCTATGATTACAATGTACTGGTGAACCTTTCACCATGTTTATCACTGACTGATCAGTAGGAAAGAAGTCCAAATGCCAATGCAGAAAATGAATTGTCAATGACAGGTGCTCTTCATGGTTTTCTATGCTTGAAGAATGTTGTCAATCAGTTGCATGTAGTTTGGTCCTCTGTTGCCAATAAAATTCTTAACATCTTTGAATGCCTTCCAAGCATCCCCAGGCCAAAGACAACATTTGCACAGTAGCTGCACTGAATACATTCTCAGGCAAGCTTGGACTAACCAATACAGCTAGCCTTGTGGGCAATATACTAGTACATTTAAAATATTACAGGAAATCACAGAAATAGGTCATATCTATAAAATGGTATGAGATAGAAAAATCTTTTTAAGTGATCAGCTGCCCATAAGGTTCAGGAAGCAAAATTTTTGTTGTCCAGTGTAATATAACAGCAGCCGAGCTATTTTTTTATACAAGGCAATAGTTAAATTGAATGTTTTGTCTTCCACTTGACTATTTTACCATAGATATGAAAGAAGAGATATTTCCTATTTAATTTTCAAACATACTTCCCTCTTAAGTCAAAATGAAAAAATGCATTAAGCTAAAATATTGCAAGTTAAATAATCAAACACAAAAACTTTTCCTGAAAACGATTGTTTTCCTGATAACAATTTAAAACAAAAATACTTTTTACACAATTGTTTTCCTAAATTGAATAATTTAATAAATCAGAATCTGAATCAGCAAGATTTCTCTTATATATTACAAGAATAAATTATTTTAAGGAAATCAATTATTAAATAATTTTTCCAAAACGTGTGCAAGATTTGAATCTGTTTCCCTTGTGCTTATTTCTTCAGCTCTGCTCACCTTATTGAGTTATGGGCAAAGGACTTGTCTGACAGCTGGCAACAGACATATGCCAGCTAATTAGATCATAGTGCCAGCCAAAACAAAAACTTGGGTGGTATCTGCTGCCAAAGGACTGCTGGCACTATGTAGAAGCTGACACCTAAGTAGCAGATGCACATGGGTTCACCATGTTACATTATGGCATGGCACAAGGGAAAACACAAGCGGGTGTTCTTCCGGCCTTCAACTGAGGTGAAGACTATATTGGAAGGACATTACTAGAGATGTTCATCATTGCCATACTGTTCCTCATTTATCCCATCCTCCAGAAAAAGCCGAAAGCATATCACAAGGTCAAGCAATAAAAAATGAAACAAAAGTTTTTTTTTCTTTCCTCGAGCTGGTTAATAATTTATCACAATTATTCTGTAATGCAGTGAAGTACTACATTCATTTCTTCACAATTTCATTTTTATTTGATACAGGTATTGCATAAAATAAAAATTTGATCCCATATGCCTGTAGCTCAAGTGAAATCTGCACACATAACTAAAATAAAAATAGCACCACAGTTTATATTTTTGATTAAATGCTTCCACATCTATTTTAACTATGGAACTTTAAAAATTGCTTCAATTACCAGATACAATTAGTAACATCATATATTCAAACACAACTTTTTTCAATGCCATTTTGGTCACATTGCACGGCAGTGAAGTTTGAATTGTGCACTGCAGTTATTTTATTTCATTTTGTTCAGTTACACAACTTTTAAAGGCATTAGATAACGCCTCAAACCGTGCATCTTGGCGCCTCACAGTTTGGCGGGCAGCAGCCTCCTTTGAAGAAGACCGCAGAGCCCACCTCACTGACAAAAGGCAAAGGAGGAAAAACCCAACACCCAACCCCAACCAACCAATTTTCCCTTGCAACCGCTGCAATCGTGTCTGCCTGTCCCGCATCGGACTGGTCAGCCACAAACGAGCCTGCAGCTGACGTGGACTTTTTACCCCCTCCATAAATCTTCGTCCGCGAAGCCAAGCCAAAGAAAGAAGAAAGGCATTAGATGGTAATTCCCCATCATATCATTTAAGGCGATATGAGAGAGCATCAATTTCCTCTCTCCCCTTTGCAGGAGTTGCACGAGGACAAGGTGATGGAGATCAGGTACATTGTTGCATTAAGTAATTGATTTTTTTTTGCTCAGAGTGAAAACGCCACCTGTTATCCACCATTTAAATGTTGTTGGCAAATCAATGTTGTGATGAAAAATAGTTGATCAGTGGAAGTGATTGTAGAGCAGCAACCTGGATCAGTGTTCAGATGGTATCATTAGCTGAGGGCAGAATCTGTGGCATTTCAATTGTCATATCAAAATTGTCTTGTCGTGTGCATGCTACATGAAAATATTTTTACATGTTGAAAGAGTGTGCACAAATTAAAGCGGCAGTGGGAAAGATGCACCAGTAATTAATAGCGAGCGTGGGATTATCATAGCAACATTGAAAAAACACACACGATTTATAGCGGGCGTGGAAAGATGCACTGGTGAGTATGGGAAGTTATAGCAAACATGCAAATATAACAGCAGCATTGAAAGTGTGCGTACAATTTATAGCGGCAGTGGGAAAGATGCTCCAGCAATTTATAGTGAGCGTTGGAAGTTATAGCGAGCGTGAGATTATAATAGCAGCATTTAAGGAACACGCACAGTTTATTGCAGCTGTGGGAAAGAGGTGCCGACAATTTATAGCGAGCATGGGAATATTATAGTGAGCATAAGAATAAAAGAGCAGCAGCGGAAGAATGCGCACAATTTATAGCGGCTGTGGGAAAGACAAAATTAATAGTGAGCACAGGAATATTATAGCAAACATGAGAATGTCGTGGTGGCAATGAAAGAATGGGCACAATTTACAGCAGGCGTGGGAAATTTTGATTTTGGGAATACCTCTTTGTACTGAATGCCATTGGTAGTCCAATAAACAGGACATTCTGGTTTGCGCACTGCACCTTACCAATATTGATTGCCCAGACCCATCCCTGTGGGAGATTAACATATCAAATGCCTCCAATTTGAGATATTAGAATTTAAAATCCTGCTCAACTCTGAAGCCTGTCTTCAATCTATACTTGTTAATGTGTTGCAGCAGGATATCATCTATATAATGGGCAATTGACACCTCTGGGGGAAGTTGATGGGTGTTAATTGCAGGAGATGAACTGGCAGATACTGCTTATGTACTTTGTCTCATTTCCTATTTAAAGGCAAATAGCTTTTGTCAGTCGGAATTTGGAATACTATACCCACATGGTATATGTGTGTGCGCTTTACACAAAAATATTTTAACACAATTTATGAACTTCTGCATGTTTTATGTGTTCACATTATATGCATATGCACATTATACGAGTGAAAATATGGGAATGGCAAATTTATTTTGAAAATTCAACACAAATTAGGACTAGCTCAATTTCATTTGGCCACTTTGTAGTCATCAAGAATAACACTGATGTCATTAAAATATAATGGTTATAGACAAGGATCAGTTAAAATCAAAAACACATTAGATTTATTAAATAATAACCTCCAATTAAACTATGGAATAATAACATTCTAAACATAGTAGTTTCACAAAGAAATCTCTTGGTGCCTGCCACATTGACCACCGCCAGTGGGCTGATATCGCCTCAAACCATGCATCTTGGCGCCTCACAGTTCGGTGGGCAGCAACCTCCTTTGAAGAAGACCGCAGAGCCCACCTCACTGACAAAAGACAAAGGAGGAAAAACCCAACACCCAACCCCAACCCACCAATTTTCCCTTGCAACCACTGCAACCGTGTCTGCCTGTCCCGCATCGGACTTGTCAGCCACAAACAAGCCTGCAGCTGACGTGGACATTTACCCCTCCATTAATCTTCGTCCGCGAAGACAAGCCAAAGAAAAGAATTCAAGCATACTCTGGTTTACATGTATACAACAGTAACAAAAGTTTGTGGTCATCAAAGAACAATTATAAATCAATAATGCTTAGAATATTATTTAATAATCCTGAATCCATCCTTATGTACATGAACATACCATCACGAGGCAGAACATGCATTTAAATTGCATAATAAAATAAAAATAAAAACAACTCAGTATAATTTGTCATGCATGTCAAAAATCAACACTGCAATAACTTCAATGCAGTAATTGAATCAATCAAAGACAAAAATTGAAGCCTCCATTTAGTTATCTGAGGTGTAAAATCTCTCCTAAGAAGTCTGTAGTCATAAATGGTTTGAAATAATGCTCCAAGGTTTGTTTATCTGTCTGATATATCTTGCCCCTTTATTTTTTTAAGCAGACATTAACTTGCTTAAAATACAGAAGATAAAACTTACATTACAACAGGAGTGTGAACAATTTAAAATATTCATACATCTCAATCTCATCTCCTAATCTGAAAACATATTGTTGCAGCAGAAATCTGTATGCTAAAGGTACTATCTGTTTATTAACCACATATAGTCCTGCTTTGCAGTAGTATTTGTTCACCCATAATGAGCTTCTCCAGCATTTTGTGTTTTTACTTCAACCATGGTGCTACAGATTTTTGTTTTACTTGCATCATAAAATCCAACTACTCAAAATTATATGTCTCTCATAATTTTAAGATAGCCTGCTAATAAAGCAACTGTTGTGCGTGGAGGAAACGTGGCCTCCTGGCCTGTCTGGAATGCGTGTATTGTGGGTGATCACGTGTCCTCCCTGTCTTAAACTTATTCAGAAGTCACATCAAACTGCCAATCAAGGTTGGACTCCATCCACCTATTAGTGTACACCTTGCCGTTGCCTAATTTAAATCACATTGGGTCATTATTGGCTAGAAGCACATTCTTTCCCTCCACCTCGTGGTCCAAGCCCCAGATGTCGCTCCATGCCAGGTCATTTCAGTGGACATCACTGGAAGTGTCACGGGTAAGGTGTTCACTACACTGAAGCTGAGCCGTAGTATTATGACAGATCAATACTTGCAGAAAACCATACCCCACTGGTGCATGGTATCAGATGTGTGTAGGAGTCCCTATTTGTAGTTTGTGTACTCAAGTGTGTAAGCGTGTCGAGTCTATTGTTGGAGTCCAACCTAGGTCAAAGGTGAATGCCAATACAGTTCCTGAAGTAAAATGGTAATCTTGTACTATTTAACATTCTTCCCATTTATCTCTGTGTGTTAATGAATTGTGTGTGATTGTAACATGTATCCAGACTCATTTCTCTGTGAGCCTACCAAACCTGATACTCTTCCCAACATGACAGCAACTTGTCCTATTTTAACTATACAAAAATATGGATGAAAATCATCAATAAAACCCAAGGTGAAAATCCATAAAATTATTCCAGATACCTGCAATATATACTCTGAGATTAAATATTTGTTCAATTTATGTTGGGTGTATTTCACAAAAATATAACTTACCACAAGGAAATAGTTGTTCAAATAAAAGTAATTTTAAATCAACAAGAAATTCTTTGTCAATATAGTTTTAAAACCATTAGAAAAGAACTATTTCTTCAACTAAATTACTTCTAATCTCAATCAACAAGAACAAACCAGTAAAAAGTGAACTTTTTTGATGAACTTACTGACCCAGCACAATGTTTAAAGCCAATAACATTTGGTTGTCAATGTATTCGAACAGAGAAAATCTCATTTTTCTGCTCAAAACACTGAAATGCGAGTGGGAAACTAAGGTGATCTTGCATCATTTCAAACAAACCTTATAAATGGTCTTGATTCTGAATGGCTGACTAAGCTATGGTAAGGCTAATAAGCGGTCACTCCGACTACAATTCCATGAAAAACATTTGGTGACAAAGACCCTTACAGCCATATCCAGAATTTGAAATATATTAATCAAACTGACAAACTAAGACGACCAGGTTTGACCTTTTCTGATCTCATTACTTCTCTATTACCCTTTTGAAAAACATCCCCACAGTGAGATCACTAATTGAAGATTATGTGTGTAAAATCAGGGTTTCCATCACCAGTGAAACATTGATGCAAGTCTTCATCACAGTAATTAACTTTCTTTTCACCAATCAAGATGACAAAGACAAGGAGAGTCATGGACTATCACCAATAGAAGGAAATATCTTTCAATTATTTGCCCCTGTTGAATAATTGTGCAGTTGATAAACACCTCATCCTTCCTCTTTAATTCAAGTCAGTACTCTAAATGCTGGTGCATGCTCTGAGTAAATTGTTCGATTTTCACAGCAAATGCACTGTTATTGAAACAGTAGAGAAAGTGTTAAAATTCTGCATTAATGATCAAGAATAACAGTAATTTGAAAATGCATGCTATTTACAAGAATGGAAATTATCCAAAGATTCACAGCAAATAAGAGATACCTTGCAACTTCAAAAAATGTCATGAATTGCTCGACAACTAGCACAAGTAAACAATTAACCACATAAACCACATTTCCAACAATTAATTTTTTTAAAAATCAAGAACATGTATCTAATAGAGGGGAGAATGCAGCAAAATATTATATGCAGGTGAACCCTGCTTTATGAATACTCAAATTGCTAAAATTCGCTACACGAAGAAACCTGTATTCACTTTTACAAAAACATTATCCTGGGTTTTCTCCTTTACAAAAATTGCCTCCAATCGTAGTCAATGGATCTTCGCTTCACTAATTTTCGGTTTACGAACAGTTTCTCAGGAAGCTCTACCTTCGAAAGCAGGTTATACCTGTACAAGAATTTCTGCTTCGATACAATTTTCTGACCTGGAAATCCAGGTTTACTTAGCTTTCCTCGTCAACCAGACCATGAATAAACAAGTGTCATAATTCACATGTCTCTGATACGTTATTTGTAAACCCAGTTAAACTAAAAAATAAATTTCATCAATTTGCAAATAAAAGTTCACTGAAGATTCTGGAATTGACCAACAACTTATGTTTATTTCAACAAAGAGAATTAGTTTCAGTAACAGTTTTGAAATGTTTAAATGTAAACTTCTTACTAATATTATTGAGGAACCATTATTCAAAATGGAGCAGAATGGATTCAAGTTAGTGAATGATAATTAAATCTTTGCAGCTTCGTCAAATATTCCAGGAATTTGCTTTGTTTCAGCTCTGTTCTATAGAAATTTTTGTTTTGCTGAATAAAATTCCTCAAGACTAATTAAATCAATTATTTTATAGCATTAAAACAAAAAAAACTGCAAGATGCTGAAATCTGAAACAAGAATTCGTACTTCTAGAAACACTCAAAGGTAAGGCAGCATCAATAGTAAAATAGTCAATATTTCAGCTACATGCCTAAGTTTACACAGGAATCTAAAATTTTATCTTCTGGAAATCAGAAATAAAAACAATAAATGCTGGCAGGACCAAGCAGGTTTGGTAGCATTCGATATGACAGAAACAGGGCTCACATTTCAAATTGATGAACTATCATGAGGTGCATTCATAACTTTCTACAGTTTCTTGCAGTTTTGGATGGAGCAGTTCCTGAACCCATGTAGTATCACACTTTGATAAGATACTTAATGGTGCATCTTGAGACTTTTTCAAGGGACACAAAAAAAATGCTAAATTTCTTCAAGCTTCTTCTGATGTAGAGACACTGGTGCGCATTCCTGGCCATTGCATCAATTGGGTGGACCTGGACAGAACACTGGAAATTGTTTATTCCTCAGAACTTAAAGCTCTCCACTCTAAACTCCTCAGCATCATTGATGTGGACTGGGGAGTGTGGTCCATTTCTCTTCAGGAGTCTATGTTTAGCTCCTTGGTCTTGCTAACATTGAGGGAGAGGTTGTTATCTCGGCACCAAGCCACTAGTCCCTTTGGATTCATCGCTAAAAGTTACAAAATTTCAGACCATCAGCTAATCCAATCTTTCATTTCATGTTTCTTGCACCTAGTTCTCCTTCCCTCAACTCTTTTGGCACTTTACATTGTGTTCCTCTTCTCCAATGTACACCTGCTCCAGACATGCATCTTGCCCTCTTTCACCTGACACTACCACTTGTCTCATTACCAGTAACTCTTTCTTGGTCTCCACTCTCGGGCTATTCCTTTTTCTTCTCTTCACTATTCTTCACTTTTATTTCAAATAAGTTTCACCAATTTTTTTTTGGTTTAATAACTTATTACAATGTGAATATTCTGCCTGCCTTCATGTCCAGTAGGAGATAGCCTGTAATTAACCCAATTTGTGCGTAAATTAGATCGATTAGCATATTTTATTAAAATATCATCCCTAAAGGCGTAACAATTATATTCTCCAAATTCAAGAAAGATAAGCATTTTAAGTTTTGAGTTGTTGGGGAAAGTCTAATTAGGTATGATTTACATATGCAAATTAATTTAATTATAATTTATTAATAATTTACCCTTAACAATATTAGAATGAGTATAATTTTCACGTGACGTAATCTTGCTGATTTATTTTAAAATATTAAACAGTTATACTAGCAATGGCCTTTTTCAGAGAGCAAATGATACCGCAAATTCTCTGCAACAAAAGAACCAAATTGGATTCGGAGAGAAGGAAGGGAAAGTGACAAAGAACCAGATGCTGAATTGACTTTTGAAAATGGAAAGCACTACATAAGCATTCTGGAAGAGATTTCCAACATTTTTTATTAGGCAGCAAATGAACTACATAAGAGATAAATCAACGTGCCTTTATTCCGGCTTATCTTCCTGTGGTATGTTCATCTGTCCATGAAAACACTGGTAGACATGACTCCTCCCCGCACCCCAGACAGGCCTATGGAGGGTGTTCACATTGAGAATCCCTTACAATGTGCCATGTTGCACTACAGAAGAGTGGAAAGTTTCCCAGTGAACAGAGCAGCATCAGAAATATACTTTACCTCAATTTGTAAAAATGGGCTGGGATATTCTTCACTCAATCATAAAAACCAAGAGATAAACTAGATTAATGAGTGTCCGAGGACATGCTGGACAGAGCCACAGACACATCTCAAAATGATTAGCTGCCAGCCAAGTGTAGCAGCAATGAAAGAACACTTGCTTGCCAAGCAGCAGAAATAAATGCTGAGCAATCTCAAAGGCAATGGATCAGATTAAATCCCTGCAGTTCAACTGCCTTCATTCATGGATGATGATGGGAAATTAAATCCCCAACAGGAGTAGGAGGCTCAAAAAAAATCCCCAGCCGTAAAGACGTGAGGCAAAGCATACAAACACAAAAGAGAAGGCTTTTGCACCATTTTTCAGTGAGAAGAGTTGAGTGAATGATGCATCTCAGCCTCCTCTTGTAATACCCAGCATTGCAGGCACCAGTGCAAAGTACAAAATGGCTGACAGCACAAGATATGGCAAAGCTTCAAAACCAAGCATTCTGTTGAAGTTTTGAAGACCTGTGCTCTTGGAATTACCTATCCTTTACCCAAGCTATTCTAGTAATGTTAAAACATTGGCACTGACCTGCTAAAATGGAAAACTCCCAAGATGTATTACACTGATAAAAGCAAGACATATCTAATAGAGCAATTGCTGGACCAATCAGTCTACTCCAAAACATTAACTAAGTGATAGAAATTATTTTTTACAACATTTACAAGAGGCATTTACTCATTGATCCCCAGTTTGAGGTTTGCTCTCATCACAACCTTGGTCCAAACATGAAAAAATGACCTGAATTCCAGTTATGGCTGCGAGTCAGAGCATCGGAGAGATTGCAGTAATTTGCAGGACCACAGGGAATTAATACAATGGAACTACCCAAGTGGGATTCAATGGCTCCCTGTCATAATAAGCAAGTGATTTAAATTAAAACACTCCAGTAACTACCATTATATGTCACACAAAGAGGTCTGAGGTGGTTGTTTGAAGATTATCATTCCAACCATTGAATATCATTGCAGTAGTTCTGGGGGCAGTGTCGTAGGCCCAGTCATGTTTAAACTGTTTTATCAATGGCCACCCTTCTAAAATTCTTTCTTTGGCTTGGCTTCGCGGACGAAGATTTATGGAGGGGGTAAAAAGTCCACGTCAGCTGCAGGCTCGTTTGTGGCTGACCAGTCCGATGCGGGACAGGCAGACACGATTGCAGCGGTTGCAAGGGAAAATTGGTTGGTTGGGGTTGGGTGTTGGGTTTTTCCTCCTTTGCCTTTTGTCAGTGAGGTGGGCTCTGCGGTCTTCTTCAAAGGAGGCTGCTGCCCGCCAAACTGTGAGGCGCCAAGATGCACGGTTTGAGGCGTTATCAGCCCACTGGCGGTGGTCAATGTGGCAGGCACCAAGAGATTTCTTTAGGCAGTCCTTGTACCTTTTCTTTGGTGCACCTCTGTCACGGTGGCCAGTGGAGAGCTCGCCATATAATACGATCTTGGGAAGGCGATGGTCCTCCATTCTGGAGACGTGACCCATCCAGCGCAGCTGGATCTTCAGCAGCGTGGACTCGATGCTGTCGACCTCTGCCATCTCGAGTACCTCGACGTTAGGGGTGTGAGCGCTCCAATGGATGTTGAGGATGGAGCGGAGACAACGCTGGTGGAAGCGTTCTAGGAGCCGTAGGTGGTGCCGGTAGAGGACCCATGATTCGGAGCCGAACAGGAGTGTGGGTATGACAACGGCTCTGTATACGCTTATCTTTGTGAGGTTTTTCAGTTGGTTGTTTTTCCAGACTCTTTTGTGTAGTCTTCCAAAGGCGCTATTTGCCTTGGCGAGTCTGTTGTCTATCTCATTGTCGATCCTTGCATCTGATGAAATGGTGCAGCCGAGATAGGTAAACTGGTTGACCGTTTTGAGTTTTGTGTGCCCGATGGAGATGTGGGGGGGCTGGTAGTCATGGTGGGGAGCTGGCTGATGGAGGACCTCAGTTTTCTTCAGGCTGACTTCCAGGCCAAACATTTTGGCAGTTTCCGCAAAGCAGGACGTCAAGCGCTGAAGAGCTGGCTCTGAATGGGCAACTAAAGCGGCATCATCTGCAAAGAGTAGTTCACGGACAAGTTTCTCTTGTGTCTTGGTGTGAGCTTGCAGGCGCCTCAGATTGAAGAGACTGCCATCCGTGCGGTACCGGATGTAAACAGCGTCTTCATTGTTGGGGTCTTTCATGGCTTGGTTCAGCATCATGCTGAAGAAGATTGAAAAGAGGGTTGGTGCGAGAACACAGCCTTGCTTCACGCCATTGTTAATGGAGAAGGGTTCAGAGAGCTCATTGCTGTATCTGACCTGACCTTGTTGGTTTTCGTGCAGTTGGATAATCATGTTGAGGAACTTTGGGGGACATCCGATGCGCTCTAGTATTTGCCAAAGCCCTTTCCTGCTCACGGTGTCGAAGGCTTTGGTGAGGTCAACAAAGGTGATGTAGAGTCCTTTGTTTTGTTCTCTGCACTTTTCTTGGAGCTGTCTGAGGGCAAAGACCATGTCAGTGGTTCCTCTGTTTGCGCGAAAGCCGCACTGTGATTCTGGGAGAATATTCTCAGCGACACTAGGTATTATTCTATTTAGTAGAATCCTAGCGAAGATTTTGCCTGCAATGGAGAGCAACGTGATTCCCCTGTAGTTTAATGGTATGCAAAAGGACCTTGGTAAATAAAATGAAGAGAAAAAGGAAGCAAGGGGGAGAGGAAGACTTGCACTGGATAATTCAATGTTGAGTTATAGAAAAAACCTCAGCAAAATATGGATTGCCATTGCTTAAATTTGCATGTGCCGACACTGGGGCAAAGCAGGTGGCTTAGGAAAGACAGGTTGATATGGGAATGGGGAGGGGAGATAATCAGAAGCTCAAGATAGCCTGCAACCGGGAGCTTAAGGTGGTCATTGGGTTAAGTGGTTGCCTCGTCTGCATTTGGCTTCGCTAACGTAGAGGCCACATTGAGGACAAAAATGCCATACACTCTGTTGGAGGAGATGCACGCAAATCTCTGTACACCTGGAAGGCCTGGTTAAATCCTTAGATGGAGGGGATAAAGAGACAAAGGTGTCAAGAGGTGTAGTTCATTTTAGAGATAAAAGCTTGCTGTGAATACAGCTATTTTCATAATTGCCTTTAGCCCCTTTCACACTCGCATCCCAGTAAATCGGGCGTTCAGTGTCCGGGAATAGGAATGAGGGTTTGGCCTCACACACTAGATCACTCCTAACTGGGACAATGAACGCTTTCACACTCGCAAGGGTTTATCCCCGGCATTTCGTCTGTTCTACCTTTAATAGAAAGTGCCTGCAATGCAATAGCCCGTTTCACACCTGCCTGATCTCGGCACCAGGGATTGGACTTGGGGTCCAGCCTGGCAATCCCTGGTGTAAGATGATGTCATCTGACACTGGCGTTGAGCAGATTTTGTTTTTCACACTTGCCACTTTAAAGGCCAATTCGTGTTCAATTCCTGGGAGCACTGGCAAGTGTGAAAGGGGCTTATGACAGACCAGACATTGGAAGTTGCTTAATTGCTTTATCTGAATCTTCTACATGTGCTCTTATGAGTGTAGCGCGTCGAATGACTCAAAGATTTGTTGACTCAAACCAAGGCTTTTATTAGCAAAAGACTGGAGCGGAGTACATCGAGGTTGACCAGTCCAGACTGACCCGAGTCTGGATAGGAGCAGCCTTTTATGACCTGTGGCTCTGGCTCTCAGCCAATCACGACTACTATATGTAAATATATACAAATATATACATTGGTGAGAGGATCCTGTACTATCACATGATGTAAGTACTTGCAGTTTTGTTTGTATAATCCAGAGTAATGTTTTTCCATGTCCATTTTGCAACAACAATCTATCAGGTAGTCCTGAAATGGGGAGAGAGAGAGAGAGAGACATCCAGAAAGGGAAGAGAGATGCTGGAAATGGTTAAAAAGAGAACTTGAGAGCAGGCTGGACAGATTGAAGTTCCACATTGCACTAATGCAGTCACTGAGGTATCGAACTAAGAGTTGGAGAGTGGTGCTTGTAAAAGGTCTGCTTTCCAAAACCAATGAAAAGGGAGACATGGTTAGGGCCCACATGAGTAACCATGGAACACTTTGAGGTGAGCGGAATCAAAAGGATAAAAAGTTGTCCGACCTACTGAGTTCTTACAACAATTCTTTATGTGTGGAATCAAATGGGTATCCAGCATGTACCTTGTGTAGATCTGCTAAATAATGTTGATATGGGTGGAGAAGCTGAAACGATAAAAGATGAATGGAAAAGCTGATATTATAAAAGTCAATTCACATAACTGATAATATAAAGCAGCTCCAAACTTGTGCAGTATCAAGTAGAAAATTGGAGTTCATTATCAATGCAACAGAGCTGTTTCCAGCTTTTGCCATAGAAGTAGAACATGAGAAACTGAATTAATTAAAGAGCAGAATCCCATTGTTTTGTATCTCAAGAGAATGTAAAGAAATCAATTGATTTTCCTCAATTTAAGACATTTTGCTTTAAACTCATTAAAAAGTGGTAGGTGGCATTGAGTTGACTGTTGTTAATAAATCTATTCATTTTTCATTAAGATTCCTATTAAAAGTAACTGTACTCTTGAACTTTTGATTAAAGAGCAACTTATTGTTCAACTTTGTAATTTGTCCTCCCCATCATGAATCAGATTCTACCCTTCAATTCCTTCATGTTTACTTCCCGAACACTCACAGGAATGAAAGATCAAGAGAAGGTATGATCCAGACTTCTAAAAAGCTTGGGGAATATACATTGTAAATACAAGGCAGCAGTCCATTACATCTTGGTAGGGAGGACCACGCTGACAACACGAATCACTATTCAAGTTCACTCATGGGAATGTGGGAGTCTCGAACTTTCCAAGAGATCCAATTATGCTGGGAATTCCAGGGACTCAACCTGTGCCAAGTTAAATCACAGCAGCTGATCTTGCACAATTGGTTGAGGGATGCAAAGTCTTCACCTTTAAAATGGAGAATTTTTGTTGATTTGATTTGAATGGAGAACAATGGCTTTTACAAGGGAGAAA
This sequence comes from Narcine bancroftii, assembly GCF_036971445.1. NCBI lineage: Eukaryota > Metazoa > Chordata > Chondrichthyes > Torpediniformes > Narcinidae > Narcine > Narcine bancroftii. The sequence continues at coordinate 102,392,649 of NC_091478.1, forward strand.
AGAAACATGTTTTAGATCACTTGTATTTAGTTCATATACTGATTTCGTTTAATTCTTTCAAGGATTTTTTATTTGTGCAGAATTTTATATTTTTTCTAGAAAGTATGATTAATGTTTAATAATTGTTTCAATGCTACAATGTTTTTGAATGCACTTTCCAGTTTTGATGGACTTGACAGTCATTAAGCACGGTGGCTTATTCAGCGGAAGATCATGTGTTGTTCAGATTTTAATGATCAGAAGTCAGCTTCTGAAACTTTTTTTCCATACAAGGGAGCTCTGGAGCAATGATGCAATGTCATTGCATTGGCCAAATGTGCATTTTGTTTAAGAACCAATGGCAACTAACACAAAATAATTTGCTCAATCATCTGGTTCGATTCAAGGACTGCAGATAATGTTCTTTCAGATTTAATCAATGTCTGAAAGAAAGATTGCCAAGTTTTCTTTTTATCTTTCATTGCATTCTCCCCACTTAAATAGAGCTGTCTAGGACACCAATCCAATGGTGAAATGATGCTTTGTATCCTTACACAGAATAGCATTACAATAATAAATAACAACTAAAGTTCCAGAAGTATTCAATTGTGTTTATTCTATACTTGCACAATTCTCAAAGCTATAATTCACTTACCTCTTTTTTTTTTAAGTAGTTCTGTTCAAATTCAGTGACCAAAAGAAAAAGACAAATAATTGAGAATCCCAAAAGTGCTCAATTATGTACCTCCACCTAACAAACCATCTTCTGGTCAATCAGTTGATATGCAATTAACTGTGCCCCATAGTCCTCACAATCCATCAGACCAGCTAGTGATTTGAAGCAATTGACCAGGAACCCTTAATGTGGCGGTCTCTTCTAATCCCCTACAGCAACTTCTATAACTAGAGGAATGAATGATAATGGTAGTAATTCCATGAATCTCGCAAGAACAGAACTCCATTCAAGACAAACAAAGCTCAGTATCACAAGCAATTGTGTCTTCCCCAAAGCAGACAGAAGGTTATGGAGAGACATATTACAGGGCTTCAAATTTGAGCTAGGATTTTGCAGAACAAAGGCAAAGAAACTTTTCCTTCTTCAGTACTGGACCTAACACTGATGGCAAAACAACCAGAAGGAAAATGAGATTTTAAAAAAACACACAGAGTGAAAAAAAACATGAAACGATGGTGGACTTACATTCCCGATCTTTTAAAAGCAACTGAACAAATACATGGACAGACCTAATTTGTCAAGGCAGAGAAAAAGATTAGGGCATGGAATTTAGTTGAGCACCTCTTTCAAAGGTCTGCCATAGGTCTACAAAGCCAAATGGTTTCTTATCGTGCCATGAGATTCGATGATCCTGGCCAGGCAAAGGGTTCAACAAAAATTCATTAGGGTGAGATTTTGGAATACATGGAAGTAATTATAATCAGAAACTGTATATCCAGAGGTAATTTTCCAGAGAACTATTTAAATTCTTGCATGACTGAAACAAACACAAAAACAGTACATTTTTAAGGATTGTGATTCAACTCAAAACTTCTTCTTTGGCTTGGCTTCGCGGACGAAGATTTATGGAGGGGGTAATGTCCACGTCAGCTGCAGGCTCGTTTGTGGCTGACAAGTCCGATGCGGGACAGGCAGACATGGTTGCAGCGGTTGCAGGGGAAAATTGGTTGGTTGGGGTTGGGTGTTGGGCTTTGTCTTTTGTCAGTGAGGTGGGCTCTGCGGTCTTCTTCAAAGGAGGTTGCTGCCTGCCAAACTGTGAGGCGCCAAGATGCACGGTTGGAGGCGATAACTTATGAATAACTCAGAAGCAGCTCCTAAATTAATAGGTTATTCAAGTTACTAACAGTAATGATTATACAATTTTGCTAACTTTTTAAAGATTAACAATATTTACTGATTGACCACATTTTTTTTAACCAATCAGCTGCAATTTAAATATCAGGGTGTCATATTCAGCCATTCTCAGGAAATCAAACAAGGCGTAACCAATTCCAGTGACACAGCGAAAGATGAAGTGGATTGAAGACAAGAAATTTCAGACAATATGACAAGGCAGCAATTTGAATCATGGTCAAAATGAACAGTCAACAGAGCAAGTAGCTTCTGCAGCAGCCTGAAGTCTGAACCAAATTCAACACATGGCCTCCCGACATCATGTTGGCTAGCCTGTGAGCCATGTGACCATTCTAAAGCAAGCCAGACCACAAACATGTGCCTGAGCAAGTGGTCAGGTTTAAGTTTCCATCCCATGGAGCCAGACAGAGCAAAATACATCTTTGGAAAAAAAGTATACATCAAGTATCCATGAGCAACGTACTTTAGAACCATCACTTCTATAACTCAAGTACAGGTCCAACTAAACCTGTATTTTACATCACCAATTTACACAGAATATTATCCTGGAAGGTATTGAGTCAGGTGGTTTAGTCATTCAATTTATAACCCCATTGTAGTATGATACAAGTTTGTTGTCATATACACAAGTACAACATAGAGATGCAAAGAAATTCTTACTTGCTGTAGACACACAGGTACACAAGATACACCAACAATAGTATAACTTAAATTACATGAATGTACCACAAAAGACAGGAGAGAATAAATATCAAAAAACAAATAAATATTCACAGTTGCATTTAGAACAAATTTTTTTTTAATTTTAAATATATTTTTTAAATGTTATTTAACACAAACATTTTTTGTTGGTCCCAGAATAGTTAATAGTTTGGGTAGTTTGTGGTTTGGATAATTCAGAGAGGTATGACAACGGCTCTGTATACGCTTATCTTTGTGAGGTTTTTCAGTTGGTTGTTTTTCCAGACTCTTTTGTGTAGTCTTCCAAAGGCGCTATTTGCCTTGGCGAGTCTGTTGTCTATCTCATTGTCGATCCTTGCATCTGATGAAATGGTGCAGCCGAGATAGGTAAACTGGTTGACCGTTTTGAGTTTTGTGTGCCCGATGGAGATGTGGGGGGACTGGTAGTCATGGTGGGGACCCACACTCCTGTTCGGCTCCGAATCATGGGTCCTCTACCGGCACCACCTACGGCTCCTAGAACGCTTCCACCAGCGTTGTCTCCGCTCCATCCTCAACATCCATTGGAGCGCTCACACCCCTAACGTCGAGGTACTCGAGATGGCAGAGGTCGACAGCATCGAGTCCACGCTGCTGAAGATCCAGCTGCGCTGGATGGGTCACGTCTCCAGAATGGAGGACCATCGCCTTCCCAAGATTGTATTATATGGCGAGCTCTCCACTGGCCACCGTGACAGAGGTGCACCAAAGAAAAGGTACAAGGACTGCCTAAAGAAATCTCTTGGTGCCTGCCACATTGACCACCGCCAGTGGGCTGATAACGCCTCAAACCGTGCATCTTGGCGCCTCACAGTTTGGCGGGCAGCAGCCTCCTTTGAAGAAGACCGCAGAGCCCACCTCACTGACAAAAGGCAAAGGAGGAAAAACCCAACACCCAACCCCAACCAACCAATTTTCCCTTGCAACCGCTGCAATCGTGTCTGCCTGTCCCGCATCGGACTGGTCAGCCACAAACGAGCCTGCAGCTGACGTGGACTTTTTACCCCCTCCATAAATCTTCGTCCGCGAAGCCAAGCCAAAGAATTCAGAGAGGTAATATAAAATATCTGTAAAGTTTTTCTTATTACTGTAATACAAACGTAATGTTATAAAAGCCTAAAGTTCTGGTTTTCTCTCCTTCCACCACTTCTTTTGTCTCAATTCAACATATCCTTGCAGTGCTTCTGTGTTAAATCGCAAAGAGGCTATCAACCTGAACCTCAGGTGGATCCATAAAATCGTAAAATAATTCAAATCACTTTATCATTCAATTTTCATCTTTACCAGAAAAAGTTTTCAGTTCTTTTTCATCAAATACCTCTCAATGTCATCAAAATGCAAGACAATACCAGTGAATGCAACATGCTACATTTTCTAATTATTATTTTTTTTATTTGGGACTTCAATCACAGAGTGACAAAGGCAAAAAGAACTCTGGAAAAAAATGTTAGACCCCTGAAAATAAGCAACAAAAAGTAGTATCCCAATAACACCAACAACTAATCACTGAAAGAGTTAACTGCATTAAGAGCGGAGTAAACTCATTGTTGCACAAGATAAAAAAAATACTGATGCAATTGTAATAAAAAAACAATATTTATCATTCAATAAAATCTGTAATAATTATTTTATTGACTTGAGATTGGTCATTTCAAGGTAATGAAGTCAACACCTTCCTCGATATGGAATCATTATCCATTCCAATGTTTTGTATAAGCTCATCACCACCCTCTACTGGAGAAGTGGGGCAGCACAAAGTACAAGAAAAATCTTTGCACGTGGACGAGGTTACATCAAAGAATTATTTGCAACAATAACCATAAGTCATGAGCAACATGCCATGATAAACAGAATTATAATTTTAATAACATGAAGCATATTTTAACTTGCAAGTTACAAGAGTTTAAAACAGCAAATCTGATTCATTTGTATTTATATTTTTTTCTTAAATTCTTTCATTGATAACTTTTGAAATTAAATTTGTGCAAGCTGATTATTTGTATAATTTCACTAAGCTAAAACACTATCTTTTGATAAGTCTAATGGCAGCTTTGCAGGCTGAATCAATAAAAATAATGAAGGTAAATTTCAAGTCAGTACAGAATTGGTTGATCTCAATTGAATTTGTGGTAACATAATTTGGTTCATCATAATGTAAAAGTACAAATCTGAAAAAAAATTCACGTTCTCATCACTGATCATGACTCATCCATGTGTGCAACCAAGCAAATGAATTGATCAAAATCAAATGTTCCTCAATTCTATATGTTTTACTGTAACTGATCAGAAATCAAGTGTGTCACATCTGGTGAAGACTGCATGAATTGAGATAGAAACGAATTTCAATGAAGAGTTACAAAATTCTTCAAGTGTATCTCTGCCACAAGTTTGTTGCTAATTTTGAGGTCCTCTGTCGTTAGAGACAAAGTTGACTTGTTTCTGTGGCTCCAGTTAATTTTTAAGGTTTGAAAAATTCTTACATTTTCAAAGATCTAAAAGGTTTTAAAAGACATGGGGAAATTACTATTGCATGAAGTCACAATGCAACTGTGGCGGCCCGCCGTCATGGCAATCAAGTTGGCGTTCCGGACAGCGAGCGCACCTAAAACCCAGCAGACCGCGCAGCAGCAATGACCCGAGCAAGCAAAGCAGCAGACGAACGGCAAGGGCCACATAAAGGCCAGTGACCCCAAAATGGCGCTGGTCCCGCTGCACAACCAACACACAGGGACAGCGCGTGGGAAACCTGCTTTTGTTATGCGGGTCAGCAATTAGGACAAACAATGGGAACGCGATAGGTCTAAAAGTCGGGCTTGAGCCCCATTAAAACAGAGCTTAACCTGACTACACTCATGAGTGTGTCTTTCTTTCAAGTAGCACACAGCTACACAATTATAATTACATTGAACAGCAAAGCGACCTTAAAGGGTTGAAAAACCTCATCCTTCTCGTATCTCCTAATTATATAATGAACTGCAATAACATTGACATTATTTATTACTGGTGTTAATCTGGCACTGATGCCATTTACTGCAATAAACAGGCTTTATGTCTCAATGATCAACCATCCTTCTAAAATAACACAGGTGATGGAGTGGAATTTAACTTATCCAAAAGATGATCAAAGTGATAGCTTTGTAACTTTCTGCACAAACACAGGAACTTCAGCAAGAGAGGAAAAAGAAACTAAATTATGATATCTTGTTCCATTGGGCTAAACTCACTAAAGTACCGTATTTGATGGCATTCAAGACCCATGGGCATATAAGAGTAAGCAGAATGATTTTAATTCAGTTCTCCCTCACTTCTCTGTGCAGCTTGTCTTCGGCCGGCCGCCCAGCCCCAGTCCCCAGACCTGCGGGTGTTGGCGAAGTGGCTTTCTTACTGGGCAGAATGAACAGCTGCAGCAGCTCCGCAACACATGGGCCACCCGCGGGAAAGTGGCCTGTGAAGCTACGGCCCCTCTTCCTGGACAGCCTCTGCACCTCTGTGGGCTTCTTGAAGCTGGGTAAGTCGACAGTGACCTTCTCAGCGGCCATTGTGGCAATTCCTAGTGGACAGCGGGGGATCCCTCCCTGTTACCAGGGTCAGGCAGCAATACCAGACAGACAGTGGAGGATCCCTCCCTTCCTGATCCCGGTGCCAGGCGGCAATCCTGGGTGGACGGGGGGACTCATACTGAGTCACACAGCAATGATGATCACTGCCAGCGCTACTCACCATTATCATCCAAACTTCAACTTCATGTACAAGACCGAGGTGATATTTATGAGCCAACCTTTAGGAAAAAAGAGGGCTGTATATTCCATCAAAAATGTTTAATAACAGCATCACATGGCCAACCAATACCAAAACCATTCTTATGCCCCTCTTTCCTCCAATGGAGATGTTTCAGAACCGGAGCCAAGATCCATCCACCATGGGAGGAAGCTTATTGTAGTGTGACAAATGAATATCAGACTGTCAGGAACTCCAAGCAATTTCAGTGTGATATGCAGCATGTATCCTGAAAAATGTATCATTCTCTTCGCGGCCTTTCTCTAATCTTTTCATTTTCCAGTTCCAATTACTAACCATAAATGTTCTCAATGGATTTACTAATGATCACGTTCACATTGTAACCAATTAATCTGTGATATTTGCAGAGAATGCAAAATTATTTTAATTGTGGTAAAAGTTATTTTGGAATGTGCATATTTCAGCAGTGGGAAAGGGGAACTTTTATTATAAGCTTTCTCTTGCGCCAATAGTAACAAATGGAAACAGGATTAAACCGTTTGGGCCTTGCGCCTGCTTCACCATTCAATTGCTGATCTTTTACCTCATTGCCACAATCCTGCATGCACACTATATCCTATCTGGTATTGACTATTGTCACCTTGGGGAAAAAGGTGCTGGCTGGCCACCCAATAATTGCCTCTCATAATATTACATATCTCTATTAAGTAATCCCTCCTTTTATTCAAAGACCAATGGAAGAAAGTTTAGGAGAGGCATCAGAGGTATTTTTAAAATAAAAACACACAGAAATGCTGGAGGAACTCAGCCGGTCTCGCAGCGTCCAGAGGAGGTGAAGATATATTACCAACTTTTCAGGCCTGAGCCCTTTTTCCAAGGAATCAGGTTCTTTTTTGCTCAAAGAGCAGGAATGTATTGCCAGGGCTGGAGGTGAAGCCTCATACAATAGGAACATTTAAAAGACCCTTAGATAGGCTCATGAATGTAAGATAAATGGGCTGAGAGATTGGGAATGATTAGATTGATGTGGAGTAAATTTATTTGGTTAGCACAACATCATGGGCTGAAGGGCCCATACTGTGCTCTATTATTCTATGTTCTATTTTGTTGCAGTGAGTGTTACTTTGGGAGTTGGAGCAAGGTGTTGTCAAGAGTTCACGACATTTTCCAGACAGCCTGGTACCATTCAGTCCAAACCATAAACAAAGTTAATGCTTTGGAAGGACAAAAAGACAATGATTGTTTATTCAATAAAAACCAGATGGGACATTTACAGTTCATGTGATGATGAATAATGTGTTTGAGACACTTGAAAAGCAAGATTGATTAATAGGTAACCAGAGATCTGCAAGAGACAGAAATAAAGTGAAATTTGTGTGAAACGTGAGACAACTAGACAAGAGGAAGAAGGAAGCACATATTAGATATAGGAAGCAGAAAACAGCAAGGGCTCATGAGAAGAATATGATATCGAGGAAGGAGTTTAAGAAAGGACTTAGAAGAACTCAAATGGGACATGAGAAGGCCTTGGCATATAGAATTAAGGAGAACCCCAAGGTATTCTATCTATATGTGAAGAACAGAAGGATGACGAGAATGAAAGTGGGACTGCTAAAGGATAAGGGAGGCAACATGTGCATGGAGGCAGAAGAGGTTGGGGAGGTCCTAAACGAATACTTTGCATCAGTACTCACAAGAGAAAAGAACCTTGATCAGGGTGAAGTCATAATGGAACAGGCCTGTAAACTGGACAATGTGGAGATGAAAGAAGTGGAAGTGTTGGATCTTCTTAACAACATCAAGACTATGAAGTCCCCAGGGCCAAACGCAATATACCCCAGGCTACTGTGGGAAGTGAGAGAAAAGACACCTGGGGCAGTAGCTATGACTATCCTCTTTGACTGCAAGGAAGGTGCTGGAAAAATGGCAAATGTAGTCCCCTTGTTTAAAAGAAGGTAATATGGAGAATCCTGGGAATTATAGACAGATGAGTCTTGCAGGTGTGCAAACTAATGGAGAGGATTCTTAAGGATAGGATCTATGAGTATTTAGAGAAGTCCAGTCTACTCAAGGATAGTCAACATGGCTTTGTGAAGGGAAGGGAATGCCTCGTAAGTCTGAGTTTTCAGAGGTAACAAAAGAAATTGATGAGGATAGGGTGGTAGATGTTGTCTACATAGATTGTAGCAGGGCATTTAACAAGGTCCCCCATGAAAGACTCATCCAGAAAAACATGAGGCCCGGGATCAATGGAAAATTGTCTGTATGGATTTAAAAAATAGGCTTGTAGGGCAGAGAGTAGTAGAGGAAGGGAAGTATTTCTGCCTGGAGGTCGGTGACGAATGGAGTGCCGCAGGGTTCTGTTCTGGAACCCCTGCTCTTTGTGATTTTTATAAATGACTTGCATGAAGAGGCAGAAGGATGGGTCAGTAAATTTGCAAATGACATGAAGGTTGGAGGAGTTGTGGATGGAGCTGAAGGTTGTCGAAGGTTACAAGTGGATATAGACAGGATAGAGTTGGGCAGAAAAGTGGCAGATGGAGTTCAATCTGGATAAGTGTGAGGTGATGCATTTTGGAAAGACAAACCGAAGGGTGAGTACAGAGTTAATGGTCGGTTACATAAAAGTGTGGATGAACAGAGGGACATTGGGATGCAAATCCATACATACCCTCAAGGTCACCACACAGGTTGATAGGATAGTTAAGAAGGCCAGTAGAATGCTGGGATTCATTAATGGGGAGATAGAATTCAGTTGAGAGGTCATGTTACAATTCTACAAATCTTTTGTCAGACCACACTTAGAGTATTGTGTTCAGTTCTGGTCACCTCATTATAGGAAGGATTTGGAAGCAATGGAGAAGGAGATTTACCAGGATGTTGTCTGGATTGGGAAAAAAGTCTTATGAGGCAAGGTTAGCAGAGCTGGGAGTTTTCTCTTTGGAGCATAGAAGGATGTAAGGAGATCAGCAAACACCAGAGGACTTATGTAAAAAGTTAAGGGAGGGAAGTTTAAGGGCAACATCAGGGATGTTTATTTATTTATTTACACCGAGTTGGGGAGCTTGAAATGCCTTGCCAGGTAGAGTGAAGGAAGATGAAACAATGGAGGCCTTTAAGAGACTCTTAGACACGTGAATGAAAGAAAAATAGATGGCCACAGGGTAGAGAGAGTTTAGTTTTTTTTGGAAGGAATATATGGGTCCACATAACATTGAGGACTGAAGGGCCTGTACTGTGCTGCATTGTTCTATGTCCATATGTCGACTCAGATTGGTGGAGGGCAAGAGAAGTGCAGTGGTCAAGGATTGTAATTAAAACACCAAGACTGGAGAAACCGCGATTGAAGTAAAAATTGCTGGAGAAACTCAGCAGGTCAAACAGTGAACTTTATGGAGCAAAGATAAAGATACAGAACCAACGTTTCAGGCTTGAGGCCTTCAGCAAGGTCTGAGAAAAAGTGAAATGTGGGCAGGCGCCCGAACAATTATCTTGATCTTTGCTGCATAAAGTACACTGTTCGACCTGCAGAATTTCTCCAGCTTTGTGTTTTTACGTCAAGAATAATGAGCTTGAGCTTGAGCCAGAGTCCAAACAGCAGGAAAAAAACCTTTTTAGACATGTTTACAGCCTTAATCTGGCACCTGATCAAGCAAATCTGTGGCTGAATACCATTGTACCCATCCATGTCCCTCCTCCCATTATCGCCATAAGAAGAAGACCACCGTCTTTCAACAATTCAGAATAAATCCCAATTCCAAATCCATTTGCTTTATCTTTGAAATTGGATTTTATAACACAATGTAGTGTTTTTTTAATCATTTGTGCTTTTCATTTTGAACTGAAATATATGGAATATTCAAACAAAAATATACCACATTTAAATTAAATTAAAATTATATATTTTTTGAAAACCAAAGAGAACACAAAATGGCCATCAGATCGAACAAAAGTCAATGTGGATACCTTCTGATTGTTTCAAAAAGGCAATTGAAACGATGCATTAAGAAGCACACTTAACTTTCAGGCCAAGGCTGACCGTTGAGGTCAAACAGGATTTTGTTATACATTTGTTCAATTGCATTAAACCACTTCAGAAGAATTAAGTGAAACCATTGTTATGGTTCATCCAAAGAATTTTTTTTTCCACTGCATATGCTTACAACAATCCAGCAGTTTCATGGTTGCCATTACTGATACAGTATATGTGCATTTATTCCAGATTGACTTAATGACTTGAATTTGAATTCCCAAGTGCTGAATCAGATTCAAACTCGTGTCTGCAGATCAATAGTACAGGCCTCTGGATACTCCAGTTCAGCAACTTAATCATTATTCTACCATACCCTCTGTTAAACACTTCATGATGGTACAATTTATTTGGGAATGTATGAGTGAAAATGGAAAAGTAAAACGGGACATGTTCATTTCCTTGCACGAATATTTGTCAGCGTGATGGGCAGAAAATTTACAGAAAAATGTTATTTTCAAATATAGAAGGCTTTCATGTTCAGCTCAGTTTATGTAGCACTGACATATGGCAGCGATTTTCAGATATTGATTCAAATTCTATTTAAATTATAGTTTATAGTAACCAAGCACAGAGACACATTCATAACATTCAAATGATAATAAACTAGTTCTTTTATTCACTATGAATTAGAAAAAGACAATTTCAAGGCAACTATTAATGCTTCAATACTTTTCAAACACACGACACAACTTAATTACCAAAAAAACTAGTTTTATGTAACATAAAGAGCATTTCAAGATGCTTCACAGATAAAAGGGCAGCATCGTTAGCAAAACTCTGTTACAATGCCAGCATCCGGAGTTTGAATCCAGTACTGTCTTTCAGGAGTTTACACATTCTGCATGAGCTTCCTCCCACACTTCAAAATGTTCTGGGGTTGTAGGTTAATTGGGTATAATTGGGCAGCATGGGCGTGGGACCAAAGGTCGTTACACATTTTAAAATGTAATTTAAACAGCAAATTGGGTAAATAGAAAAGTACTGACAGCTAGGAGGAAGAATTGGGTTTGAAGGAAAGTTTTAAGAATATAAGAAGTAAAAAAGCAAAGCAGCACAATTTAGTGAGGGAAGATTGAGTGCCAGAAGTCAGCCATTCCATCCATCCATCCATCCATGGCCCATCCCTTCGCAAGTGAAGATGAACACGGTACAATGTAAGGGTGGAAAAATTAAGGAAAGCAAGTTAAGTCCCAAAACATAGAGTTATAGAGGCAACAAAGTGCAAACAACATTTTCTGGAGCAAAGTGCAGAAAAAGTTTGGTAAAAACCATGAAGGAATTTTGTGATGAGGAGAAAGGTGGTTAGGGTAGGGAGGCAGGTGGGGGGGGGGGGGGGGGGGGGAGAGGGTGAACCTTTATGGGGTGATATTCCTCATACAACTGCCAGAAAACACTCTCAGCACAGGTCGACGCCAACTCCGTCCGGTATGCCACACTGGTATGCTCCCATGGAGCACAGGCAACCTTTGCACATTCCTCAGCTGCCAGCCTGGGGAAATCTTACTACTGAACAAATGTCAGATTAAGCTGGTGCAACTGCACCATGCCCATTGAAATCAACGAGTGAAAAGTCAATAAGGGTTTTGATCTGTTTAATTAAAATAGTGTGGTAGAACTTGGGTAAGAATGTAAATATGTTAAATGTGATAATTAACAAATACAGTACCTTGCTTTCACCACCCATATTGAGTAGGCCCTGATGTCTTGTAAAGACCATTGAATGCAACACTCACCAGATCATGGTTCAGACACCACCTCCAAATTCACTATAATTGATTAAATTGCTTGAAATTATTTTTTATTTTATTTTATTTTATTCATGTCAACTTTATTGTTTAACTTTCAAAATTTTAACATGAGGATAGTCATTAGATTTTTAAATATTAAAACAACTTGCCGGTGCCAAGTTAAAAGATAAGCCATGATCTGAATGAATCATGCAATAGGCTCAAGGGGCCAATTCACATTTTGCTTGTATTTTTAATTTTTTTAAATATCCCCAAGAATATAAGAGTATTTATTATAAACATTCTCATGAATTCAAATCAGTAAAAAGTTTGAAAACTAGTGTATCTGAGGATTGGGGCTCCAATGATTATCAAAGGTATTCTTTTAGCACAGTGATCTACTTCCACAGTACGTTTGCCCATATCTGGTTCTGAATACCGAAAAGATCCAAAAACCAAACTTTTTTTTAACAGCACAAACATGATGTCGCAAAAAAAATCTGTACTCAAGAAAAAAATGTGTAAAATAGAGTTAAATGTAAACAATGAAAAAATGTAAATGAACTGCACTACAGAAAATAAATATTCAAATGTGCATGTAACAGTCTTTAAATGAGTCTCTGATTGAGTTTGTTGTTGAGGAGTCTGATGGTGGAGGGGGAGCAGCTGTTCCTGAACCTGGTGGGGCGAGTCTTGTGCAACTTTCCCTCTTTCCTGATGGCAGCAGAGAGAACAGAACATGTCCTAGGTAGTGTGAATCCTCAATAATTGTGAATGCTTTCCAACCTCAGTGTTCCATGTAGATTTTAATAATGTTGGGGAGAGTTTTGGCCTGCGATGTTGTGGGTTTTGAGCTGCTTCCAACCATTGTTCTGATAACCGAATAAACCCAATAACCAAAAAATGTTTGGTCCCAAGTGTTTAGGATACGGGGAAATGTACTGTACTAGGAAAGGTCCTGCGTTGCCCTGAATCACATAAGTCAGCCATCCCAGTGAAATCCCTGGATTATGCTGGAAAAAGGTACAGTACTCAAATCCAGATTACTGGTGATAAGCCATTTCAAAGCAGTGAATGGTCTGTCCCAACTGTTAAGAGTTGCAGAGAAGGGTAGATCAATGAAGACAAGATAAAAGGTACATGGAGCAGGACAAATCAGCCTTCTGACTTTATCTGAACCAAACTCTTCAATATTTATTATTTTATATTTTACAGGATGGAGAGTTCAGAAGATGGAAAATCAGTTGTTCTAAGAGAAAGATTTCATTGTAAAATATGAGAAAAGGTGATAAATTTAATTAATTTTGAATGCATTGGCCACCCGTAGATTGGAGGACACATTTGTATTCTGTTTCAGCAATCTTCAACCAGATGGCATCAATATTAACTTCCAATTTCTGTTAATCTCCCTCCCCAGACTCTTGCCCTCACCCTTCCCATCCTCCAGCATGCCAAATTTTTCTTTCCTCATCAGAAAGCAATATACCCTCTTCCCCATCACTTCAGTGGCTTTATCTTCTAACTTCCCACCTTGACATCCCATTTGTCAGCCTGTGCTCATCTTCCTCCCTCTTCCACCTTTTTATTGGTATGTTTGCCTGATTTCCTGCAGGTCTGAAATATCAATTTCTTTTAACTTCTGATGAATGTGCATGACCTACTGAGTTGTTCCAGCATTTGTGTGCTGAACTAGACCCCAACATCTGCAGATTTTCTCGTTTACCTTGATTTTACAAAGCTATCCTCACACTTCTCATCTTTTGACTCTCAAGGCACCACCACATGTACACTACTCATATATTAGAAGTCATTCCTCTCATTTAAGGGAACGTCGAATGTAATATATCTCACTTCCTGTTCAAAACAGAAAATTGATTGTGTCTGCTGGAATAACTTTCACAGTATTAAAGCCTGGTCTCTGAAATGCTTCAGAATCAGAATTTATTGTCATGAACAAGTTACGAAATTTGAGATGTTTGGGGCATCACACAGTGCAAACATTCGTATTATGAACCATCTTACAACAAAAATATATTTAAAAAAAACTAAAAAAGTAAACCAGTGTCTTTGTTTCATTGATCATTCAGGAATCTGATGACAGCAGGGAAGAAGCTGTCCTTGTGCCAATGAGTGTTTGTCTTCAGGCTCCTGGACCTCCTTCCCCGATGGTAGCAGAATGAAGAGAATATGGCCAGGGTGCTGGGGTCCTGAGGACAGAAGCTGCTACTTTTAAGATACCGCCACATGTAGATGTTGAGATGTCCTCAATGGAGTGAGGTCTGGCGCCTGTGATGTCGCAGGCCACATTAACAACCCTCTGGAGTTTATTCTTGTCCTGAGATTTGGCGCCTCCATACCAGTGATGCAACCAGCCAGAATGCTCTCCACAGTACACCTGTATAAGTTTATGAGAGTCTTCGGTGACATGTCGAATCTCCCCAGACACCTTACAAAGTATAGCTGCTGGCAGGTCTTCTTCAGGATTGCATCGACATAGAGGCTCCAGGACAGATCCTCAGAGATGTTGACAGCCAGGAATTTGAAGGTCTTGACCCTTTCCATGACTGAGCCCTCAATGGGGACTGGGTCATTTTCTCCTGACTCCCTCCTAAAGTCCACAATCATTTCCTTGGTTTTGTTAATGTTGAGCGCAAGGTTGGCGGTGTGACATCACTCAAAGAACTGTACACTTCCTCACTGCCGTTTCTGATTCTGCCGACAACTGTGAGGAGCAAACTTGTCGATGGTATTGGAATCGTGCCTGGCTACAAGACATGATTGTATCATGAGTAGAGCAGTGGGCTAAGCGCGCATCCTTGGGGTGCGCCTGGGTTGATGATTAGTGAAGAGATTTTGTGCTTAAATAAAATAGGGGAAAAATATAGATTGGAACATCTGAATAAATCCCATTGCAAACTAATGCCATGATCTTGCTTCAGAACAATCTATAACACTGAAAATAATGCTTAGCAAGTTATCTAGCCGACACACTGACTGGTGAAAGCTCACACAGCAAGAGCATGAGGAAAAGGGAGAACAGGAGAGTTGCACAATTTTGTAAAAGTATAAACTGGTCAAAAGTAATGCTGCATGTGTACAATACCTCAATGATAAGTTCAAATGAAATAAATATCATACTATTTTCACTTGGTTTAGATTAAGATTTGATTTTCTTTTTTCAAAACTTATAATCACAACACTTGTATCAAAAGTGATCTCTTGAAGCCAGTTCAACAAAATGACAAATATTGTGCAGAAAATATAATACAAATACTGTCTAAAATAGTGCAGGGAAACACTTCTGCGACTTTCTGGATGTAATATTTGCTGAAAATACCTTCACCGAAACATTAATCAAATCCTCCACCCACTGGGCAGCCATATGGTAAAGCAGCATGTGAATGCAAGAGAACTTGCTGATGTTCTGTAACAGGGTGCAATTAATTATAAGGTGCTGCATACATCTCCTGCATTTAATCCTTCTGATAAAAATATTTATTATAGCACCTTCACAATGCAAGGTAATCAAAGTGCAATTGATTAATGGCCTAATCGAAGAAAATTGAACTTAGCAAAATTATTGTCAGAAATTTCTAACGGTACATGGTTAAAGCCACATTTCAAAATTAAATGAAAACAGATTTTAGGAAAGATTGTTTACAAAAAATACAGAATATGGTTGAGCATAAACTATCGAATAAAAGCAGTTTGAAATACATCAGTCTCCAAGCAACAGCAGGTGTTTTTTTTTAATATAATGCAACAAGATGGGACCTGCCTTTGTAAAACTTTGAGCAACAACCAAAAGATTTTCTAAACACTCAAAGATCATTAATCAATATGTTCAATTTTATTTGTAATAATTTATCATGACATAATATTAATGGCTTACTCCAGACTTCAGCACTGAGATTAATGTAAATGAGCAGCTTCAATTAACTTTACTGCTCCCATTTTGGAAAACGAGGAAGAAAATTAAATATGACACGTTATTGTCAATTATCTAATAAAAGAAACTTTATACAGTTTGGCTCATCCTGTTGCTATGGTTTTTGCACATTTAGAATTTCACAATGAAACTGTACACCATGCAAAATATTACTATTTTTTGAAGACTATTAATTTTAGAATCAGAATCTCAGTCATGGATTTCTACAGCAAACAAATGGGGCCTTCGACCCTCCCATGGACTTGCCAATCTTTTTGTCCATCTTCACAATTTGTGTGTATTAGGACAGTATCCTCTCTGCCTTACCCTTAATATGTCTCTTAATATAGTGACTGGATCCAATTCCACCACCAATTCTTGCAGCAAGTTCCAAATATTGATCACTGTATGGAAAAAGTAATCCTTTCAAAACCTCTTCAGAATTTCTTACGATCGCCTTAAACCTAATGCCCTCTTGTTTTTGATGCTCTTGACATGAGCAAAAAGATTCTAATTTTTTGCCTTTAGTTCAAAAATAGAACACGACAGCACAGTACAAGACCCAACAATTTTTTCTATTCAATTGCAGAACATAACTTGGATAGAGATAACTTTGGCTTCAGAGGCACTCAGGAGTATAGAATCATTTTGTACAGAATCAGAATACCAAATTTCAAAACAGCAGAAACCATATGGTAAATTTATTTTTCTGTAAAAGATTTGATTATTTGTGATAACTCCTCATTCTCGGCTCTATAAGTACAACAGGTTGACTTCAGTGGTCTGAAGTTGTTGAATTATTCATTTCCTGATTCTCTAAAGCTTCGATTTTAAAATTTGAATTTGTTCAATATCTCAGCCCTCTATATCTACAGTTCAATTCTTCCAGAGCACCTCGGGATCAAGGATCACTTTCTTCCATTCTGTTTTGTGACTTTTAAAGAAAGTGATGAGGCCAATATGGGAATGGCTCAGGTGGGTTTTTAACGAGATGAATCTCTCCTCCTCCTCCTCATGCTTGGATTTGAGGTTCACAAAATTCTTATACAAGTTCTTTCTGCACTCTGAACAGACATGGAGCAGTTGGAAAGAATGTTGCAACAACAGTGGAAACAGGGTCTTTGAAAGTTTTTACATCGTAATAGGATAGATATTTTATTATCAAGCATATGCATACAGGAATGAGAAGTTGATGACCTAATCAGATCAGCCAAGATCTTATTAAACAGCAGAGCAGCTTTTTTGACATTTCAAAATTTAGTGCATGGAAATCAACTAATATCAGAGCCCCACTTTGCCAAATTGACAGTAATGAAATTTTATTTTTTTAATTTTTAAATTTAAATGTAGGAATACACCATGGCAACAGGCCATTCCGGCCCACAAGCCCGTGTCACTCCAATGCCCCAATTAACCTACAACCTTTGTAAGATTGAGGGGGGGCAGAAAACCGGAAGACCCAGAGGAAACCCATGCAGGCAAGGGGAGAATCTACAAACACCTGACAGATAGCGCCTGATCAGATAGATGGAAGAAGGTTGGAGAAACTGTTCCCTTAAACAGAAGTGTCAATAATCAGGTGCTTGGAATGACAAATGCATTACCTGGGGCAAAAATGAAACCACATTCAATTGTAGCATTTAAAACAACTTAACAGAAAGGAAGAATTTACAGGCCTAATGGGGGAAGAGCAAAAGTTTGTGACTATCCCACCTTAAGATGGTAAAGACTTAATGGTTTAATGATTTCCTTCCATTTTATAAAGCAGAAAGCATTCACTGCAATAAACCTGTCAAATCATCACAGCAAGATAAAGTTATGACAGATTAAAATTAATTAATTGCTTTGACACAATCCAATCTGAGAAATTAACAAAAACAGCTAATTGTTGCTAATTCATAGCAAGGAATGTGACAGAGTATATAGATATGTTTTG
Source organism: Narcine bancroftii (assembly GCF_036971445.1). Lineage (NCBI taxonomy): Eukaryota > Metazoa > Chordata > Chondrichthyes > Torpediniformes > Narcinidae > Narcine > Narcine bancroftii. The sequence continues at coordinate 102,410,580 of NC_091478.1, forward strand.
GGGAGATAAATTAGGAAAGGTTTTAGTGGAGGTCACATACAAACACTTTAAAATATATCTTATTTTTATTAGCACTGCTAATGCTAGACATGTCAGGGCCTCAGAGCCTTTGCCAAATCTTTGGAGAGGGCCCAGGAGACTTCACTAATGGATTGTTGTTTACAAAAAGGCAACAGATGAAAGAGCCTGTTGGAGCCACATATTGTCTGGAAGGGAACTTGCTGTTCTCAGAGGGTCATGTGGTTTTGCAAGCAGAGAGAGTAAAACAGGCTTTCTCTCAGAGAGAGAGAGAGAGAGAGAGAGAGATCACTTCTACAGTGTCAAAGCAAGCAACAGCAGCTGGGACTGGAATAGGACAAGCTGACAAGCTTATGGGAAAACCCCATGTGGAAGACGGGTTGGGAGTTCTTAATTCAGCTTGGTCAAAGCCCTTGTGGGACATGCAAGAGGAGAGGACTGGCTGTCTGATGTTTCATTTGGAATAAGAAAAACAAAAAGGAACTCTGTGGAGACCTGAAAGAAAGAGGTTATCATCTAGAGAACTCCGAAGGGGGCAAGTTTCGTCAGCAAGGCACTGAAGTGGCTGATTAAAAAGGATTCAGTTGTGGATTTCCTGGAACAAAGATTACCAGTGAAAGGTGGAGAAACAGATTGGTGGAGCAGGCTCAAAGGGCAAAGTGACATACTCCTCAGGGATACATTTCACCATACCTAAAATGAATGTTGACAATGGACTTTTGGAAGAATTTGCATTATAGTCCCATCAGCATCGCTGTCCCTTTCAGTTCAATTTACATCACCTCATTTGACAATTAGTTTACCACAAAACTGAAATAATTTCATCAATCATAATAAAAATCCTACTCTTCCTTATCCCATGGTCACATGGTGTATTGCATCGAAGTAATCCAAGGCAAAATGTTAGGCTATAATTAGGCTAGCCATAATTGTGTAGCTTCTGATAATTCACCTTTTGGTCCAAGAAATCCTTTCTCCTCAAGCAAAATCTGTACAGCTTTATTAAAAGACTAGCAAGATACCTAGCATGGCCTGGGAAATAAAACATTAAGTTGTTGACTACACATTGAAACAAAATAGCCAAAAAACTTCATGGTAATTAAAAAAAATTTCATGGTAAAAACTTCATGGTAATTAAAAAAAATTTCAGTTTCCTGCTGCCTGCTCCTTGTTTGCCTGGAGGCCTGAGCACTGTGGCAGGCCTGGTGCTGCTGTTCGATTTCCTGATGCCTGCCCTTGCCTGTCTGGAGACTTGAACACAAACGGGTTCTAGAGTGCTCCACATTGATTTGCATGGAGAAAAGACAAACAAACATACATATATGCACAAATAAACATTAGATGTGCTCCACTCTGACAGAACAGATTTCCTAAACTATCCAATTTTTTAAATTATGGGTTTTTTTTGTTGTTGCCTGAATCGAATCAGTAAAATATTTCATTGTGATCGAGTATTTTTCTTGCGACCAGTTTTATGCAACAATTTGGAATCTTTCCATGATTCAACCTTTCCAGTTTCTCGGAAGAGCAATATTCAATGTCTACAAGTTTACGGCAGGTTTACCTGTCGAATGCATTTATCATTAATCTTTAGGTTTTACAAACATTTTTATTTCAAAAACATTAAATTTACCCAAAATAATTTTAAAATTAACATGCACACATCCAAATAGCTTTTTTCTGAAAATAATAGACATAAATAGTCATGTAAATTAGATTTACACAACTCCACTGACACACTAGCCCTCCTTTTTCTATCTCCCATAATGTTATAGCTCTCAGCAGAGTTGCATAAAACTGCTGACAGCTTCAAACACTCCAAAGAATATTACTTGGCAGAGTCCTCACCAAGTGGCTGAGGAACAAATGTAATTTTGCCTGTCATTTTAGATTATCCAGGATATTAGTTCAATGTCCATGCACACTGTTTTAATAGACTCCACTCCCTCTTGTTGCTCGCAATTGACAAAATAAATAGACAGATAACACTGAATGACTAATTTAGCCACAATGAGACCATGATTGAACAAAGTGGACAATATGCTGGCAAAGAAATTTAGGGAAAATTATCTCAAATTAATTAACATATTGAGCTACTTGTTGATTTCTTTTTATACATGGGGTTCTAAGAACCAGCTTAAGATGCTTACATATCCCTACAATTCTGCACTGGATGCATAAGGATATGCTGTAAATATAAGTGGCTGATACATTTCAAGATGAACAACCCAGAAGAAGGACTCAAACCCGACAAGTTGGTATATTTGCCTCCAATGGATACTGCAAGACCTGCTGAGTTCCTCCAGCATTTGTGTTTTTACACCAATCAGAGAGACGATAGTTTGTCGTGTTTCACCACCTCTGACATTTAACAAAGTTCAACATTTTAAGACACTTGACAGTTTATCAAGCAAAATTTGACAGGTAAGTTACAATGACAAAATCCTTGTTGGTTTCAACAATCATTTTGTAAGAAGGATTGAGGAGGTACGAGTATTTCAGAAGGCATTCTGACAATGAAAGAAAGCCACGTAGCCATTAAAATCATGAATCAATTTATCTCCATGACATTGTTAGTGTTTTGCCATTTGCTTAACCTCAGTATTGCTTTACTGCAGTTGTTTTCAAACATTTTCTTTCCACTCACATACCTCCTTAAGTCATCCCTATGCCACAGGTGCTCTGTGATTAGTCAGGGATGACTTAAGCTGGTATGTGGGTAGAAAGAAAAGGTTTGAAAACCACTGATTTACTGCCTTTTGCCATCTTGCTTTCGATTGTAAATTTGTCTCATCGGCAATTTGGCGATGATACACTTGGTCCTTTCAGGTTATTTATTAATAAAGATCAATAGACCTCATTTCTTTAATTTTCACAGATACTGGTTCCACCTCACAAACTTAACAGAAATTAATGAAAGGAAAATTATATTTGAAAGTAAATAAAAAGCTATTAAATAAAATTTAAACATGTGACTGGTGATAATAAATATTATCAATGCACACAGAGCATTGTTTCATGAGTGGAAATAGGAATAAACATGCAATTTTTAGATTAAAATAAGTGAGGAATTTTAGAAACCAATGGCAGGGGTACGGACATGCAATCAGTATCAATTATTTTGAATGAAGTAATCATGTACAAAATATCTGTTTGCTGATTACAAAGCTTATCAAAATGAGAATTGAGGAAAATGCTTTGAGAGGCTGATGGGATGTAACATGGAATAATAAGGACCTTCACTTAGGTAGTGAGTGAAGTAAGAGGGCATTTTAAAACAAAAAATGACTTTGGACTGAAATGAGTTGAAATTGAGATGCTTGAATCACTGAAGTACGTATACATGTACAGCAAGCAATGAGTAATTGGAATGCTGGCATTTAGTGCAATATTCATTTGGCTACAAAAATAAAGGCATTTAATATAATTATGTAGGACCTCAGTTAGGCATACCTGGAATATTGTGCATGACTTTATCGTCTCTCCCCAAAGATGTAACTGAACGATAAAGAATATAATGACATTTCACCAAATTGAACCCTGGGTTCAGAGAGGAGGTCGTGGGGTGTGAATTGGTCTAGGATGCCAGATAAAGCAGACTAATACAACCTGTAGTTTGGAAGAAAGGGGGGCTCTCAATGAAAACATACAAATAATTAGAGGCGTTGGCATTGATAATGTTTTTCCTAACTGGGGTTTTAGAACCAGTCTTTCAGGACTGGGAGAAGGAGAAATTTCTCTAAGTAGGCAAAATGTCTTTGGAATTCTCCAACAAAAGGCCCTATGGAGATCAGTTGTTGATTATAATGAAGACTGAGAAAAATAAATTTCTGGATGGATCTAGAAACAATGAATGAGGCAATAACACAGGAAATTGAAGTAAAAGATCAGACTATAATGAATGGTAGACGTGGCAGTAAATGGGATACCCCTAGTTCAATTTCCGAGCATGTTATGAGACAGTTGTAATACAATGATCAGGGTTTCCAGGTATGCGAAACACTGGAAGTCTGGACATATATATGATTAGGAAGACCCATGGAATGTTGTCCTTTCTTATAAGAAGGATGAAGTACAAAGGAAATACTGGAAATGGCATTAGTGAATTTTAAGATGGATATATTTCCATTTAAAGCATTTTACAGGAAGGCTTACTGGTTTTATTCCAAGGACAAAGAGTTTGTCAAATGAGAAAAGACTGAGTAGGTTGGCCCATGCTCATTAGAGTGAGAGTTCAGCTTTCAACGCCATCAACCCCTGGTTAGCAAGCTTCAAAAACTGGCCCTCTGTCCCTCCCTGTGCAACTAGATCATTAGCTTCATCACAAGACAATGCAGATCATTAAATCTCCTCACTGACAATAAATACAGGAGTGCCTCAAGGAGGTATGTTGAGCCAACTGCTCTACTCTCTCTGCACTAGACACAATTCAAGTGCCATCTATAAATATGCCAATGACACCACTGTTGTTGGCAGAATCGCAGATGGCAATAAGGAACTGTACAAGAGTGAGACAGATCAGCGAGTTGAGTGGTGTTACAACAATCTTGCACTCAACTTCAATAAAACAAATAAAGTGATTGTTGATTTCAGGAGGGGGAAGCCAGAACAACATAACTCAGTCCTCATTTATGGGTCAGCATTGGAGAGGGAAAGGAACATCAGGTTCCTGGATGTCAACAGCTCTGAAGACCTATCCTTGGACCATCATGGCAATGCAATTATGATGAAGGCCCGTTAGCGTCTCTATTTCGTTAAGAGTTTGAAGAGATTTGGCGTGACTTGCAAATTACTACAGATGCACCATGGAGAACATTCTGACCAGTTGCATCATTGTCTGGTTTATAGGTGCCAATGCACCAGCCAAGAATAGGCTACAGAGCTTTGTAAACTTGGCCAGCGCCATCATGGGCATTAGTCTTTCTTCCATTAATGGCATCTTGAAGAGATCTATCATCAAGGACCCTCACCACTCACATTATGCCCTTTTCTCATTGCTACTGTCAGGGAGGAGGTACAGAGGCCTGAAGACACACACTCAATGTTACAAAAACTGATTCTTCCCCTCTGACGTCAGATTTCTGAATGAACAATGAACCCAAGACACCACCTCACTTTTTTTTTACACTAAAAAAAATTGGAAATGCTGCCAGAGCTACTGTAATGGTAACAGGGCTGCTGAAGTAGACCTGTGCAAAGAGGAGACAGTGCAAAGAGGTCCTATTGTCCAGTCCTACTCCCGATGGCTTGGTACAGGCTTTAAATGGCCTGTGAAAGGAGCAGATTGCCTTTGATTTTAAAACCCTGGGTTTGAGTCCAAGATGGCAGTATCCATATCCAACAGGGGCTGCAGTCTCTGGGAGAGCCATGAACTGGTGCAGGGCACCAATAATGGGGAGAACAGCCCCATTGAGAAGGAGAGGCAAAGGAGAGAACCCTGAGGAAGGTGGCCATGGCGATTTGAGAGTGAGGAACCCACAAACTGCTGGAAATTTGAAGTCAAAGTACTCACATCAGGTGGGCTACTTGAGACTCACTCATGAGAACCAGTTATCGGAATCAAGATTCAAGAGGATGCTGAGGGCAACGTTTTTTTAAAAATGTGATCCATGGATGAGTCAAGAGTCATAGGACAGATAGGAAAATGGAGCTGAGGCCAAGATCAAATTGTTATCAACTCACTGAATAGCAGAGTGGTCTCCAGGAACCACAATCAGGCGTCTACTCATATTTGTAGAGAGGTGGAACGGACATGGAGGAATTTATAAAACAGATGAGACTTTTAAATGTCATTGTTGCTTAACTGATAATCAATGTTGGTCAGAGAGATCAGAAGCGATGGAGCAGTGAGACTTGGTCTGAATTAGTACAAAGGCAACAATGTTTGACTAACCACGAGCTTAGTGCAAGTGAAGTTAATACTGTACGCTTATTAAACATGTTGATCTTGGGTAATAAAATTTAGTTTTAAATGTATAATTAAACTCATTATTCTCTGAAGTATTTAAAAATGGAACATGTTGAGGTACAAAAAAATGGCATGCATTCTATTACACTGGCTGAATGCATTTATGTGTTTCTACAAATTAATTTATCAAAAGCTTGAACTGCAACCAAACCTATATAATTTCAAGCATATGATGGGTGTAATTTCCTGACTGTATCTAAAGCAAAAAATCTGAAATTCTTCACCGAATCAAAACTGAAAAGTTTTTTCTTAAGAACTGCAACAGAAACAATGAAAATGAAGCATCTTGTTTTCACTCAAAATAAACTGCTGAAACTACCATCTCCTTGTGTTCACAGCTGGATATTAAACTCCCATCATTATTCATTGCAAGAGCATTTTCATGAAAACAACATGCTTACATTTTTACTTGTTTCTTTCATAAAAGTTAGTCTTTGCAACTTATTTTAATTATTATGTAATTAATGTACCATTACAGTTTAACAACTGAAGCAGTCAATCTTAATAAACTATTTGGTAGCGATGAAGTCTTGGCTCTGTGGTTCATTATACGTTTCAATTGAGTTCAAGTTCACAATGCACGTCCGTCCACATATCAAATTACTGCATTGCATTGATGTGCTACTATTCGGTATTTCAGTTTATTCAAAGTTTTGTCCTTGTTTTGGATTAAAAATTGAAAGTATCATGTTTAACAGATTGTCTTTCAAAGGACCCAACATTACAACTGTGGAGGAGGGAAATGTTTAAATTGCGTGAATTTTTCTCCGACTCACACTGCTGACCAGATGCAGCTCCAACAGTGTAATCAAGTTGTTAGCAACACCACAGTAATTGGCAACGATGAGTCCCACTACAGAGAAAAGGTGGAGAATCTTGTGAAATGGTACGAGAGTAACAACCTGAGTCTCAACGTTGAAAAGATCGTGAACATTAGAAACAACCACCCTCCACCACATATTGCAGAGAGAGTGGAGAGCACCTAGTTCCTTGGAGTTCACCTAAACAGGGAGCTATCATGGACACCCAACTTCCGGAAGGCACAACAGTAAATGTATTTCCTGAGATGACTAAAGTGAACAAGCCTACCACCTACCATTATGAAAACCTTCCATCGGAGCTCCGTCGAGAGTGTCACAGTGTGTAGCAGTTACTGCAGAGAAATGGATCGGAGATCAATCCACAGAACTACAAGAGTGGCAGAGAGCATCATTGCAGCTCCCCCTCCCCACCCCCGACGCGATCTATTGGGATCGTTGTCTGAAAATTCCATCCTGCACACAGCAGCTTTCAGCTGCTCCCATTGGATAAGAGATCCAGGAGGATCAGAGCCAGGACCAGCAGGCTGAGGAACAGCTTCTTCCCACTGGCAGTGAGAAGGCTGAACGACCAAAGGAACTGCTCTCCCTGACCAACCAAGACTCTCATAATCATGAAAAAATATTTATTTATCCAGATGAAAACTTGTCCTGTGTTATGCCAGATTGTATGTCTGCACGTTTTCCACCAAGGAGCTCTTTCATTGGGTTGTACTTGTACAATCAGCTGATAATAAACTGGATTTGACTTAATTACAATGCAAGTATTTTTGATTCCAAAGTAAAAAGAACGATGAAAAAGGACAGTGCCAATTTTAAATTATCTCTCAATCTTAACTACAAGCAAAGAACTGCTTCATCCCAACAAATATTTAAATTTATTTGATAGTGAATTAACATAGTTTAAAAAAAAATTATTCTGAAAACAGAATGTCACTAATATGCCCCTTTCTGAAAGCATTCTGGTCAGATATTTGTCTCAGATTTCACAGTAGTATGAAAGGGACTCTCAGCAAGATCCCGACAACGGAAGTGTTACTGAACTCTATACAATTGGAAGTAGAAATTCACAAGCTGTTGGCGATTTCTCCCTGCACTTCTATCAGCTACATTTGATCACAAGTGTCAGGTTTAGATTGTGGAGAATAAATACAATTGGGAATGAACCCTGATAGGTAAACTTCCATTAAACAATGCAGGCAGTCTCTGGGTTCTGAACATCCGACTTACGGACAATTCATACTTGCTATGGAAATGATTTATGTGAATCAAGAAATTTAATAATAAAAGTTCAAGAAGCTGGAATTGTTCTCCTTTGAGATGACAGGATGAGAGGAAGTGCCACAGAGATATTTAAAATACCAGGGGGCAAGACAGAGTTGCTGGAAACTCTTCCACATGGTCTGGAAACTCTTCCACATGGTTGTAAGGCCTGAGAAGCAGACAACACATGTTGAAGACAATCCACTTATCAAGATGACACAATGTTGCTTTCGTGGTTAGTATCAGAAATTCATTGCCAGAAAAGGTGATACAGCCAAATTGAACTGTTGTTTCAGAGAAAAAAACAATGCAGATTGGGGAATAAGAGAAAAGTGGGGCAGTGAAGCTGGACACATTGCTCTTATCAACAGCCAACGGATCAAATATTTCTTCACAGACTATTATCAAACAATAGTTTTACAATTCATCAATCGATAAAATAAATTCACTTAGTGGTATGTAGTTAGAACTCTTATCCACTAAATTGTAAAGGGTCAATTAAGCAATATTGTATTTGTAAAGATTTTAATTACTGCTGAGGAGCATTGGGAGTTGGCACTAAGTGTATATTTTTCTGAGTGGATCTGTGTGCGTCAGGTGCACAAACATCTACTCAGAAAATATATATTCCTTGCAAATACATCAAATATTTACATCAACCTGCATGAATATTCTACTCCGATCTACTTGTCCGAACTCGTGTAAACATCAAGTGTTTCTTTCCTGTGTTATCATGCTTAATTCTGAATATCTCAGAATGAAATAACCACCTTCACTTGCTCACATACAATTCACTTCCGACTTCAGGGTAGAAAGTCCAAATATCTTATGGCAATTACTCCCATCTTAACTTTTGGGAAAAGCAGTAAGAGCACGCCAACTGTCAAATTACCCTTCTAATTGGTTGGGAAAGTATGCCATTGCTTCATATTGTCAACTACATTTTCCCTAAGAATGCATTGGATAAGAGGCCCAAGGGAAAAATGCTTCCATTCAAAAGCCCAAAAAAAAGTAAGATGTAAATATAGTTTTCCTTTTCCACTGACTGTGAAACCTAGCCATTGCCTTCTACATGAAAAAATGAACAAGTCTGGATGAATTTGCAAAGCAGTGATACAAATAGAAATATTTTGAAAAGATCCAAACAGCAAGTTTAGAGCCATCAACGTTCAATTTTATCTTGGTGGTCTATCAGCAAGAAACACAAAGTACAATGTCAATACGTTCCATAAAAAAGCATCCTGGCCTTTTTAAGATTTCACCCAAAATGAAGAATTTTTGGTGGTACTGCTTGCTCTCAGTATGGAATTGAACCATCAACATAAATTATTCCGTAAAGTCAGTGAAATAAAGTTTAAATCCATAACATTCCAATTCCACCTCATCAATGCAATACCTTGGATAATTCTCGATGCCAATCCTTTTAACTTAGTTTTGCTATAAATCTTTGCGGTCTTCCTCAACACTATCTCCAGAGTTTCTACATCACCAGCTGTGCAAACAAGAATTCAACAAGAGACTGTGCAGATGTAACAAATCCTTTCAGAAGCAGAAACCTGTGCTTTATTGACCAACCAACACTGCTGAATCATGTGCATTTCACCAATAACTCCATCACATTCCTTATAAATATTTAGAAACTAATCAGTGCCTCACTTTTGCCCTTGAAACTATGCTCTTGTTCAATTACTTTAATTGTGTCCATACGTGGAATTGACATGCCCAGATTTCTCAGCACCAGATGCCAAGTATTTCATATTAAATAAGATCTGCCATTTATTAACCATTTCCATTGATATTAAAATTTCTTGAGGCCTACCAGTCTCACTTCATGTAAACATTATATTTATAAATGACAGCATTAATAAAATTGTATTATTTCTGCTCTAATTAAGCTTACACCCAAAAACACATTTGTATTCATTTTCAGGATCTAGAGGTTGATAGAAGATCATATTTAATTGCCCATCCCAAATTGTTCTTGTAAAACTGGCAGTGTGCCATCTTGTCAAACCACTGCAATCCTTCTGGCACAGCCACCCCCATGTGGCCAACGAGTGAAGTATTCCAGCATTTGGACCTCACGAAGGCAAATGGCTTATAATTTCCTAATCAAAACCATCTTCGACTTGGAGGCGAACATGCAGGTGGTTGTGTTCACATGCACCACCTCCCTTTATCCTTCTTAGTGGTAATTGTATCTGGTTTCATTTTGTAGATGGTGGACACTGCACTGATGATGGAGGGAATGTTTGGGACGATGGATGAGGTGGTAGTCAAGTGAGCTGGATGGTGTCAATCCTCTTGATGCAACAGATCCAGCCATGTGGAACTTGTAATATCACATCTCTGACTTGTGTTCCATTTCAGGTGAAAAGGTGTTGGGATGTCAGGAGATCAGTAATTTGCAACAAGATACCAAATTATTGACCTGCTAATGTTCTGGTCAATGTTGAAACTCAGAATATTAATGGTGGAGAACTCGTTAATGGTAATGCCACTGAATATCAAGAGTTCATAGTTTAACTCTTGAATTGATGGTCAATGACTGACACTTCAATAAAATAAATATTCCTTGCCACTTATCAGCTCATGCCGAACTGTTGTGGAATTCTTGCTGAATACAGGCACAAGCTGCTTCCTTTTATCACCAGTGACAAATTATATCATAAAGTGAGCAACTACACTGCTTTTCTTCATGATATAATAAGGTTTGAAGAGTGAAAGCTAGCTTCCATCCAGCTATCATCCTCACATCTTTTCCTGACATTTTTTATTTTGCAGGCTCGTTCAATGTAAAAATTTGGGGTCTACTTGAGTTTAAACCAAATCCAGTTAAATCTTTCTTTGCCGTAGCTCACCCTCAGGGGGCTTAGTAGAATTAAAAATACCCAGCTTAACTTCACCATCAAGTCTCCTTTGTTGCAATTCACAATATTCATATTCAGTGTTTCAACTTGCATCCAATTTCATTCTATTGATAGCCCATTCACATTGCACACATGTGCACACGTGCTAGCTCACTCATGCATGGGACATTTTGAATCACTTCATTGATTTAGCATGAGAAAATCTCTCAGTTCTCACTGTCCAATCCAAATCAGAACCCCACAAATTTATCATCTCATGCAAGTAAAAGCACAAAGACCCCTGAATTTTTCAACACTTTCGGAAATTGGATTTACCTGCATAATTTCAAGCAATTAATAAAAGAAATTTAGAAAATAAAAAAAAACTTCAAATTTGTCCCTTCAGAACAGACAAAGGCTGAAATCCCATGACTTAAGATATTCCGAAAAGTGTGCACGGTTGTTTTTTTTTTCCACATCATTAAAAAGTTTTAAATTCAAGTAATGCATTTCAGCGCAAAACACTGACGTTACTTTCTTCACAAACTTGATGATTCAAATGTGAAAGCCAAATGTTTACCTCGCCACAGGTAGTGGTTGTATAAGGAAGGGATGAGTCATCATACAGGACTGAGATGGAAAACTTAGCTGAATGGTGCATCAACAACAACCTTGCGCTCCATGTCACCAAAACTAAAGAGCTGATTGTTGACTTCAGGAAAGGAAAGCTAGTGGTGTACGATCCAGTGATCATTGGGAACCAGAAGTGGAGAGGGTAAGCAAATTTACGTTCTTGGGAGTCACTATCTCGGAGGATCTTTCCTGGACCCAACACACCAATGGCATCACCTCTACTTCCGCAGGAGTTTGCTGAGGACACCAGAAACGCTGCCAAATTTCTACAGAGGTGTGGTAGAAAGTGTACTGACTGGCTGCATCACGGGGACACCAATATCCCTGAGTGTAAAGCCCTCCAAAAGGTAGCGGACACAGCCCAGGACATCACAGGCAAAACTCTCCCCAATATCGAGAACATTCTACAAGGAACGCTGCCGTCGGAAAGCAGCAGCAGTCATCAATGACCCACACCATCGAGCACATACTTTGTTCTCACGGCTGCCATCAGGAAAGAGGTGCCACAAGAACTCACACCACCAGGTTCAGGAATAGCTGCTACCCCTCCATCATCAGACTTCTCAACAACAACTCAATTAGAGACTCATTTAAGGACTCTTACTTGAGCATTTTATTGATTTTCTTTTTGTTCTCTCTGTATGACAGTCAGTTTGTTTACATTCATTATCTGTTTACAGTTCTTTGTTTACATGTTTATGCTGTGGAGAGTTTTTTTTGCACTCCCAATTAATGATAATTCTGTCATGCCCTCAGGATAAAAGAATCTCAGGGTTGCATGTGATGTCATGTATGTACGCTAACAATAAATCTGCACGATGGTTTCCAACTGAAAAACAAAAATACAATCTTCCCAATATGCCATATTAATCACAAGATTGATCTATCCCATGCCATGAATATATAATGCATTGAAATGAGTCCTATACACCACAGAATTGCTCGCCTCAATGGTGAATAAATGCAAACTATCCATCACTGGTTTGTGAAAAATTTATGAGTGGTTTGTGATGCTTTCCCCAATGGTAAACCCCTAGTGTCTGAAGGAACAAGTACAAACACTGCTCTTTTTCCAGAAAGTGGTCCATAGAGTTTGACAACCACCTGCCATATTAGTTTAGTTCTTTGGTCTTTATTACCGTAAACCCAGACAGGAGAAATGGCATAATGAGGAACTCTTGATGAGACAAATGGAGCAACCTTTCCAAAGCACGCAGTTATGTTTAAACAATAAACATAGCAAAATATATTGCTTATTTAGAGGATTTTATTACCTAACTGCTTTGCCTCTTGGGAAGGTTACAAACTGTAGAATTCTCATTACAACTCAAGAGAGAAGATAAAGTTTGTGTTGGTAGAAAATTTCAGGATTTTCTCCGAGCCACAGCAGTAATAAGCAACTAATCACAAATGTCACATTCTATGCTGCAAGAGTAAAGCGAATGGCAAGTTGTTTGAAAACAGCATTATGTGATTTAGTGGCATTTTTATTACAAAGGGATCCCCCATCTCATTTTCATGCACCAGAACTTTCACTTCCTGATTTATTGATGATTGTTGCACAATTCACTCATCAAACATAGCAAAGTAAGCGTACAGTAATGAAATTGCCAAGGAAGCGGGAAATTAGACAAGTGCTCTTCACAATTATGAAGTTCTTCAAGTGGTGACAATACAAGATATTTACCAAAATATAATTGATTCATTGACTCTCTTCAGGAGCTGGTTGATCATTGAACTTGGTAGAATATTTCAACACTGAAATTCTTGTAGCATTTTCATATGAGGAAATAGATTTAAAAAAATACTGTTGCACACAATCTCCAGTTTAATGATTTAAAATTAATTAGTTTTGAAAAAAGAACAAGATTTCTTTTGCATGTCAAGCAGCGGTACGTCGTGAGAAATAAAATGAATGCAGACTAATATTTTATTTCTTTAAATACAAGAACTGGTTAAATATAAACACTTCTAACATGGTGAATAAACCGTTTCCAAGCTCCAAAATAAATTGGGAAAGCAAATCGCAGAATTGAAATAACTCTAAGGAGTTATTCCCAGTGAAAAGAAAGTGGAAATACCCTGTAAATCAGGCAGCCCCTATGCTGAGAAGAACAGCATCAACATTTCACGTCATTGACCTGGCATCAAAACTGGAAAATCACTAACTGAAATACTGATTTTCATTTTCTCGCCACTAACTTTCTCTCCAGTAAATCTTAACTGCCCTATCAACCTGTGCAGCAACCTTAAGATTCGAACTTCAAGGTTCATCTGTTCTTCCACACTATTAAGAATCCCGCCATTAACCATGTACTCCACCTTCAACTTGCATCACTTCATTTTATAGAAGGAATTAAGACCAAGACTGGGTATCAATTGCGAAGCAGCCAAATTAAAATGGGTAGATGCAGGAGGCCAGAATTGGATTATGGTAATTTAGAATTTGGAGGTCTTCAAGGCTTCAGAATACAGCAAAAAAGAACAAGACCATAAGAGGTGGGGGGTGGAGAGAAACAAAATGTGCTGTTTGTAGGAAATACAAAGGAACTGGTTAATGGAGTATTTATTTTGAAAGCCAGCACATTAGATAATGAGCTAAATGGTCCCTTCTGTGCTCTAAGATTCCTGTAACCGACTGTCTTAAATATAATAAGAACAGAATGCCTTTGAAAAGGAACTGAATTGAAAGCAGACTCAGTAACTTTAACAATATAACAATTGAATTAAAGGCTAGGGCCTAGAAATTGCTTTACTGCAGTTTAAGTCCATTAACATATCGCCCCAGCTTTCTTTTAGAAATCCCATAAACAATACGATCTTCAATTACAAGATGTCCCCATGTATCGACCAGCTGTCATCTTGGCACATATTACTGAAGTGATCCACTACAGTTCCCAGAAATGCAACCTCAGCAGTCAGCTCTTAAAGAGATATTGTATAATCAAGGCAGTACTTTTCCAGCTGCTGCAAAGTGTTGCTACTTAACAATTGTGAAAAGATGGCATTGGATAGTAGAATGCTCTTGGTGGGGGGCGGGGGCAGCAGAGAGACTTGGATAGGACAGCGAAGAGCAATACCCATACAAGGCCTATTCTTTGTGCAAGGAGGCAAATTCTCCAAGACTGCAGTCAAGGGTCCTTGGTAGAAGGTTCTGAGATGTTTGTAAGTAGTAATGCCATGAGTCCACTCTCTGATTTCCCACATTTTGGTGAAGCTGGAAATGCATCCAAATTCCAGGCCCACTCTGCCTTCTCTTGTGAGATGAAGGAAAAAGGATGGACTTTGCTCTCTGACCATGGAATGTGGGTGTCATCCCTTATACAGTTGTGAGCAGGAATCCGAGAGAGACCCCAGAGTTAAGCAGCAGTTTGGAATGTCGTGCGGTTAAAATGAGATTAACCATGACAAAGGATTGAGAAGCAACAGTAATCCAGGCATATGCTAAAGACAAGATTTGAGTTGACAGATCTCAACAAAGACAAAGTTTACCAGTAAATCAGGGGAAATATGGTGAGTAAAGCTTTTTAGATCAATAAGGTTGAAATCACATTGGAGACAAATTTTAGGTTTTACACTATTCTGGAAATAATTTAATTTTGATTTTAACAATACGTCACTTGAGCTGTGCAAAGGAACTTATTGAGCTAAGTGTGGATTACCTATTCAGATCAGGTGATACACTGGACAAATTTCATTTCCAAATGTTTTTAAATGAGTCTATGTGGCAATGGTAAAATAAGGTGCAGTAAATAAACTTCAGCAAAACTCCAATAATCTACTGTCTGACAAATTCCCATCTTGAAGGGAGCATGGGAAAAATCACCATGAACCTTCCTGCTCATCGGGACCCTGGTTCCCAGGCCCTCTTTCCCTCCTAGTCCCATGTTCCCTTCCCGCTCACCAGGGCCCTAGGTCCTAGGTCCTGCTCTCTCACCCCACTCACTGGGACCTGGTTCCTGCATGCTCATCTGCTCACTGGGGCCTTGGTTCCCAAGCTCCCTTCTCATTCACCAGTGGCCTGGTTCTTTCAGATTTCTTTCATGTTACTAGTCATCTTTCAGACATGCCTTCTGGGTTTTTTTTTTAAATACAGACACTCACAATCCCATTTCACTGATGCCTGACCTGCACAGTGTCTTTGCATTTTTATTTTTTATATGGTCATTATAGCTATCCAGTGCTCCACTTCATCATTTTGCCAATGTAGTTCAAAATGAAAAGGAAAGATACAGTATATATCAGAGGCAAGAAAATAAAAAAAACAAAGACAGAAACTACATGGACAAACAAAAAATAACAAAAACTAGAGCCGCTTTCAGGTAGAATAGCTGGGAGAATGCAGTTCCGCAGCCGGCTGCGGGGGTGTGCAAAGCGACATTCAGGTGGCACCCGAAAGGTCTACAGTGGGGAGAGGTGCCACGGAGCAAATGCTGGCTCCTGTCGACTGTGGCACTTTCAGGTGCTTAGGGGGAGCACTTGGAAGCGGAGAATACACCTACCTGAGGAGGGCTGGGTAAGTACTCTCGGGTCAGGGTTCTCCACTTTCAGGTGGCCTCCCAACAGCCACATTCGGGTATTTTTGGTGGCTTTACGTTGGGGTATTCTGGCCACCTGAAAGCAGCTTATCTGTGGTACAGAAGTCCACTACAAACCACCCTTGAACAGAAAAAGGTATCGGTAAACACATGAAATTACCACTATCAAAGTAAGAATCATGGTGGAATTAAACCAATTCATCTATCAACAAGAGGAAGGAATGAAATGGAGGTGGAAGGTTCGATTTTTAGAGTGAACAATTTCACAAGAGGGCTTTATTTGATTTGTTGCTACATAAATCAGTGATGTATATCCCTCAATCAATTTTAGACCAACTACAACAATGGATTTTCCAACAAAATCCAACAATTGACAAAATTATAGCAATTATAAACATTCCCACTGCACAATTCAGCCTTGGAAAATTGCATGGATTTTGAAGCTTTTATCTATTACATTCCATCATTCTAGATGAGATTCAAAGATGGAAAATGACAAGTTCGCTCTTTAACATCTTTAAATTTCAAAATTCTAAAGCATCTCTCTCAAGGAGCCAAATACTTCATAAATTTAGCTGTTGGTAATTTACATCAGCATCAAACATTATTATGAAGTGACTGATCAATAAGGATGTTACGACCAAATTAGCAAGTTTTCAAACAAACCATTTCAACTGCAGAATTGCTACCAAACAAGTCGCTCCAGAAGTGTATAAAGCTTCCTGCCTGCCAAATTCATACCAACTGTGCTACAGAGCAGATTCAGAGTGTAAGCAGTAAATGTCAAACAATTGTGCAAGCATAAAGCCTGACCATGTCCAAGTTACCCAAGTTATACATTTGGTTTCATGGTCTGATTTGTTCAAGGAACACATTAGCCTGAAGTTGAAATCAAAGTTCGTCTTTGCAATGTGTCATTACAATTGGACCATTTAAGGTTCCCAGATGGAAGAAACAAAATGCCCAAATACCTTTTGAGGCACATACACAATTTTTCTTATATTGCAACGCCAGTTATAAAAGTAGAGCGTACTCCAGGGGCAATGATATTGCAAGAAGGTAGAAGGCGCAAGAACTCATGAAACAATCAGTTATGAAAATTTGTCTGACATACAGAGCCCCTTTATTATGACAGAAAATATATCATGTGTAATATGGATGATTCCACATCCAGCCTTTGTTTTTTGAAACCTGGGTCTGTGTATATTTTCAGTATCTTTTTAAGTATTTAGTAGAATTAAGAAAATGTGAAACAGGTAACTGCACAGATCAAATCCAAACATGTTTTATTTGCCATGATTGAGTCACTTCGAAGATTCCTCAACAAAGTCATTCAAAATAACAGCACCCTGAGTTTTTTTTAAATAAACAATTATAAAACAAACAGTCCAGTTATTTGATTTTTGTAAAACAAACATGAGTGGCCTCAGAGTTTTGAAACAATATTTTCTTAGCCAGGCCACATATCATTTCATCATCAACAAATCTCTTTGGTTTTGCCCACGGTGAGCGAAAGGTTGTTGTTACACCATCCAACGAGCTGATCTCTCTCCCTCATGTACGTTTCCTCATTGCTGTTAGGGATTCTGCCGACAACTGTGGTGTCATCGGCAAACTTGTAGATGGCATTGGAACTGGGCCTGGCCACACAGTCGGGGGTGTATAACAGTAGAGCAGGGGTCTAAGCTTGCATCCTTGGGGTTTGCCTGCCTTGATGATCAGTGAAGAGGAGACGTTGTTTCCAATTGGTACTGACTGTGGTCTTCCACTGAGAAAGTCAAGGATCCAGTTACAGAGGGGGGTATAGAGGCTTAGAGTTTGTAGCTTCTTGGCCAGCACTGAGGGAATAATGGTATTAAAGGCCAAGCTGTAGTCGACAAAGAGGAGCCGTATGTATAAACTACTGATTTCAAAGTGATCCAGAGATGAGCAGAGCCGGCGAATATTGCATCTGCTACATGATAATAATGCATCTGGGATGTAATCATGGACCATGTAATAATATATTAACAACGATATACTTGCAGGTCAGGCTGGTGCACGAGTTACCAGGAGTGGAGAGGAGCATCAGAATCAAAATTTATTGTCATGCCATGAAGATGTCACAATATTTACTGCTTTGCACAACAGCATTACAAATATTTCAGAAATTACATGTTTAACTCAAGAAATTAGTGCAAAGAAAGAGAAAGTGAGGTTGTGTCTGTGGTTTATTGTCTATTCAAAAATCTGATGGTGAAAGGGAAGAAGCTGTTTTTGTACCATTGTGTATTTGTCTTCAGGTTCCTGCACCTCTTCCTGATGATGGAAATGGGAAGCGAGCATGGCCTGGGTGATGAGACTTCCTAAGGATAGTGGCTGCTTTCTTAAGACACTGTCTCTTGTTGATGTTCTTAATGGAGTGAAGACTGATGCCCATGATGTCGCTGGCTGAATTCACACATCTGTTGTCTTTTCCTCTCCTGTCCTGTGCATTGACACCTCCATGCCAGACAGTACTGCATCCAGTCAGAACACACCTGTTAAAATTTGCAAGAGCCTTTGGTGACATACAAAATCTGCTCAAGCTCCTCACGTCACAGGCAAGCCATCTTCGTGACTGCGTCGACATGTAGCCACTCGGATGTTGACACCCAGGAATTTGAAGTTCTTTACCCTTAGCCCTACCAGGGAAAAGTCATGGCAATCAGGTCTCTGGCACAGAGTGTGGTCCTGTGGCTGAAGGAAGGAAGAAGAGGTGAACTGTAGTTATGGAGGATTCCATAATTAGGGGGACAGATAAGAGGTTCTGCGAAAGGAATCGAGAATCTCAGATGGTATGTTGCCTCCCTGATGCCAGGATCTGATTGAGTTCACAGCATTCTCAGGAAGGAGGGCGGACAGCCAGATGTTGTGGTTCATGTAGGGACCGAGGACGTGGGTAGGACAGGTGAGGAGATCCTGAAAGTGAGTTCAGGGAATTCAGTGCTAGGCTAAAGGACCCAACCTCCAGGGATGTGATCTCAGGATTGCTACTCATGCCATGTGCTTGTGAAGTTTGAAATACGAGGATAATGCAGTTTAACATGTGGAGGGAGGAGGGAGGGCTTCAGATTTCTGGATCATTGGGCTCTCTTCCAGGGAAGGGGGGGGATTCTGCTCCACAGGGAGATTTTCATCTGAACTGGAGGAGTCAAATATCCTTTGGGAAGGTTTGCTTATGCTGCTCCAGGGAAGGGGCGGGAGGGGGGGGGGGGGTGGTGGTGTGATTTAAACTAGATTTGCAGGACAGTGGGAACTGGAGTGACAGACCAGTTAGAGGAATGGAGCAGGTAAAAGATGATGTGAAAATTGCAAGTTAGAAATCAAAGTGTTCTACATGGTGAAAATGTTCTTAAGTGCATCTATTTCAATGCAGTGAGTACTGTAGGAAAGGCAGATTGGCACTTGGAATTATTGCATTGTGGCCATTAGTGAAACTTGGTTGCAGGAGGAGCAGGACTGACAACTCAATACTCCAGGCTTCCGTTGCTTCAGAGGCAATAGAAGAGGGAGATGAAAGGGGGAAGAGTGGCATTGCTTGTCATGGAAAATATCATGGCTGTGCTACAGCAAGAGAGACCAGAGAGTGTGTCTACTGAGGCTACATGAGTGGAGCTGAGGAAGGGGAAAGGTATGACCACATTCATGGTGTTAGATTATAGACCATCCAATAGTCAACGAGAATTGGAGGAGCAAATCTGCACAGAGATAACAGATAGCTGCAGGAAATATAAGGTTGAAAATAGGAATAGATTTTAACTTTCCGCATGTTAACTGGGACTCCCACACTGTAAAAGAGCTGGATGGCTTGGAGTTTGTCAAATGTGTTCAGGAAAGTTTTCTAAATGAATATATAGAGGTTCAAACAGGAGAGAGTGCAATACTAGATCTCTTCTAAGGCAATGAGACAGGACTGGTGCCAGAAGTATGAGTAGGGGAACATTTTGGGTCCAGTGAAAATAATGCTAGTTTCAAGTTAATTATGGAGAAGGATAGGTCTGGGCCTTGGGTTGAGATTCTAAACCCCATGACCGTGGGATGTGGGCCCAAGATGACGGTGTCTATGATTAGCAGCAAATACAAGGGGTTGCAGACTCCAGGGAAGCAGAGGACTGGTGCAGGGCACCAGAAAATAGGAAGACCACACCTCCATCTGAGAAGGAAAAGCAGAGGAGACAACCTGTGGGTTGGTAACCAGCGAGGATCGATACTGGCAATGGGCTGTTGGTGATCTGAAGAAAGGAACCCATGCAGGCTGTGGGAGACTGCAGTCAAGGGAATCGCTCCAGGCTGCGGACTGGTGGAGATAGGCTCAAAACTGCCTGAAGGGTTACCAGGTATCAGAACTAGGATGGGAGAGGGTGCCAAGGGCACTAAAGGGTTCCTAATCATATCCGAGGTTCGGATATGGAGCTCAGTTTGCCGATGGTTTGGACTGGATTCTGTGCGGCTGCAGAGTCTGCGGTAGCGATTCCACAATCACTCGGTGACTCTGAGGGGGATTCTCTTCAGCTTCTCTTTCTCTGACTGTAAGAGGAGCTTTCAGGCAATTTCTGCCAATGGCAAATCTGTCTGCCTTACAGCAGGCAAAAGGCAATTTTGTGTAATATGGCTGTTTTTATTACATGACAATAAGTTGCACCAGTGAATCTTAAATAAGAGAAAGGCCAATCATGACGAAATGAGAAGGATCTAGAATGTGTGGATTTGGATGTGTGAGGCAAGCAGAAGACCTCCAAAGTGAAAGTTTGAGAGTGCAGAGTTTGTTTGTTCCTGTCAGGATTAAAGGCAAAGTTCGCAGGCACAGAGAACCTTGATTTTTGAGGGACATTAGGGATCTGGTTTGGAAGAGAGAGGTGTATTGCATGTATTGGTAACATGGATCAAATTAGGTACTTGAGTATAAAACAAAATGCAAGAAAAACTTCGAGAAAGAAATCACGAAGGCTAAAAGAAGACATGAGGTTTCTTTAGCAGACAATGTGAAGGAAAACGCTCAGGATTTATACAGGTATAATGACAACAAAAAGCTACTAAGGGACAAAATTCGTCCCCTCAAAGATCAGAGTGGTCTTTGTATGGAGCCAAAAGAGATGGGGAGATCTTAAATGTTTTTTTTTAAATGTATCAGTATTCACTCAGGAATAGAGTCAATGGAAGTAAGGACTTACTATCTTAAAGCAAGTAAGGTGTATAAATCCCCAGGGCCTGACAAGATATTCCTTCAGACATTGAGGAAGTCTAGGGTATAAATTGCAGGGGGTAAATATTTAAAATGTCCTTATCCACGGTTATGATGCTAGAAGATTGGAGGATAGCTCAGATTTCAGATTTATTGTCAGAGTACATACATCACATCACATACAACCCTGGGATTCCGTTCTCCTGCGGGCATGGCAGAATTACCACGAATTGATAGTGCAAAAATAAACTGTGCACAGTGTTAAAAATCAAGAGAACCATAAACAGATAACGAATGTAAACCAACTGACTGTGCAATACAGGTAGAGCAAAGAAAATCAATCAAATGCACAAGTAAGAATCCTTAAATCTGTCCCTGATTGAGTTTGTTGTTGGTGAGTCTGATGGTAGAGGGTAACAGCCTGGTGGTGCAAGTTTTGTGGCACCTATACCTCTTTCCTGATGGCAGCAGTTAGAAAAGAGTGCATTTTGGGTGCTGCCCTCTGATGGCAGCATTCCCCATAGGTGTACTCAATAGTGGGGAGGGTTTTACCTGTAATGTCCTGGGCTGTGCCCAATACATTATTTTTTAAAAGAGAGCTTAAAAAAGGCACCAAAAGTCAACATGGAAATTATCGGCCAAAGAGACTGACATCAGTAGTAGGTAAATTATTGGAAGGTGTTCTAAAAGATTAGATATATTGTACAAATATTTGTATAGTCAGGGATTGATTAGGAATAGCCAACATGATTTTGTGCATGGTAGATCGTGTTTAACCAAACTTATAGAGTTTTTCGAGGCAGTTACCTGGAAGGTTAATAAAGGAAAGGCTGTACTGAGGGTAGGAAATACCAACCAGAGGATATGGGTTAAGAGTGAAAGGTTTAAGGGGAACTTCTTCAGACAGAGAGTGGTGGGAGTGTGGAATGAGCTACCAGCTGAAGTGGTGAATGCAGACTCACTTTTAACATTGAAGACAAATTTGGACAGTTACATAGATGGGAGAGGTACAGAGGGCTGAGGTCCTAGTGCAGGTCAGTAGGGCTCAGCAGAAAAATGATTGAGAATGGGCTAGGGCCAAAGGAGCCTGATTCTGAGCTGTAATGTCCTATAGTTCTCAGAATCTCAGAGTTGTATGTGATGTCATGTGTGTACTCTGACAATAAATCTGAAATATATTATCTTTTCACTGCTGACCCCTTGATGAGGACTGATTTTTGTTCATAATGCTATTATTTTACCAGTAACATATTAATTAGCATTTTTAACATGGTGGATTACTGCAAAGATGCACAGATTTGGAAGAGCTACTGATTTGTTGTACTGAAACCTGCTTTACTAATTTTAATATTATATTCATTATTTTGCAGATATTGAATAGAAGCATTCCTTTCATCCTGTCCACCCTTTGACCTTACATACTCAAGGAAACAGACCTACAATCATGCAATCCATCTTCTTAACTTAAATCCAAAAATTATTTTAATTAAATGCCATGTAATTCCACTGGTCCACAGTGCAATTTGAAAGGAGATATCCACTGAAACATTTTCTTAACTCTACAATGAAAGTGCTTCGAAACATCCTTAAATCACAATTAAAAGCATTCAGGGTTACCAATGCTGTGAAACATCCAGCTATTTGTTGATTTATTTGATGTTCCTTGAAGTGGCTAGTTTAAACAAAGAAGTTCCAAATAAGGAAATGAATTATGAAGTAATAAATGAATCTGACCTGAGATTAAATGCTTGAAGGGTTTTCAACTGCTTCCTGCCAACAATATTACATCGTTTATTGTGATTTTATTTCCTTGGGCCAAAAATTGCAACAAGATTAAAAAGTCCAAACATCTCCTGTCCATTCTAGTGCACATAATATTACCATGCTTCTGACTTGCCCCAACAGGCAATCGTATAATCAATGTTTTAACACAAACTGATGCCATATTGACAGCTCTGGGGATCCTTAGATAGTCCCAAGAACATATTTTTGAGTACAGGTTGGGTAACACAACAGCCATGTCCAGGAGACAAAAAATGAGGCCTTAACCTGTGTAATTTGCTGCACTTGTCCCTCGACAGTTGGAATGAACTTAGCACCTGATGATTTTCTTGCAAACCTTTTTCTGTCAATTCTCTTGCATCCACACAATGACAATAAAGTAAATCAAGAGCAACCGATTCCTGTCTGCAAGTACAGAGTCAAGATCCCTTATGTCCTTGTTTCAAAGAAATTGTAAAAACATTTGAGTGTAAAAAGGTTCAGAAGTTTCGGACCATTCCCCTGATTTTTACATCTGGTTGTCGTTCGGAAAGAAAAGAAAAATTTTTAAAAAAACAAAATACCATCAGTCTTCACCCACATAATCATTGCTCTTCAAATCTCTCCATTCTGTTCATTTTCGTCTCCTTTTGAAACTCATTGTTTCCAAATATGCTTTGAGTCTTCATTCAGGATTCCTTTATTGTCATCAAATAAAACGAAAGTAATATAACACGAAACTGTCATATTTTCCATCAGCAGAATTTGCCAAGCATCTCTTAGAGTCAGAGAAAGAGAAGCAAAAAAAAAGGCCCCCAGATTCAGTGAGTGTCTGTGGATTTGCCTCCAGCATCCCCGCAGCCTCTGCAATCATACAGATGCCAGTCCAAAACACTGGCAACCCAAGCTCCAGATCCGAATCTCTGACACAATCGGGAAGCCTCTAGTACCCTCTCGCATCCTGGTTCCAATACCTGGTGCCCCTTCAGCCAGTCTCAAGCCAGTCTCCAGCAGCCCGCATCCTGAGTGGGTTCCTCACCTCGAGTCACGAATAGCCAATCACCTGTGCGTCCTTCAGCCACAGAGCTTCTCACTGGTCCTTTGGAGTAATGTGGACTAATATTTCTACAAATAAAATTGTAGTCATAATCTTATTTAATAATTGGATACTTCCATAACTTGTAACCCTATAGGTCCTGAACATATTCTGTACATGATTCTATTTTTTTTATAATTTCAAATACATAAACAACCAGAAGCACTAAATACAACTGGACAAGAAAGACCAAAAATATTATGGGCTCACCCAATGATTGATTCAGAAAATGGTTTTCCATAGCACCTTTTCCTCTCCGTTTTATTTGAGGACATGGTCAGCCAATTGCTGCTAACTGACACTTCACTAATGAACATTTTTATTATATGAAAATTAATGCCCACCCTCAACCCAGCAAATCTGTCAGGATAATTCATGGAACCACCTGCTCTTCATTTCATATTCTCGCTGTTAACCATATAAATAGCAGTTATGAAATGGGGATAATGAGCATTAGCTGTAAAATATGTTACTGTCATATCACATTGAAACTTTAAAACTAGATAAACTCAAGTACAGCAATAACTTTTCAATTTCTAAATAGTAAATCTGCTAGAATAAACTGACCAGGTTCAGTAACGCGTTGAGTATTTTGTTCCATAATCCCTTTCAACTGGCAATATTTTCAAGTCAAAATATTTGAAAATAAATTGGATTCAAGTCTTGGAAATAATTGTAACAATATTGTAATTGATCACCATTATACACCACATTGGAAATGTGTGCCAAACCAATAAGCATTTGAGGGGGAAAGTTGTTCAATGTTAAAGTCATCTGTTAAACTGATTTAGAGTTAGAAAAGTGCACAAATTATGAATTAGCAAACATTGTATTCACAGCAGTACAGCACCAGCTGGATATTTCTACCAATTCATGCATTGTACTTAAGATGTCACTTTAATAAGTAGAATAATTTATCTCAACTTTTGTGACATATGGTTGTTTTCTCCCTTTTCCTCCACTGGATGCAATAGCCTGAGATTTTTTTCTGCAATTTTTTTTTAAATCTTGTCTGCAATTCAGCCACAACTTTTTGAAGTTTATACTGGAAGTTCAGAACTATCTCAGTTTATGTCAGACATATCCTTTCAGACTAAGCAGTACATTGGTTCAACTTTCCCAGTGTCTCGTGCTTCAACTGTGAGCCTATAAAAAGATTATAAGTACAAGTGTAAATGAACTTCGCAAAATTTGGTAAAGTTGCAGCTATGCATTCATGTCGCAACCTCTATAATATTGTAACCATACACTATTCAATGCACGAAATGGCATTTTGATGCATTACAAATAAAAAAGGAAAAATCAACAGCTTTCACGTCAGTCATAAAGAGTTTTTAACATTTCCTGGTTGTTGTACATATTTAGTTGGACACATCTGTAAAATATAAAGCAGCAGCCATTTAAATAATTTTTTTTGACAAAAAGACAATTGCTCCCATTTATGGGATCAAGTACACCTGTTGAAGAAAGGTGATGAGAAAGAAAACAATAATTTCCAAATGATGAAAGAAAAATATGTAAAAGATGAAGTAAACTTTTTACAAACCATTTAGCACAACTATATTTGGATAGAACTCTAGAACATCATCTACTAGTATTCATCCTCGGTGGAGAAACGTCATACTGACTTGTGAAATGAGTGCTATGTGAGAAAAAAGTTGAGTCAAATAAAATTAACAAGAGCAAGTATTGTTATTTATTCATAAAACTCTTTCGGAGAAACACAAGGACATACCGCAGCAGAGATCGGCACTTCTGGAACAGTGCCTCAGGAATCGATGATGCTGTGGAATCAGCCTCATCTATGCTTCACAGTACAATATTACCTTGCTCCAAAAACCCAAAAAGGCATCTTCATCACTGCATCTGTACTGCATTCATAAACTATGCAATGTTCAACGGTTATGTTCTTACATTTTTGAACAAAAAAATTGAGAAGTATGGTTTTGGAAGACGTTCAGTATTCCCCCAAGATTAACAAGGAAGACAACTTCTCTCACAGATGGCCACAAAAAGGTTTTCTTTTACAGTGTGAATGAAGAGATTTGTATCCCTGGGGTTGCTCCCATTGTCAGTTGAAAGATGGAAGCAGCTGCTTGGACAAAAACTGCACCATCACTGCAGAAAAATAAAGTCAGAGGTTTGCAGGAGAAATAGAGTGCTGAGAGGGGAAATAAGAACAAATATAAATCTCATGTAAAACAGCAACGTTCCTTTTTTTTTAAAAAAAAGTGCATCCTTTTTTAAAAAAAACTGTAAACAAAAAATCTGTCCAATATGGCAATGTGAGGCCTATTACCTTCAAGGAGATGCAATTACTTGGAAACATGCATGGTGAATAAATTGTGAAATTCACTTCCCAACTGCACAATGATTTTTTATGTAGAATTTTCGCCTTGAGAGGCTGAAGGTTCTGTAAAATGAATCATGGTTCAAGTTATAAGACACTAGAGAGATTCAGACAGAAATTTGAATGTGTACATATGCGTGTTCAGAATGTTTAGACGTACATTACAATCACTCAGGATGAATTTCATAGCTGTTCACTGGGATGTTCATCAATTATATTAAAATATTCAATACCCAAGAGGATTTAACTCCTGACCCTCTTCTTTAAAAAAAGCTCTTCAACTGTCACATTACAACTTTATAAAATGAAGACAAAAATGTGATACACATGCAATACAAGTTACACATTGTAAAGATTCAAATTCTAACCAGGCTAATTCACAGCTGACAAACCTTATTGAGATTTTAGTTTTTAAAATGTGTACAAGGTAGTGAACATGGGAGTCTGTATGGTATTTAAATGGACTTTCTGAAGGTACTTGATAAAATCCATTAAAAGAGACTTTGTTGCAGTTGATGCTCATGGATTCAAGAGAAAATTATTGACTAACTCAGATGGGCTGAGAGGCAAGGGACAGAGAGTCACTTAGGTACTTACAACTAGTGACATCCCACAGGGATCTGTATGGGACCTCAAGTCTTCACAGTATTTATTAATGAATTAGATGAAAGGAGAGAGAGTGTCACACATTTAAGTTTGGCAATGACACCAGAGAAGTGGAGATTAACTCTTTAAACTGAAGAGGCGTAATTAAAAACTGAGGAATAAACTGTAGGAAATCCATCTCAATCTAATGAATAGAACAGAATTGTTTGCAAATGCTGAAAAGAGAAACAATGAAGATTAAAAGAGTTGAGATGCAATGGGGGGAGGGGAGGTTCACAGATATTTATCACATAAACTTCATTGATATGCACAATGGATAATGGCTTTAAAACTAAGGTATTGAAGTGAAGGAAATCACACTGGTGCTGCTCAACAATCACAGGTAAAAAATTGTTTTTAATTCTGTGCACCACAGGAATCATATCCTGACCTTTTGGCTTCCAGATTTAGGAAAATGAAACCTTGCTATCAAAGGTTAAAACACAAAGAAGCTACATAAGAATTTCAGAAAGGTGATAGAAATTTGATTTAAAAATTTTAAATATTAAGGAGCAGATTAGAAAGCATCCTTACCACCAATTTGGCAATCTAGCAAACTTGGGCTGAAAAAGTTCCAAGCATTTCAGGCACAAAAAATCAGGTTTCAAAATAAATATCAGTGTAAAACCTTTCAATGGCAGAATTGGCCCTGACCCCAACTCATTCCCATTGTCATCAATTTCTGGATCTTCCAAAAATGTATTTACCTCCTCTAAGTACCTCCAGTGATCTAGATTCCACATCCCTGCAGGGTTCAGAATTATGGACAATTGCCACTCTCTGCAAAAATATGCAGCTGTGGGTGTATCCTCAAAAGCAGAGACCTATGCACTGTCCCTTAGGGAAACACCATCCTTCCGTCTGAAACAAACCATTTACCATGACTCACTGCCAATATTTTATTCAGTCTCACACTCAACCTCTCTTTTCCCTGAACTTTAATTTTGTTGACCAGCTTTTTACATGGTCCTGTTGTATATTCGTGCATTTATTTCATCACTCTTCTCCGATACCCAACAAAACTATTGGTTATGTGAGTTAAACATTGTCTGCCTTTTATATACTCAACCCCCAAGCTTGGCTCTTCTTAAATAACTCAAACCTCTGAAAGTGCCTGCAAAATTTTTTTCTTGGTTAAAGAAAAAGGGAGGAACATAAGGGAACTGAGGTATGATGAAGTCATTATAGCCAAATTGCTGTTTTTGGTATTTTAGGTATCAAATGGTAGATAATGTTATAAAATAGAAGATTTAGTAAGGTACTTAGCAACCATAGCCATCAAAGCCACAGCTTCAGTGCTATCATTCAAATTGCCATGTCATCCAATCACCCAATAAAACCTGTTGCAAGAGAAAAATACTGGGTTTGTGGAATGATTTGAAAATCTAACAACACCCCTCACAATCATGATGTTCACTGCAAAGCTAACAGGGTAAGCGCCTCCTGATTAAAAGAAAGAATACTTCTGCCAATAGAGAAAATTTAAAAATGTGTGTAGCAGTATACAGCCATCAGTACAGATTTTATTTGAAAATCGCTCTCATGTAATATAGATAGAGGTCTTACTCTACTCACAAGTGATAGCTCACCACCCCCCCTCCCAAAAAAACATAAATTAATTGAATGCCAACAGTAGTTAAACTTGTAAACAGAATAAAACTCCAAATTTTAATGACTTCATCAAAACAGGAAAGTGTAGGAACTGGAACATGTTTTAAGTTCAGAGAAATGGGTGGGAGGATAGGGAGGAGAAAGGAATAATAATACTTTGATTGATTTAGGAGAGATGGTATGTGCTCAGAGTAGAAGACTTGTGTGTTTCTCAATAGCATGTGCTCAGAGTAGAAGACTTGTGTGTTTGTCAATAGCATGTGCTCAGAGTAGAAGACTTGTGTGTTTCTCAATAGCAGTCAAATATGGTGGCACAAAAAGAATGATGAGTCAATACCTAGCTATTACCCAAAACATTCGATAATGTGACATGCTGTGAAATGATGTGCTCAACAGTAAAAAGAATGATATCCATGGGAATTTTAATTTGGCAAAATTAAATACAACCAAGCAATGCATTTTAGCCTGTGAAAAAGAATTTGAGGAAACAATTTATGTAAATCTAAAAAGGTTTCAATAATGTAATATTCAAGCAAGGATTTCAGATAAGATGAATAAATCTGTTTTCTGAATGATGTCCAACTGAAATAAACCATTTTATGATATCTACACCCTCTGCCAAATTTACCTGTTGATATTTCCACTATAGTATTTCTAAAATCTATATATGCATTGCCATGTTCTTTTGACCACAAGGATAAAAGCTTTCCACTTTGTAATAGGATCTGAACTACATCTATGAGGAGCAGAATGTGGCTGCCTTAGCATTCACATACACTGAGGCAACCCAGTTCATTATTCCCACAGTTATAATGAAGTTAGAATTCACACCATGTCATTACCTTTGCATTGTTTTAAAGCAACAGCAAGTTGCTTCATTTTCATTCTGTGACTCAGTTCAAGCACCAAATAAGTTAATTGGCTTTCATCCCATTGATTTCATCCAAGTATCAATGGAAGAAAGCTGGAGAGGCTAAGGCTCATCTCATTCAATCAATTTAATGCACCGGGAAAGATCTTTCTTTTCCTTCACAGAATAATGAATGAGGTTAATGATGCACAGACAGGCAAAAAAATAAGGAGTACTTGGCACAACATGACTGCTGGATTCGGAGCCTAAATGGAAGAGACATGCTTCAGCAAGCCACTTAAAAACACTTCATCCAATCCATGGTTTAAATGCAAACAGCAATAAATTTGTGATTACACAAATAATATAAGTGCCTTGTACAAAGAAAATCTTATTTCATACATACAAAGTTTAAATATGGAAATTATGTTCTAATCGTTGCTTTTGAAATTCAAGTTAAGCAAATGATCTTACAAAACTGGCATTTTTATTAAATGAGACATCTTTTGTGCACAATTTTGTTTTAAATGAACCACACCAACAGAACTGCAGCATTCCAAAAATGTAGGTTTTTAATCCAGAGTACAAAGTAAGGTGTAGTCTATTTTTGTTAAAACCTCAAAAAAAAATATTTTAAGGAAATATTTTCAAATACAAAAGGATCAATAATTTGATTGGAGTGTTAGAGCAAGATGTAAACCACAAGGAAAGAACAATTGGATCAGATTCTCAACTGGCAAGAACAAAGCCCAGGGAGATGCTAAAATTCAGAATACAAAGTGATTTTCATATTTCTTGGAAAATTGTTAGCAAAACTGAGCAATGCGTTTCTTGGCGGCTGCAGCCATTCTGATTTGCCATTGTTCAAATGCCTCATATGGATATTTATTTCAGTGTGCATCAAAGGAACCACAGCGACCACCGCAGAGATACACCACAACAAAAGAATTGATCACAAACTTTAAAGAGAAAAAGAAACCAGACAAGTGTATTGGCATAAACTGAAGCTTCGGACTTTACTTCAAACTGACTGTGTTTTTTAAAACAATGGCCGCAGGATATTTCCACTCAAGAACAGTTACCCTCATTTACAGAGCGAGTGAGCAGTCAAAAGCAATAGTCAAAGTCAAAATTATTTCCTATTGTTCCAAAAAAACTGCAAAAGAACAATAGACACATTTTGAAATATAAGGACACATAATTTTCATCCAGAATATTGGAGCCAACTCAAAAATTTGTTTTAAAAAAAAGTCTGTATTTTTAATTTTTCTTTCTGCATGGAATTAATTCTTCTCAATTCACGTTCCTTCTTGCGCAACTCTTCCATATTTGCTCAAGAAAGGAGTTAATCATGTCTTGCCAATCCACTCTGATTGGGGTCTGGAGGTGACAAAATCCTGGATCCAATTACACAGTGGGGTGTTGAGGCCCACCCACACCTCAAGGACTGCAGCACTTCAAGATGGCAATTACAGATGGGCAATTCAGTGTTGGTTCAACCTGTGTGGTGGTGCACCACCGGCCTACTGCAGGGGGCAATCTCTGTACCTGCAGGAGTGTAAGGGGACAGGACAACACCTGGCCAGATGTCAATCAGTCGGCCTGGACGGATCAAGCCCCACCCGGTCCGGTGTCAATCACCCTCCGGGATATAAGCCGGCGCCGGCCTCCCGAGGTCTCACTCAGAGCTGTTGCAGCCACAGGCTCTGTGGAAGTCTTTGTGGATTAAAGCCTGTTGTACAGTCTTTATCTTTGTGTGTGTCTGATTCTGGCTAACAGTGCAGCACAACCTGTAAAGTTTGCATCCTTCAAATGAATTACAAAGTAAAAATAAGAAACAGATGTATAGGTAAATGCTAGAAATTGCAACAGGTATAGATCTTTGGAGAGGCTTTTTTATCCCCTCACGTAATGCCAATTTATCAGTTTCAAAGTTCAAAAGTTCAGATTTATTCTCAGAGTACAAACATGACATCACATACGAACCTGAGATTCTTTTTCCCGCAGGTCAGGCAGAATTTCTCCTTATCAGTAAATGATACTCAAGAAATAGACGGGTAATCAAAAGAGAAATGTATCCTTCACTTCCAAATTAGAAGACCACAGGCAGTACGAATCAGAAATAATCTCTCGTCCTCACTGATAATCAATACAAGTGATAATCAATACAAGTGTACTTCAAGGATGCATGGTGAGCCCACTGCTCTATTCTCTCTACATCCATGACTATGTGGCAAGTCCAAATTCAAATACCACCTACAAATTTGCCAATGACATCATGGTCGTCAACAGAATCACAGATGTCAATGAGGAAGCATCCAAGAGAGAGATAGAGCTGCTAGTTGAGTGGCGCCACAACAACAATGTACTCAATGTTAGCAAAAACAAGGAACTAATTGTGGACTTCAGAAGGGAGCAATCAGGAGAACACAAATGATTCCTCATCGAAGGGTCAGTAGTGGAAAGGATTAAGAACTTTAAATTCCTGGGTGTCTATCCCAAGGCAAGCGTGAAAGAGGCTCGCCAGTGGCTTTACCTCATGAAGAGTTTGAGGAGATTTGGTATGACATTTACAAATTTCTGCAGGTGTAACATGGAGAGCAATCTGATTGGTATGGATGGACTCTCACCACCCAGGCCATGCTCTCTTCACACTGCTACCATCACTAAGGAAGTCCAGGAGCCTGAAGACAATGATCCAAAGGTCATAATAACAGCTTCTTCCCATCTGCCATCAGATTTCTGAATGGAAAATGAACCATAGGCAGTGCCTCACTTACTCTTCTTTTGCACTAATATATCATTTAAAAAATGTTCTTCATTGCAATATTTTCACCTGCAATTGCTGCACTGCAAAATGAATTTCATGACATGTTCATAATAATAAATTCTGATTTTAATTCAAAGAAAGAAATGTGAACAAATTGATAATGCAATACAGATAAAAATGAGTCATAAATAAGGTGCAAAATAAGAGTCTTTAAATGAGTCTCTAACTGAGTTTGTTGTTTAGAAGTTGGATGGTGTACGGGTAGCAACATGAATAGATTTCCAACATTTGCAAATATCTTCATTTGTAGACCCCCCAAGTTGCATCCAGAAAAAGATGTAATGAATTGCACACTTTGTATTCCACTTGTGAAAGGGGGTGAATGGAATAAAATTTCAAAAGAGTTCATGGTACAGCAAGCTGTCGTCTCAGTTCCAGCAACTCTGATTCAATCCTGACCTATAAGGCTGCTGTCGATGTGAATTTTGCTTATTATCCAGTGGCAGATTGGTTTCCTGGATTCTTTAGTTTGCTCTCACTCCCAAACATAGATGGTAGATTAATTACTCTTAGTATTGGAGGATGGGATCAGAATCACAGTAGTATCAATAGCTTGTCAGAAAAAATAGGCTATAGGGAAATGAGTGTGGAAAGAGAATGATGAAGTTATTTCAGGTGCCAATATAAACTTGATACACCAAGAGCCCCTCCCCCCTTCTATTATGCATCAAAAGTAAAGAATAATTTGTGGCAATTTAAGATGACACCAAATAAATATTTCTTAACTTTGTTTAGATTACAACTGCAACATCAGTACAATCTACAGATGATACCATCAGACTGGAAAAGATCCATGAAAGATTTCACAATGATGTTCCTGGGACTGGAGAGCTTGAGTTGTAAAAAGAGGTTGATAGGCAGAGATTTTTTTCTGCTAGAGCGTAGGAGGCCAAGGGATGAATTTAGAGAGTTATACAAAATAATGAAAGATATAGACAAGGTGAGAAGTCAGTTTTCTCCCCAGGGTAGTTGTGCCAAAAACTAGAGGGTAAAGATTTCAGTGAAATTTTGAAAGGGACCCAAGGGGAAACTTTTCTACATAGAGACTGATGTGTATATAGTGCAAGCTGCCTAAGAAATTGGCAGAGTCAGCTAGAATTACAACAGTTAAAAGACATTAAGACATATACATGCTTAGGAAAGAGTTCGAGAAATGTGAGCACTTGGTAGCATGGACAAGTTTGGCCAAAAGACCTGCTTCCATGCTATGCATTTCCATAACTAAATTGTTCATTACTGTTTAATATTAACCTATGATGTCAAAATTCAATAACATTTGCTTGTCCACATGCCCACCTTAATCCAGGTACGGCTATTCCTTTCCCCTATATTTGCAAATCTAAGTATGCACAGTTGCTTCTTAACTATTTTTTTTGATGTCTGCAAACAGCACATCTCCCAAAATTAATGGATGACCTTTTAAGTGCAGTGACCATGTTAATGTAGGCAATTTGCAATGAGCATAATCACAGAGACCAAAAACTGATAATGACAAATGACAATGCTGTTTGTTACTGATACTGACAGTTAAATGTTAGCTGGCATCAAATCACAGCGGCTAAATTACTGGATTAGATTACAAAATGGCTGGCCTAATGTATTAAGATCAGAATCTCCACAGCTGTTGAATTCAAATAATTAAATAATCTGGATTATTAGTAACCAAAGATTGTATCCGCAACGGTTTCACGGTCATATCATCCAGCTCACTGGATTCTTCTTGAGAGAAGAATTTTTACCTTGTTTCTTCC
This sequence comes from Narcine bancroftii, assembly GCF_036971445.1. Taxonomy (NCBI): domain Eukaryota; kingdom Metazoa; phylum Chordata; class Chondrichthyes; order Torpediniformes; family Narcinidae; genus Narcine; species Narcine bancroftii. The sequence continues at coordinate 102,444,764 of NC_091478.1, forward strand.
ACTTACATCTCCAGGCCTACAGCTATTTTGTTGACTCTTTACAGCAATGGCTCAGCAATGTACTCGATTTCAAACAATTCTGTTCTATTCCCTACCTGTGAAAATAATTTTACATTGTTCATGGGGCTTCTGATCAGTACCTTCCCAAGGCTCATTTTGCATGTATAAAAATGAAGGTTCTGCCAATCATGGCCACATTCTCTTTGATTTTAAAAAAAATTCTCCTCAAGGTTTCAAATTCCCAGCATTAATCAGACTTCTCCAATTTCAATGTAGCAAATTCTTTATATTGAATTTATCACAGAGCAAACAATGAGAATATGGAAGGACTTGGCAGGTCAGACAGCCTCCATGGAAATAAATCCTCAGTTTTTACTTCTTATAAATTTGTCACAGCTTCTTTATGTTATACTTTGCAAATCTATTCATGAATCCAAGCATCAAAGATGCCTTTTTCAAAGCATTGGCAACGGAGGAGTGGCAATGCTTGTCAAGGAAAATATCTCAGATGTGCAGTCAGGACTGCCCCAGGAGGACTTGTCTACCGAGGCCATATGGGTGGAGTTGTGGAATGGAAAAGGTGTGATGACACTGATAGGGTTGTATTATAGACCGACCAATAGAGAGAATTGGAGGAAGAAATCTGTAGAGAGAGAGCAGACTGATGCAAGAAGCAGAATGTTCTGACAGTATGAGATTTTAACTTTCCGTATATTGAATGAGACTCCCACATTGTAAAAGGGCTTGGAGTTTGTGAAATGTGTTCAGGAAAGTTTTCTAAATCAATACAAAGAGGTACCAACAAGAGAGGATGAAGTATTTGATCTCCTATTAGGGACCAAGACAGATCAGGTGACAGATGTATGTGTAGGTGAATATCTTGGGTCCAATAACCATAATGTCTTTAGCTTCAAGTGAATTATGGAAAAGGATAAATCTGGTCCTCAGGCTGGGATTCTAAATTGGAGAAAATCAAATTTTGTGGAAATGAGAAAGGATCTAAGAAGAGTGGATTGGAATATGTTGTTTCTGACAAGGGCGTGTTAGGTAATTGGATGGCCTTCATAGGCGAAATCTTGAAGGTGCAGAGTTTGTATTTCCTGTTATGATTAACAGGTGATCTGGTTAAGAAGAAGAGGGAAATGTACAGCAAGTATAGGAGCAAGAAGCAAATGAAGTACTTGAAGATTACAGAAAAATCAAGAAAATACTCAAGAAAGAAATCAAGAAGGTAAAAGGAAGAAATGAGGTTGTTCTGGCGGTAAATCTGAAGGGTTTCTACAAGTATATTAAGAGTAAAAAGATAATAAGGGAAATAATTGATCCCCTAGAGCAGGGGTGTCAAACTCAAAGTCACAGAGGGCCAAACTTAAAAACTTGGACTAAGTCGTGGGCCAAACTAAATATTTATTAAAAATTTTCAACAACATCTGCATGTTTTCTCTTCTTTCAACATATGTAATGTTAAACTTTTTCTTATTAAAATAAATGTTTAATAATAGTTTTGGTTAAACTCTTTCCAGAAGAAGCATTAACAAATGAGAAATAAAATATAAAATAAAGTTTGCTGTAAAACCAGACTTCTTTTCATCTCCTCCACCTTCTGGAGCTTTTTCTTCTCGTTCAGATCCTTATACCTGTCCTGGTGTTTCGTTTCATAGTGTCGTCGTATGTTATATTCTTTAACTACAGACACGCTGGCTCCACACACAAGACAAACAGGTTTGTCTTTTAAATGATGAACATATAGTTTGCCTCCCACCTGTCTTGAAAGGTCCTGTTTTCTGTCTTTCGTTTGGCCATTTTTCGTAAGGGGTTTATTACATGTGAGTTCGGCGACAGGTCACAGATACTAATGAAAGTAAAGAGAGGAGGTGGGAGCGATTATCGGGCTGACGGGCCGACGCTAACGCATTTGCAAAGCATTCTGGAATTTGTAGTATTAGCTGTGCATGCGCTATACTGGCGCGGCGGCCAGCGGGCCAGCTCTAATACATACTTGATATGATCTTGCGGGCCAAATATAATTATATCACGGGCCAAATTTGGCCTGCGGGCCTGAGTTTGACATGTGTGCTCTAGAGGATCAGAGTGCTCAACTATGAGTGGAGCCTCATATAATGGGGGGGGGGGGGGGTCCTTAAACAGTTTTTTTTGTGGTATCAGTATTTACTCAGGAAAAAAGTATATTGTATCAGGAAGGAAGGGAAACAAACAGAAGGGTCATTGAACATACGGAGATTAAGGAGGAGGTGCTTGCTGCCTTACAGTGAATAAAGGTAGATAAATCACCCAGGCCAGATATGGCATTACTTGCAACTTGACAGAGACTCATGTACAAATTTCAGAGGGCCCTGGCTGATATATTCAAAATGTCCTTAGCCACAGGTGAGGTGCCAGAGGGTCGTTCATGTTGTCCCGTTGTTTAGAAAAGACTCCAAAAAAAAACTGAGCCAGAGGTCAGTAATAGGCAAATTTTTAGGAGTTCTGAGAGACAGGTTATATAAGTTTTTGGACAGTCATGGGCTGATTAAGGACAGTCAGCATGGCTTTGTGCATGTTAGGTCAAGTTTAACGAATCTTGTAGAATTTTTCAAGGAGGTTACTAAGAAGGTAGATGAAGGAAAGGCTGTGGATGTTGTCCACATGAAGTTCAGTAAAGCCTTTGACAAGGTCCCATATGGGAGGTTAATTCAGAAGATTATGACACTAGGTATCGATGGAGAGGTTGTAAACTGGATTCGTGATTGGCTGTGTGGGAGAAAACAGAGAGTAGTAGTGGATGGTTGCTTCTCAGACTGGAGGCTGTGATTTGTGGTGTGCTTCAGGGATCTGTTTTTAGGACCATTATTGTTTCTTGTATCTGGATGAAAATGTGGTAAATTGGATCACCAAGTTTGCTGATGGCACAAAGATAGCGAGGAAGATTTTCAAAGCTTGCATAGGGATCTGGACCAACTGGGAGAATGGGCCAAAAAAAATGGCAGATGGAGTTTATTGCAGACAAGTATGAGGTGAAGTATTTTGGAAGGGAAAACCAAGGAAGGACAAATAGAGTAAATAATAGGGCACTGATGAGTGTGGAGGAGCAGGGAGATCTAGGAATACAGATACATTGTTCCCTGAAGGTGGTGTCGCAGGTGGACAGGGATGTAAAGAAAGCTTTTAGCATCTTCGACTTTAAAAATCATGTATTGAGTATAGGAGTTGAGATATTATTTTAAGTTTAAGACCTTGGTGAGGGCAAATTTGGAATATTGTGTGCAGTTCTTAGCACCCAAGTACAGGAAGGATATCAATAGGATTGAAAGAGTTCAGAGAAGATTTATTAGAATATTGCCAGATTTTCAGGTGTTGATTTACAAGGAAAGATTAAAGAGGTTAGGACTTTATTCCTTGGCAAAAAGAATGAGGTGAGATTTGATAGAGGTTTACACGATCATGAGAGGTATAAACAGAGTAGATGCAAGTTGGCTTTTTCCACTTAGATTGGGGGTGATAATTATGAGAGGTTATAGTTTAAAGATGTAAGGAGAAAGGTTTGGGGGAAGTTCTTCATTCAGAGAGTGGTGGGAGTGTGGAATGAGCTGCCATCTGATGTGGTGAATGTGGGCTTGATCTTGTGTTTTAAGAATAAATTGGATAGATACATGGATGGGAAAGGTCTGGAGGATTATGAAATAGGAGCAGGTCAGTAGGACTAGCAAAATGATGGTCAGTACAGACTAGAGGGGCTGAATGGTCTGTTTTCTCTGCTGCAGCATTCTATGGTCCCACCCGCTTCAAGGAATGAAGTCTGAGTGTTTTCTTTAAAATAATGGGAAATTATTTTAAATTGGATTAAGGATCTAAATTTTTCAACATACCTGATTCACTTCATAAATGCAATCAGGTTTGCAGTAGGTCAATCAAATCTATTAATTATATTTTTATTTAATGTTAGTCTTCGACCAAGCATGGGTTTGGTTCAAATTACAAGATTCTCAGAAGCCTGGAGGAAAACTGCATACTTCAATGTTAAATCTGAGTAATACTTTTAAATTATTTCAAATTATTCTCAATAATAACGGACTTGTAGTCATACTAGTTCTACTGTAAACCTTCCAAGACTGACTCAGGGGAGAGTGCAAATTTGGAATGGCAACATCTGTAATTCTTTAGCATCACATTTCTGTCTAATCCAAGCAAACAGTAGGAAAATCTCATACACTTAATTGAAAGCCAAGTAATACGATCGAGTTACATGAGTTTTTGCATGAAAATACATTAATACCATTAATATAGGCAAAATAATAAAAGAAAAATAATTAATGTTTTGTTAAGATCTGTGAACTTTAACCCAATGAAAATTTACTGTCCAGCAATGACAGCACACAAAGTTTCAATGAAGATCTGTTGAGTGCTATCACAGAGGGGTTTCATGTCACTATATTAAAAATATGGCCAACTTAATGTGGCAACATGCACAATGATGGATATTTTGTTAATATAAATGAACATCCCCATGACTGTCAGAAGATTTAACTAGCAATGAACTTCACTTCAGAACTCAAAGATGTAAATCTGTGGTGGATGATCTGAAATGTCGGCAATCAGTACACCAATAAATCTCAATGAATAATTAGAAAACAGAGAAAAAAAAAATCTGCAAATCCCCTGAGAAGAGAGTAAAGCAGTGATATAATGCATAAGAGTCGTCCAACCTCAATCAACAGTCAAAGATTATGCAGAGCCCGGTATTTTGAATGCTCTGATCCAGTCTCTGTGCTAACCAATATGTACACAGTAATGAGAGTCAAACCATAATTAATTACTGGTTTGAAACAAGTTTTAAAGTTTCATAGGATATTTAAAAATGAGAAAGATTGCTGGATCAAAATTCTTTGATTCAAAGAAACCCTGCAGACAACCCCAAATCATCCAATTGTTTTTTTAAATAATGATCTGGAAATTACCAGTTAACCACACACTGCTTGCTATCAATCCCAAAATTGCCTTTTATCACTTTGAACCCCATGTTGCCTTGTTTTACAGTTTAATTTAAAGTGATATTTCAAAATAACCTTTACCATTCCATTAACTTTACCTCAAGATCACATTTTTTCCAAACCGTAAAGCCCAAATCTCTCTGATCTTCCCTTATAATTTATATTCTTGACAGTCAGGTTCAAACAATATTATGTGAGCTCCCTTGAGCTCTTGACTCTCCTTTTTGTTCCATTGTTCCCAGAATTGGCCACCTCCAATTTGCCCAGGAACTGCACAGTGTAAATGCAACCTCTTCAGCTTTTTTTAAAATCATTTCCATCCTGCATTCTTGCATTGCTGGTGGCTGTACCCTTATGGACGCAAAACTATTAAAAAATATTTTGGTTCTATTCTGTTCTTTCCTTTCCATTTTCAGCACTGGCCAAACACAAACTTTCTTTCCGTAGGTATTATTTTTGTGAACATTACATATTATCTATTATCATTTTGCAGAATCACTTTATTACCCTGAGTCTCACATCCTCAGTGCAGATTCTTACATTTTTTTAGAAAGAGTCTCGGTTGTAATTCCTGGCCCTAAAGAAAACTACTTTAATGTTCCTTTAACATTAAGTGCCTGTCTCACACAATTCAGCTAGAAGTAAAACACAAAATTCTGTGGATTCGGTGGTTGAAGTAAAAACAGAAAATGCTGGAGAAACTTGGCAGGTCAAACAGTCTCCTTAATGTAGCAAAGGCAAAGAAATATCACTGACATTTCGGGCTTGAGCCCTTCATCAAAGTATGAGAAAATTCTGGTGAGCATCAGAAAAAAATAGTGGGAGGAGGAAGTGGGGTGGCAGGGCAGGAGATGATAGGGAGGGGATCCCACCACCAGGCACATCTTTCCCGCTCCTCCTCTCTCGCCTTTCCACAGGGACCATTCCCTCTGCAATTCCCTCATGCACTCATCCTTTCCCACCCATCGCATCTTCAGCACCTTCCCCTGTGCCCGCAGGAGGTGCAAAACTTGCACCCACACCTCCTCCCTCACCACGCAATGGGGCCACAAACAGGCCTTTCACATGAAACAACACTTCACCTGTACATCCAGAGGACGTATTTACTGCATCCGGTGCGGTGTTCTCTACGTCGGAAAGAATGGTCGCAGACTGGGAGCTCGTTTCGCTCAGCACCTCCTCTCCATTCGCGACCACAGCGACCAACCAGTGGCCAACCATTTCAATTCCGGGTCACACTCCTGCGCTCAAATGTCTGTCCATGGCCTTATGTACTGTTCCACCCTGACGACCCGCAGATTGGAGGAACAACACCTTATTTTCTGTCAGCCAGATGGCATGAATATTGACTTCACTGCTTTTCATTAAACCTGCTTCCCTTTTCTTTCCCCTCCCTCATTTCCTGTCTTTCTGGTTATTTCACCTACACAGCGTTGCCTCCCCACCCCACCTCAGTGCTGGTGTCCCCTCCCTCCCTCCCTTCTCCACCTATCATCTCCTGCCCGACCACCCCTCTACCCCCCTCCCACTCTTTTATTCTGATGCTCACTAGCATTTTCTCATACTTTGATGAAGGGCTCAAGCCCAAATTGTCAGTTTTGTATCTCTGCCTTTGCTACATGAAGGACACAGTTTGACCTGCTGAGTTTCTGCAGCATTTTGTGTTTTAACACAATTCAGCCAAGTTATCTTTCATTTTTTTGGACCACGTTCAACTATTTTACTTTCATAAACAAATTTCAGGAAAAATATTTTATAAACTTAAATACAAAAGAGTTTATGTTTTGTCACAATTCACTTACATTATTATTTCCTCAAAGAAATCAAGGTTAGTCATACTCGTCTCCTTCTGAAACCTTGTTGCCCATTTTTTTCCTTTTGTTGCTTAAATTATCTAGAGATGTACTGGAGATGATCAGTCCCATCATTTGACTAAAAGCTGAAGACCAATACACCTGTATTTGGCAGGTTCTATTTTGCTACTTTTCTCCCCGGTACAAGGATGACACTTTTTTTTTGGCTTGGCTTCGCGGACGAAGATTTATGGAGGGGGTAAATGTCCACGTCAGCTGCAGGCTCGTTTGTGGCTGACAAGTCCGATGCGGGACGGACAGACACGGTTGCAAGGGAAAATTGGTTGGTTGGGGTTGGGTGTTGGGTTTTTCCTCCTTTGCCTTTTGTCAGTAAGGTAGGCTCTGCGGTCTTCTTCAAAGGAGGTTGCTGCCCGCCAAACTGTGAGGCGCCAAGATGCACGGTTTGAGGTGTTATCAGCCCACTGGCGGTGGTCCATGTGGCAGGCACCAAGAGATTTCTTTAGGCAGTCCTTGTACCTTTGGTGCACCTCTGTCACGGTGGCCAGTGGAGAGCTCGCCATATAACACGATCTTGGGAAGGCGATGGTCCTCCATTCTGGAGACGTGACCCACCCAGCGCAGCTGGATCTTCAGCAGCGTGGACTCGATGCTGTCGACACCCTTTTTCAGCAGAGGGGGATGACACTGTAGTTATAACAAAAATCGTGCCAGTTTAATTTTCTGAAGTGACTTTTAATGAGATTCTGTGATTCGCATTTACTTTATTGTCCTTGTCAATCGACAGTAGAAAAATAACACAAAACTGGCATTTATCTCACTTCAAGCCTTTTCAATTTGGCTTCCAGTTTCCATTCAGGTTATGACCAAGTAATGAACATTAGAATTTTTTTTTGTTTCCAACAGAGTAAATAATGACAAACACAATTTTGTTAGAACTGTCACGAAGGTGAAATTTGATCAAGATGTTCACTGAAATATCATCTTCCATCGAGTCTTAGTTTTACAGCATGGAAACCAGACCCTGAAGCCCAGCTTGCTGATGCCAAACAATGTACCCTCCTGCTGTAATCCCACACCCACATGAAGCCCGTATCCCTCAAATCCCTCTCTTTACTGTTGTCATCCAAGACTTTCTTCAAGGAACCTAATATTATTGCCTCCATTACTTTATCTGGCAGCTAATTTCCTATGCCCACCACCCTATGAGTGATTGAAGAACTGCCCCTTCGAAAACCAACCCCTCTCACCAAATTTTTCCCCACTCACCTTGGATTCCCCTCCTCAAGGAAAACAGAGTATCACTATTCACTATGCCTCTCATGACTTTATGGACCAGGATAAGATCTCCTCTCAAATTCCTAAGCTCTAAAGTAATCAGGCCTAACTTTTTTCCATTCTTACATCTTCCCTCATTCTGGTAATAATTTTGCAAACCTCTTCTGTTCCTTTTTTATATCCTTTCTTTAGCTAGGCCAAAACCGCACCCAGTATTGCAAGTGTGGCCTCACCAATGTCTTGTATAACTTCAGCATAATGTCCCAACATTTGCCCAGAGCAACAACAGGAAGTGTCCCAAATACACTTTTCATTGGTCTGTCTAACTGTGCTGCCACCTTCAGAATCATTACTTGCACCTCTTGATTATGAAGGGTATGGATAGGATAGATGTAGGAAGGTTTTTTGAGCTGGCCGGGGAAACTAAAACAAGAGGACACAGTCTCAAGATTTGGGGGAGTAGATTTAGGACAGAGATGAGGAAAAATAGTTTTTCCCAGAGAGTAGTGAATGTTTGGAATTCTCTAACAAGGAAAGTGGTTGAGGCTGGTTCATTAAATATATTTAAAATTCAGTTAGATAATTTTTTACATGATAGAGGAATTAGGGGATATGAGGAGAAGGCAGGTAGGTGGAGTTAGATCATAAATTAGATCAGCCATGATCTTATTGAAAGGCAGAGTAGGCTCGATGGGCCATTTTTGGCCTACTTCTGTTCCTACTTCCTATGTTCCTATGTTCCTCTGTTCCATAACACACTCTCTGATCCGGCTATTAGCAAAGTTACTCCTGTCTGGTTCAATTTACCCAAATGCAGCACTTACTTCTTTGAGTTGAACTGCATCTTCTATTCCTTACCCCAGTTCCTCATGCAGTTTGTATCCTTTTGCAAAATTAGGTAACCTTCACTATACTGAATCGCACATATTTTCATGTGATCAGCAAACTTAATCATCTTGCCACAGATAACCTATTCCAAATCACTCATCTCTGGTAGATCTCCAGATAATTTATTCAACAAAAGGAAAATGATTTCAAAAAAAAGCAAGGGTCCCAGTTGGTAATCCACTGGTCACAGTCCTCCAATATGGAAAAACTGCCCTCGATCACAACGCTCTCGACTCCAATAACTCAGACAATTTTTTTTAAATCCAATTGATGGTTACAAATAGAGTAAATGCAAGCAGATATTTTTCCACTGAGATTAGGAGAGATCGAAACTAGAGGACATGGGTGAAAAGAGAAAAGTTTAAAAGAGAAAAAGGGAAACTTCCTCACACAGAAAGTTGAGGTGGGGAGGTGGAACAAGCTGCCAGCTGAATTGGTAATTGCAGGTTCAGCTTTGACATTTAAGAAAAATTTTGGCAGGTGCATGGATGGTCCGGGTGTAGGTCAGTGGGACTGTTCATCACAAACGAGAAGGGCCGAAGGGCCTGCTTCAATGCTATCATGTTCTATGATCAGTTGATCTCCTATCCTGTGTGCCCTCGCATTCCAACAGTTGTATTTCTCCTTTTTCAAAATAAGGCAAAATGCATGCCTGGGGCCTTCTGCATCAACCTGAGAGGTCTAATGTACTCCCAATAAATCTCATAAGTAATAGAGGACCTTCAAATGCAAAGAGAGAAATTACTGATCTCAGGAAGCTAAAATAGAACATGAACCCACAATTGCCTACCACAAATTAAAATTAATACCACTGAGGTGTGCTTGGAGTGTGAAATACAAATGTCACAACCAAATAACATTTATAATCAGATGAACATATGATATAATGGTAGCTATAGGGGCTCTTTGTTTTTCTGTGGCAGACAAAAATTGAAGTATATCATGTGTTACGGGTCAGTATGGTTATGGATAAATATGTCGTTAAAACAGATAGATTGTGGAGGGTTTAGTGAAGGTTGCAATTCACAAACAGAGTAACACTTCACAAAAGACATCTCATTTAAAAATCAAGAGCTTTCCTGAAGCTAGACATTGAGGCTCTGGTAGACTTTGCAGAGATAATAGAACTGCTTTGGAAAGAACTTCAAAAGGAGGTGCAAATGGAACAAAGTCCAGACTCAAATAATGATATGATCTTTCAAAGATTGTGTTTGGAGCCCTGTAAGAAGTCATTTGGCTTTTACAAGCAAAGAGAGAGGAATAAAAACAAGTGGATGATTTCTCTGGGGGGGGGGGGGGGGGCAGAAAAAGAGAGTCAGTTCCACAGTAGCATTTGAGGCTACCAAATGGCAGCCTTGTTGAAAAACCACATTTTGAAGACTGGTTGAGTTCGGAGTTCAGCCTGTTCAAAACCTTTGTAGTCCTTACAAGAGGAAATGGCTGGCTAGAGTGTTTCTCCTGAAATAAGAGAAACAAGGAGAACTCTGTGGTGACCTGGAAGAAGAGGTGATCATTTGGAAAACCCATGATGAGGCAAGTTTCTTCGGCAAGACACTGAAGTGAATGATTGGAGGAAATCAGTTTGTGTGCGTCCAATGAGCAACAAATACCTCTCTGAAACCAACAAGAACCTTCCTGAATTGTAACTATTTAACTTTAAACACCAGAGCATGGTGGAGATTCATTAATGGTAAATTCTATGCAGAGTATAAGAATTGCCTTATACCAGTGAACTTGGAGAAGTGAAAAGTGAATGATTGAACAGTGAATCAGAGAACTTTCCTGAATATATCGACATTACCTACACGTGCACTTAGAATTAGAAGGGGATTAAGTTAGATTCAGTTAATAATAATAATAAATTAAAGTTTGATCCTGTTATTATGTTGAAAGAAAATTAAAAGCAACTTTTATTTAAGTAACCATTATCTTGGTGTTTTCTGTTACTGCTGGGTTTTGGAGTCCTCTGGGCACGTAACACATATATATTACATTTTTGATGTATTATTATATGACAATAAAAGGAACCTTGAACTTTAAAAAAATATCATTCACTTGTCACCATCCATTTTTGGTTCAAAAATGACGAGAATGGTATATGATAATTAATTTCAAGTTATTGATAATGTGGCTATTTTTTCTGAAAGAATCATTGAAATGAAAATTTACAGAACAAAACAATGCTCTGATAATCCATACAATTTATATATATTTTGAATAACTAGAATTACTGTTTAAAAAAAACCCAGTGCTTCCCATTAAAATTAAACCAACATCCAAATAATAAAGTAACACCAGTTTAGACTCATGATATATGTTAATATATGGAAAACTTCAATTTCACTTTCATAAGAGACTTTATTTAGCATTTTTCATATTTGACGCCAATTAAATTATTCACAGTATTTGCATAAAGTCACTTAAAGGTTTCAAGATAACATTCATAAATTAAACCTGTAAATACACATTTAGTATAAAGCAGCAATTCCCTTGCTTGTAAATTAAAACCTAAAATTCATAAATTCTCTACAATAATTGCTCATACAATTACATCAAAAATATTGTTTAAAAGTCCAGAACTAATAATTAAATCTAAGAGATTAAAAAACTGGCAAGTCATAACAAATGCCATGACTTATGCCAAAAGCACCTGCAATTCCAAAAAAACACTATTCATTGTCAAAAATCGAAGAATCAAGTCCAATTTAACATCAGCAACTCTTGCTCAAGACACAGAAAACAATTTCAAATTAATTTATCGTTGATATGTTTTGCATTCTCTTGAATGCAAAATTTTTCCCTTACAGATTTGTTAAACATTTCCCCTTCCTGCATCATTTCCTACTCTGCCAAATCCTGTATTATTTCTTAATGTGCCTTCTTGAAACAGATTTGACTAGTATTTTTCAAGTCAAGTTTATTGTCATCTGATTGCACAAGTTCAACCCAACAAAACAGCGTTCCCCGGTCCTCGGTGCAAAACACGCAGACAGACAACCATTCATAACACACATACAGATAAACAATACATACGCAGGACAAGTATTTAATTTATACAAATAAATAAATATTGTTTCATGAATATAACAGTCTCGGAGGGTTAGTGTGATCAGTTCCTTTGCACGTTCAGCGTTCTCACTGCCCATGAGAAGAAGTTGTTCCTCAGCCTGGTGGAGATGCCTCTGATCCTCCTGGATCTCTTCCCCGACGGGAGCAGTTGAAAGATGCTGTGTGCAGGGTGGAATTGGTCCTCAATGATTTTGCGTGCCCACTTCAGATAACGATCCCGGTAGATCACATTCATAGGGGGTAGGGGGGAAATAAGACTCCAGTTATCCTCTCTGCCGCTCTTAGGATTCTGTGGATTGACCTCAGATCCACTTCTCTGCAGCAACTGTGTGGTCAAAAGTTTGACCTGTTTAAAAGTCGAACTCCCCTTTTTGGAAATAATATTATGGACCAAAAAATTAGACAATTACATGAATATACAGGTATACATCGCTTTACAAAACTAGAGCGCTCTTATGAAACCTTTCAAGTCAAAATGGCCCATTCACAAATATTGGGGGCTATTTTCGTGAAAGCAAAAACCCATTTAATACCAGTTCAAATCCTTTCATAAAAGCGAACACCTGTTTCTTCATAAAAACAAATTTTCATAAAGTGAGTATTTGTAAAACAGGATATACCTGTATATGGTAATTCAGGAAATTATAGGCTGGTGACCCTCAATCAATGACAGGAAGACTATTGGAGAGGATACTTAGAAGTAGGTTTTGCACACATAGTAAGCATAGCACTACTGCAGTGCTAGTGACCCAGGTTCAAATCCAGCACTGTATGTAGGGAGTTTGTATGTGTGATGCATCATCAATAATTACAAAAAGCTGAAACTGATAGGCTTTTACTAACGATAGACTAGAACAGCCGTCAACCTCATTGACTGATCAAGGCAGAATGAAATGGGAAGCATGTAAAAAGGCTTTGGGAAGGATTGGTCTCGTGAGGCGTGTCCACCCAGCAGACAATCTTAGCATAACAGTAAGTTACCACAATGTGTTTCCTCCCACCCTTCAAAATGTAAGGGAATTGTAAGTTTTTTGGGTAAAATTAGCCAGCATGGGCTCAGGAGCTGGAAAGGCCTGTTACCGTGCTGTATGTCTAAATTTAAAATTCAGATAAGCATGGCAGATGAGGGATAATCAGCATGGCTTTGTGCAGGTATCTGACAAATCTGATCAAATTTTTTTTGAGGAGCTGACAAAGGTTGTTGACAAGAGATGAGCAGTTGATGTCATCTACATAGACCTATGTAAGGCATCTGACAAGGTCTCACGGTTAGCTGATCCAGAAGGTTCAGAGGCATGGCATCTACAGTCAATAGATAGTTTGGATTTGGAATTGGTTGGCCCACAGAAGAAAGCGTAGTGGTGCAAGTGTTATTTTAGCTGTTGGCCCATAACCAGTAATGCTCTGCATGTTTTGGTGTCAGAAAACCTATTGTTTGTGATACAACTCTATTTCGATGAAAAAGTAGGGATTTGGAATAGAAAGTCAGAATTAGTTGGAGAAACTGATAATATAGACCCATTTAAAAGTCTCTTAGTTAAGTACATGGAAGGAAGAGAAATGAGAGTTTATAGGCCATAAATGAGGGTAGGCCATAAATGGAGTAGGTTTATATACATCAGCACAACATTTTGGGCTGAAGTCGCATGTTACACTGTTCTCTGTTCTCAGAGGGGTGGTTAGCAAATTAGCAGATGATACAAAAATTGGTGGAGTTGTTGAGGGTTATCAAATAATGCAACAGGACAAAAATGAGATGTAGATGTGGCAGAGAAATGACAGATAATCTGGACAAGTGAGAAATGTTAAAATTTGGGTGGTCAAACAGAAGGGGAAGCTAAACAGTTACTAGAAGGACTCAAAACATTTAATGGGCAGAGAGATCTCGGGGTTCAGATCCATGGTTTCTTAAAAGTGGCAAAGAAGATATGATATGGTTGCCTTTATTGTGTGGGGCATTGAGTACAAGAGTCATGTTCCAGCTCTATAAAACTTTGGACTGTTGTGTGCAACTCTGATTGTCCAATTACAGGAAGGATATGAAGGTTTGAGAAAGGGTACAGAAGAAATATACCACAATGCTGTCTAGATGAGAGGGTAGGAGCTATTACTTTCTCCAGAGCAATGAAGGTTGAGGGGAAATCTGACAAAAGTTGATAAAATTATGAGGCATTCTTGATCAGAATCCTTTCCCATCCTAAAAATCTCAAATACTAGAGAGGGGAACATTTAAAAGAGATTTGAATGGCAAATTGTTTATTTGACACACAGAAAAATTATAGGTATCTGGAGTGGGCTGCCAGAAGAAGGACGGAAGCAGACACGAAAGTTGCGCTGAAGACATTTCCACGTGAACATAAAGGTGAGTGAGGGATATGGATCACGTACAAGCAGCAGTTTCAGTTTACATTTGCCATTGTTCAGTGCAGAAACATGGGCTAAAGGCCTGTTCTTGTATTACACTGTTCTGTGCTCTTCATGGCATACAATGAAGATTGGGGAGGGGGTTGATCCTGAAGGCCAACTTTTGGATTCAGAAGATGATGCATATTTGGAATGAGCTGCCAAAGGAAATGATAGATACAGGGACAGTTATGACAATTAAAAGATTTCTGGACTAGTAGACGGACAGGAAAAGGAGAATGTGTTGTGGACCAAGTTCAGACAAATGTGACTAGCGGAGATGGGAACTTGATAAGCATGAACAAGATGGGCCAAAGGGCCAGCTTTCATGCTGTCTGACTTTTAAGGATAAGGCCATCATTGCAGAAAAATTATTCAGAAGGAATGCGAGTTACTCATTTCAGGGAAATAATTTGAAGCTTTCTCGGGTCCTTTCTGCCAATAAAGTCAAAATGTAAAGAGAGTGGACCTTATAAATGGTTTCTAATAACTTCAATAAAGAATTCATGGGAAACCAGCTAAGTACAGACATGAAAAGGGAATAGAATGTTTTATTGGTGAGGTAAGATAAATAAAGCGAGAGAAGACTTTGATACAGCATAAATAGTGCCTTCGACCAATTGGACTGAATGGACTCCGATGCTGTAAAATTCTGTATGATATTTCAGACGAGACTTTGAGAAAACCCAACACCAAAAAGGCTTCCAAATTCGGTGTAATTTAATCTATTAAAATTCGAACAACATAAAGTGCATCGCTGCTGGACATTAGGAGTCCGATTCATTAATCTGCAGCAAGCAGCTTGGAAAATACTTTTGCTGTTATTATTCAAAAAGTTAAGCATTGCAGAAACTAATGAAATGAGTTTGGATATCAGAGTTGAATTCAAATTGCCCTCATGCTCCAGTTCAATGAATATTAATTTTGTATACAGTAATTGGCTATGAAGAAAAGGGTTCACTAAATAGTCTTTCAAAAATCAATCATCCAAAGCCAGTTTGATACAGACAATTGCATTATTAAATTTGCTGGAGATCTGTTTGGTCCATTTGACGAAAAACAGCAAAGTATACAATTAGAAACAAATTAAAAAGTGCTTTGAAAACAGAAATCATGAAGCCCTAAATCAATGTCACTTGGTTTCATTCTTTGCGATAAATCCAGCACAGTACAGTTCTGTAATTTTGTAACAGCAGAAGAACAAGATCTCAGTCACAATGGAAGGCATGTCAAAGGAGGAAAAAAAATAGACAGAAAGCTCATGAGAATTGGAATGCAGACAAGGGAGTAAATTCTGTCAAATGACTGACAACACCCAACTGTAAAGTGTGCAAAACGTCAAGATGTAAAAATGTGCTCTTCACACCTGTTCATAGATATCAGATACCATCAAAACAAGAACCCGACAAAATTCCCAAACAAGACTTCTGGGAATTGAATATGGATTCACCAATGGATTGAACATCATTCTTAATCCTCAATTTGTACGTAAAGCTCCAGATTACAAAGAAAGACGAAAATCAGCTTCGGTACCACAGTTTCATTGACGCCACCATCCTCAGTGCCCTGCCCTCTCTTCCCCCCACCAGGATCAGGTGTGAATGTGTGGTGAGAGTGGGCAAGTTGAGCTTAGTTTTCACATGGTTGATGATTGCATTTCCTATCAGAAATGTTGATCTTCATTGTGGATAATATTCAAAGTGCACCTGAATCCCATTAGCAATGTCATCTTTCAAGAGAGATACTGAAGTGAGAAAAGTAGTCAGAACCCAATTTTTGCCCAAGTTCCTACATTGGATCATAAAAATTCCATACTTTCATCTTGGGTACAAGAGAATAAATGGTACAACGTTGCAAGCACTGATCGCAATTTAATCATATATTTATTTTCATATTGTTAGAAATAGATGTACCTTCACAGAAATTGCTCGAGACAAAAATTGAGAACAAAGAACATTTATTAAACAACAATGCAAAGTTGGGTGCTTCCCCTTACCCTAGGAATACATACATACACTGGGGCTCACCCAACTTTTAACAGTTCATTTCAGTATAGGAATACCCTCCCCCTTGCATTCTTCTGCCTGCTGGAGAGGTTTGGCATTAGGTAATCCTGCCTGCCTATGTGCTGTTACTTCTGTCTAGGGCTAGGAGACCCTTATCTCATTCATACTAACTCTACTTCCTATTCTTCTTCTTTGGCTTGGCTTCGCGGACGAAGATTTATGGAGGGGGTAAAAAGTCCACGTCAGCTGCAGGCTCGTTTGTGGCTGACAAGTCCACGGACTCGTATCAAATGCCATAACCTGTTACAAAACCAAATCTGGTAAAGTTGCAGATGGCAAAGCTTCTTTCGCAGAGGAACTCGATGCCTTTTATGCCAGATTTGACTACAATAACAGTGAAAAACCACCTCTCCCGCACTGCCACGCTCCCTGATGATCCCATTCTGTCTGTATCCAAGGATGATTTGAGGAAATCATCTGGCCTGGATGGAGTGCCTGGTTGAGTATTAAAAATCTGTGCTGACTAAATTACCAAGGTATTCATGGATATCTTCAATATCTCACTCCAGCAGGGTGTGATACCCACCTGTTTCAAACAGGTGTCAATCATACCAGTCCCCAAGAAGAATGCAGTAACCTGCCTTAATGACAATCGACCAGCAGCATTTTCATCAACAGTGATGAAGAGCTTTGAAAGGCTGGTGATGAAGCAGATCAGTTCCTGTCTGAGCAGTGACAGAATACATTCTAGTTCGCCAACTGTAATAACAGGTCAATGGTGGATGCCATCTCTCTTGCTCTACACAAAGGCCTGGGACACCTGGACAGCAAAGATGCATATATTAGGATGCTCTTTATCAACTACAGTTCAGCATTTAACCCCATCATCCCCTCAAAACTTATCAGCAAACTCCCTGAGAGTTAATACCCCACTGTGCAATTGGATAATGGATTTCCTCACCTCCAGACCACAATCAGTGACGATTGTTCAGAACTCCTCCTCCACAATCTCCATCAGTACTAAAGCTCCACAAGCTATGTTCTTATCCCCCACTCTACTCACTTTACACTGACTACTGTGTGGCTCAGTACGACAAAGGCACTATCTACAAATTTGCCCTGATACCATGGTAGTGGGTTGTATAAAGGAAGGGGATGAGTCAGCGAACAGGATGGAGATCGAAAACTTGGCTGAATGGGGCCCAACAACAACCTTGCACTCAATGTCACCAAAACTAAGGAGCTAGTTGTTGACTTCAAAGGAAACCCAGAGGTTTACAACCCTGTGATCACTGGGGGATCAAACGCAGAGAGGGGGAGCAAATTTAAGTTCTTGGGAGTCATTATCTTGGAGGATCTTTCCTGGACCCAACACACCAATGGCAACATGAAGAAAGCAGATCAACACCTGGATTTCCTCAGGAATTTGTGGAGGTTTGGTATGACATCGGAAACCCTGGCAAATTTCTACAGAGGTGTGGTGGAAAGTGTGCTGACCGGCCGCATCACGGTCTGGAATGGGGCCTCCAATACCCCTGACTGTAAAGCCCTGCAAAAGGTAGCAGGCATAGATCAGGACATCACAGGCAAAATCCTCCCCACTAATGATTACATCTAGAGGGAAAGCTGCCTTTAGAAAGTAGCAGCAAACATCAAAGATCCACAGCACTCAGCACACGTTCTGTTCTCGCTGCTGCCATCAGGAAAGAGGTATAGGTGCCACAAAGCTCACACCACCAGGTTCAGGAAGAGTTGCTACCCCTCCACCACCAGACTCCTCCACAACAAACTCAATCAGAGACTCATTTAAGGACTCTTGCTTGTGCACTTTATTTTCTTTTTGTTTTTCTGTATTGCACAGTTTATTTATATTTGTTATGTTTACAGTTCTTCATTTGTTTATGTGTACAGTTTATTTTTTGCACGACCAATTAGTGGTGATTCAGCCGCACCCGCAGGAAAAAGGAATCTCAGGGTTGTATGCGATGTCATGCAAGTACTCTGACAATAAATCTGAAATCTGATGTAACTGAATTCCAACTTTTCCTCCTTTCTAAACATCTCCTTTGTCGCTGAACCATCCCACCAGTGGCTATTCTCTCACCAGTTAATTCCACCTCCTGATGGATCAGCTCAAAGATGAAATGATAACGTCCATGCAAATCACACAGGTTACCTTGTGATAGCTGCATTATGCACATTCTAGTTAATGACTCTGTAACTCTCCTTGGCATCCTATTTGCCCCCCACAACAAAACATGAATATTTCATGAGGCAGTACAAACCAAACCCCTGTGTACACTGGCTTTGTGTAGTTTTACTGTTAATCTATTCGTAGTTGTTACACTACTGAACAATTAAAGTAGACTACCAGGCACATATTTTGTAAAGTGTCACATTAATCTTATTTTACTACATGCTGAATTCATTGAAAGCAGGGACTCTGGGCTATCGTCCCAACACAATTTATTTTGACCATTATAATTTATGATGCAGGGCATCCTATCTAGTTAAATTCTGCAGCTCTCTTTTGTGCCTTATTTTCAGTTGTAATGTAAATATTAAGGCTGCAAGAAGACAAATACTGTAATAAAACAGTTTATACCACTCACGGCAGATGTAAAGCATTAAAATGAAGACAACCTCACCACCAGATATTTAAAAGGCAGCTTGTTTAGAAACAATTTCACTGGATGCAGAAGAGTACGGGCCTCTGAGGACCCTTTTACTTTTGAAGTGATATTTCTACAAACAAATATAGGTGTCCCCAGGTGTCAATACTATCAGTGGCATGAAACTGAGATCTGAAAGATAAGCAATTCAACAAGACATACTGTTCACTTAAAATTTTATAATAACTCATTTTCTTGCTTTAAATAAGCTCACTGGATCTTCTGCTCACAAGACCTTTGCCTGATAGAGAACCCCTTTTTTCATGATTTATTAAAACTCCTTTAATAGGATCTCAAACATCCTTTTCACAACCAAGGGCCTAATCAGAATATCTGCACGTCTTGGAGATACAGCCATATTATCTGATAAGATTGCATTTCTGATGTTAAATAAGCATCAAAAATTAATTTCTCACTCATAATTATGGCGGGAGCTTCACTGGCCATCTTCTCTTTACCTATCACTCCGCCTCAACCATAAATCATACATTTGTAATATTCTGTTGTTCTTTAAAATGGAAGTGATGGGGGGGACGGGGGACGAGGGGAGGGCAATCATGAATTATCAGGTTTATTTTTGCTTTCCTGAAATTTATTCTAGCTCAATGAAGGGAAAATATCACCAAATCTCCCCAATTCAAGTTCTCAACCAACAGTTCTTGCATGAGCATTAATGGTGGACATCCAGACCTAAGTACCCTTATTTCAACATTCAAACAATTCCTGAATCTGCTGCCTTTTTCTCTTTAAGACATGATTTTGCTATGCTCCTCCTCATGGTTTACTTTATCATACACAATGCAATAATTGTCTGCCAGCAACTTCAACCATCCTGGAATGGCAGAAAGCTGACATGAATGAGTGTGATTTTATATTTCTTTACATAAGTGTATTTGCCTGCTGTTAAAATGCAGAAACCCAGTTTAACCATTGTCACAATTAGCCTTGTAACATTGCCATTTCTAAATCCAAAATGGCAACAGAAAATGATAATGTTTTGGCAACACTTGGACAGTTTGCAAAACTAAGGTTTTCCCTGCATCTTAGCACATTGCAATCAACTAAAATTTAACTGGACCAATGAAGTTCAAAATAATATAAAATATACAGAGACGTAGAAATTAGTGTTTCTGCCCTCCTCTCGTGTCATTTTAAATCATTCACTGCACCCATTCCGATAATCATTATCCTATTCTACATTTCATTCCACCCGTAATTTACTAACAGTTCCAAATCCACAATTCTGGACCTAGAGCTTCAGAACTCAAGCCCTTCAGTCCTTCTCATTGACATCAACCAGGTTTACCATCAGAGCTAGTTTCATTGGTTTGGGTTTTACCCCTGCACACTAATGTCATTGTGAAGAAAGGACATCAGCACCTCTATATTCTCAGGAGTTGTGGAGGTTTGGTATGACACTGAAACCTTGGCAAACTTCTACAGCTGTGTGGTGGAAAGTATGCTGATCAGCGACTTCACAGCCTGGTATGGGATCACCAATACCACTAAGCAAAAAGTCCTGCAAACAGTCATGGACACAGACCAGTACATCACAAGCAAAACTCTCCCCACCAAGAGCAGCAGCAATCATCAAGGGTGCACGCCACCCAGGACGTGCTCTGATCCCACTGCTGCCATCAGGAAAGTACATGTGCCACAAGTCTTGGATCACCAGGTTCAGAAACAATTGCTACCCCAGCACCAGAGACCTAAAAACAGCAAGCTCAATCAGAGACTCATTTACGGACTCTTTCTTTATACATTTTTTATTGTTGAATATTTATTTTCTGTATTGTACCGTTTGTTTGCACTTTCTTCTTGTTTACATTTCCATTTTTTTTTTAGTAGTTTTTTTTTTTGCACACCCACTAAGTAGAAATTTGGCCTGAGCTGAAGGAAGAAGAATCTCAGGGTTGTATCTGATGTCATATACGTACTCGGACAATCTGAACTTTGAAATGTCACCACTGGACTCACTTCCATGGTTTCCTCTGGCAGATCATTTCATGTACAGTGAAACCCCGATTTAACACACCCTGATTTAACACGAATTTGAATACAATGCAGTGAGTCATTGGACCTTTCTTTTACCTCTTTCTGGAACTGAAAACTTTTTTTGGTGAGTTAGATCAAGACTAAATGTCAAACTCAAGTTGCACGAGTCCATGGGATACCAGAATCAACACTGTGGCTGGAAATCTCAGGAAGAAAAGTTACACGTGTCACTTTGCAAAGTTGAAGAGGCAGCAGAACTAAAGGCCAAATGCCTGAAGACAACGAAAGACGTCAGCCTCGATGACTCCCTGTATCAGTGGTTAGTTCAAGCTCACTCAGAAGGCCTTCCAATTTCGAGTTCTATTCTCAAAGCTCAAGCCAAGAAGTTTGACAAGCAAATCAACAGAGAAACCTCACAGTTCAAACCTAGCAATGGATGGCTCAACTGATTTAAATGCCATCACAGGATTTCTCAAGTGTCAGTGTCAGGAGAAATCCACTCAGCCGACAGTGCCGCCACCAGCTACGTTCAAGCAAGGAACACCCATATAACCATATACCAATTACAGCACGGAAAAAGGCCAATTTGGCCTGATCACTTTTTTAAGAAATCAACTGTATCTTAATATTTTTATTTGTTTTGTTCACTAAAAATTCGTTTGAGTTTTAATTTTTACTGTAACAACACTCATTTATTTGTGGAATTCTTGAATTCAAAGGTAATTTACTTGCCAGAAGGAAACATTTAAAAATAAGTCAAATAGGGTGAAAATAGGGCAGTTTGAGGATGTTAGGTCAAAATAGTGTCAGTTTGAAAGTTAATTTTCTTCAACCCTGATTTAGTACGACCCTGCTTTTTTTTTGCAATACACTTCCAGCCTCTGAATTAGGGTTTTTTTCTATTTCATCTTGGCTGCATTCAATAATTAGTGGCAAAGCCTTCAGCCACTTTTTTTTTTAAACTCCTACATAAGAACCAGGATTTATTGTCAATGACAAGTTATGAAATTTTGTGCTTTGCAACAGCGTCATTGTGCAAACATACATATTATTCAGGAGTCTGATGCCAGCGGAGAAGAACCCGTCCTTGTGCCACTGAGTGCTTGTCTTTTGGCTCCTGTACCTTTTCCCCAATGGTAGCAGAGTGAAGAGGGCATGCCCTGGGCGGTAGGGGTCTTTGAGGAGAGAGGCTGTTCTTTGAAGACACTGCCTCATGCAGATGTCCTCGATGGAATAAGTTTGGTGCCTGTGATGTTGCAGGTCAAGTTATAACCTTCTGAAGTTTATTCTTGACACCTCAATACAAGGCAGTGATGCAACCAGCCAGAATGCTCTTCATCGTACACCTACTGAAGTTTATGAGAGTCTTCGGTGACATATCAAATCTCCTCAGACACCTCACAAAGTATAGCTGCAGGCGAGCCTTCATCATTGCATCAATGTAGAGGCTCCAGGATAGATCCTCAAAGATGTTAACACCCAGGAATTTGAAACTCTTGGCCCTCTTCATGACTGAGCACGACTTGATGCATACCACCGTTTTCCATCTTCAAAAATCTTTAACCACACTTTGGATCACCAATCCATATTTGCTCACAGTGAGTCAGTCAAAATTGATGAAATTTCTTGGTTTTCAATAATATTATTACAGGAATTTTTCACTTCACCCACATTTATCGTCAGAATAAAGTCAATAAAATACCATTGAAATACAAACAAGACAAAGGATCTCACCGCAGTCTCTCAATACATCAAGAAAACATTAAAAATTTAAACCTCTTTTACATTGTCAGTTTCCTTGTTTACCTGGCAGTTTGAGGGTTAAGCTTTCAATTCATATTCAATATAAATGTGTTTGTTACATAACTCTCCAACCACAATGAAATGTGGACCAATATAATTATGTTAACCTTCCATTATTGTACAAATGTTCGCAGAAAAATAGTTACTTCAGCCATTATCTCAGCAGGACATTTGAAAATATTATCCAAATCCAACCACAAAGATTAAATTTAAAATAATTTTCCCCACGGTTAAAAAAAAAGGTTAAAAACACTGCACATATTCTGCAATGGAATCCTAAGCAATTTGATCATATTTTGCATGACAAACAATTGAAAAATTCTGAACAAATCCAAGATATCATTTTAAACAGCTCAATTCCATTTCCTTGTAACTCAGAAGGTTAAATTAAATTTGAGAAGCAGAAATTATTTAGCTATTAGATTGCAGACCACATATCCAAATAACAATATGCTTTAAAATTTTATTTCTTCTGCCCCCGCCCCCTCCAGATGATTCCACAGCCATCACTGCTTTAATGGGGATAAAAGAAATCAAACTGAAGAATCCTTGATGACATGCTGGGAATACTGATTCAGACTGAAGACACTTCATCAAAATCTGGTTAAGATCCCAATGGGTGGTGGTGGTTGTGGGGTGGGTGGGGATGGGGGAGGGGGAATATTTCAGATCAGGTAAAACCAGGATGGCCACAGGGTTCAACTGTACACAAGGTTATCTGATCCATGAATGAATGAAACGACTAGATAACACAAAAAAATTAACAAAAAAATGGAGGAGTTGTGAAATGCAGAGCAGGAAGACATATTTAATGAATCAGACCAGGCACATCCGGTATTCCAGAGGAAAAGAGAAAAACTGGGAGGAGGGGGTGTGGAAAAAAAGACAATCTGAGCTACTATCACAGATGGATGATTTATACAAACAGAATGGCATGGTTAACGTAGTGGTTGTCACAACGCTATTACAGCACCAGTGATCTGGGTTCGAATATGCCACCGTCTGTAAGGAGTTTGTACATTCTCCCAAGACCTGTGTGGGTTTTCTCTGGGTGCTTCGAATTCCTCTCACATTCCAAAGGCACACATGATTGGTTGGCTAATTGAATGTATTTAGGCTCGTGAACCAGAAAGGCTTGTTATTCTGATGGATTTTGTATTAAAATTAAAGATACCAATAAATTAGAAAGCCCACAATAGAATATTCTGAGGACCCCGCTGTCCTCACCTTTCCCTGCCGCTTAACAAGTTTGTCTTCTTCTTACTTCTGATGAAGGGAATTCAACATGAAACATTACCTTGATCTGTCTTACCACAGATTCAGGCTAACCTGGTGAACATTTCCAGCATTTTCTGGTTTTATTTTAGATTTGCAGCATCTGCTGCGTTTTTTTTAATTTTCACTTACAGGCTGGAAGTATCCCTGGTTGTCATCTTTTCATAGGCGTAGCAATCTCCAATTCTCACCTATGTGAAGTACCTTATCCAAACTTTAGTCTGAGGAACTGTACCATTACTACATCTCAGTTACGTCATTAACCGCAGGACTCACCTTTATCTGGGAAATAAAATCACAACTGCCTGAAGTTCAAACTGTGTAAGGAGTGGAAATTAAAGGAAAAGATAAATTTATCTTCAGTATCTCCCTTGCCAAGAATCCCAAGGCCACTGTGCATTAAAGCAGGGTCATCTTTTATGGTTTTTAGACTGCAGGCACGTAATGGCACGATGAATAAAAATCGCTGTTGCATGGACAGTCTAAAGAAAAGTGCAAGAATTTTTTGTCAATTCCTGCACCGTGATTGATCCAGCAGGGCCCTGACTACTTTTTAGGGGAAGCCAGGACTCCAATTCGCATGACAAAACTCACCTCAGGAATTCAATATCCAGCTGGTGTCGCAGGCCACATTGCTCCATGTAAAAGCACCAGGACTAAAGCGCAGAGGAACTTGAGGCATGCAGTGTAAACGACCACCAGGTGAGTAATTATGTTAATGTTCAATTTTTACGAGATTTTTCCGACATTGCCATCTAAAACTCTTTCAGCTGTGTTGATAGCAGTGTAACCTCGAGATTCTGAACACACTTCAGAGACTTTGATCTTCAATGCAAAGCTGAATGGACAAAATTTCAAATGAGATGATAAAGTGAGGCCAGGTCTGTTCATCTCAATGAAACAAAGAATTTAAGGTACTATTTCTATAAATGTTTAGTGCTTTCCATATTGCTCTGCCCAATAGCTATACCTCATTCATTAATGTTAAAATGAATCGTCTCATCTTGCACACATAACTGTGTGTGGGAGCTTCCAGTACACAATTTGTCTGAGTAACAGCAAGGCAAAAAGAACTTTGTTGACTTTTCCTCACACTGGCAACAATGCAAATTGAAAATTCACAATTTTATCTTAAAATTCCTCCAATATTTCTCAGTATTTTTGGGGAGCTGCTAGATTTCCAACAGTTTCTCTTTAATTTCAGAGATCCTCTATCAGATTAGTTTTTCTGGTTAAAGGCTTAGATCAAAGTAGAATCTGCAATTTAAGTTATTTAAGGATATCAGGGTTTTCATCCCTCAATGAGGCACTGAAGTGTTGGCTTGTTGACCTACCAGGATTGGAGGAAAGAAAGATTATCCTGGTGTGAGGTATTATATGAAGGTTGCAGATAACTCATGTCCTCCAAAGAAAGGGTATTTTACTGGAACCACAGAACACTATAGCTCAGAAAACAGGCCATTCAGCCCTTCCAGTCTGTGCCAAAACATTATTCCACTAGTCCCACTGACACTGACCTGCACCCATTCCATAACCCTCCATATCTCTTCCATCCATGTATCTACCCAATTTATTCTTAAAAAGAGTAAGCCTGCATTTACCACGTCAGATGGCAGCTTGTTCCACACTCCCACCACTCTCTGAGTGAAGATATTCCCCCTCATGTTCCCACTAAACCTTTACCCTTTCACCCTAAAGCCATGTCCACTAGTAAAATCTGGGGATCCCACAGCGGAATTCACAGAACAAATGTGGATGCAAGTTAGCTTCTACCAAAGAAAAGCACTCCTGTTAAGTTTTTTTGGGGTATATTTTACTTTAAAAATACCATTACAGGGGTGAGGGGGGTGGGTTGGGAGGAGGGAGGGGGGGGTGAAAATGTCACTGTATATGTGTGAAAAGGAAAAAGTGTGTATCATGGCTAATTTGATTTATGGTGTGAAAAATAAAAAAATAAAAATACCATTACAAATGTAAACTCTTCTTATAACATAGATAAAAGTTATTTAAAGCATGCTCAGAAAATTATGATTAAAAAAGCCAACAATCGCCCAATCTAATAAATTAATTTCTGAAATATACATAAAACAAATAATCAAATGAAACAGAATTGGTTTTGGGGTGAGAGGTTGGGAAAGGTTAGATTGACAGTGGAATAGATGGTCAGCACGAGATCATGGGCTGAAGGGCCCGCACTGTGTTCATGTTCTACATTAATTTTTTTTCAAGGAATGATTAAATATTCTGAATAATGATTAGTACAATTGGGCATTTTGATGTTTAACCTCTATGAACAACAAAACATGGAACCACATGATTTTTGAAAAAAAGTTTGAAGCTTTAAAATGCATGCAGTAAAGTTCACTGAAGAAACAAAATAAAGCTTCCAAATGTAATTACAATAGCTTTTACTAACTGGACTGAGTTAATGTTATTATTTGACACTGCAAGGCTACGCTTTTTTTAAAATCTCTATAGAGAAGAAGTTCACCCTAATTGGTTCCAAAGCACAACTAACACAACTATTTTTCTCAACACCGTAATGTTAATTTTCGCAAGATCGTAAATAGTGTTTGGAATCAACACAGATGCAGTAATTTGAGACTGGGTGGGTAATTAATGTGGTTACAAAGCATCTTATTTGCATTTTTATTTAAAATGGCCTACTTTAAAAGCAGCTCGGATTTCTTCTCTGTAACTGCAAGGAAGCATCTGTAACAGAGCCGACCTGTAATTACTCTCTTCAGGGGAACTTTTATATGCCCTCCAGGGAATTGCAATGAATGGAAAAGCAGAATTTTAAGGAGGATCATGCAAAATTACCAAAGATAAAGGCAAAAAAATTGGCTGCCTGTTTTGTATCTTCTATAAGCCATCACATTCTCTTCATGGATACAGCTGTCAAAACTGTCATAAAATCAAATCAACGTACAAACGAGAGACTTAACTAAAATAATATTACCATACTTATACCCTTTGGATTTTAATGTCGACTTCATCGCGGGCCCACTCATGCAGCATATCAATGAGTAATAAGATGATAATAGATACATCTAATCTCCTATTCTAAAGTGTTTATGGACAGAATGGAGCTTGACTGCTGTTGGACTGAAAAACACAGAAGGTTCTCATTCTCTCCACCTCTCCTACAGCTCCCACACTCAGGGAACCAATTTAGCTTGAGGTACAACTTTGTTTGAAATTATGTGAAGTGGCAAAGAAAACAAAAAAAAGTTCTAATGCAAATAATGTTCTAAGTTCAAATTAGGACAAAAAAGGAATGTTCAAACAAACACATTTCGTAAATCTACAGCTGTTTAAAAAATAATTAGAAGCACTGTCAAATACAGAAAAGAGAGCAGTTTGTCTTTCCTTGAAATGACGATGCACTGTGGAGAATTGGATTCAGAGTTAACACAGAAACATGCCCTTCAGCCCAACTCACCCATGCTGGCCATTGCATACATGAGCCAGTGCCATTTTCTTGCAGTTGGTCCATTCTAAGCTTTTCCTCTTGGTGAATCCTGTCTGAATGTCCCTCTTCCTCTGGAAATTCACTTCACATACATTCAACCTTCTGTATGAAAAAAGATGCCCCTCAAATCCCTTTTAAATCTTTCCCCTGAGAAAAAGTCTCTTTGACCTCTCATGATTTAATACACATCTACAACATCATTCCTCAGCCTCCCAATAGCCCCAGCCTATCCAGCCTCTTCTTACAACTCAACCTAGTGACATCCTAGTGATTTTTTGTTGTTGTTGTTCCTTTTCCTGCTTTATAACATCCTTCCTCTCACTGGGCAACCAAAGCCGAACTAAATTTTACAATTGTGGCTTCACCAATATAGTTGGTATGAGACATCTCACCTTCTTAATCAATGCCCTGATTGATGAAAGCAAGCATGTCAAACACTATCTCCAACACCTTTTATACCACTGCCGTTACTGTTATGTATTATATACCTGTTGCTTGTAACCAGAGGTTCTACCCTCTCCTGAACCCTGCCATTTGTTGTGCAAGATTTACTTCCCAAAAAGCAACGTCTTACACTCCTCCACATTAAATTCTATCTGTCATTCTTTGGCACACTTTCCCAGTGAATCTAGTTCCTGCTGTAATCTTGGAAACGGTCCACTACAAGATCACAAGATAAAGGAACAGAAGTAGGCCATTCGGTTCATCGAGTCTGCTCCGCAACTCCACTCTGAGCTAAACCGTTCTCACATCTAGTTCTAAGTTCCTGCCTTTTCCCCATATCCCTTGACACCCTGACTCATTAGATACCTATCAATCTCCTCCTTAAACTCCCCCAATGATCAGGCCTCTACAACTGTAAGTGGCAACAAATTCCACAAATGCACAACCATCTAACTAAATAAATTTCTCCTCAACTCTGTTTTAAATGGGTCCCCTCTAATTCTAAGACTGTACCCTCTTGTCCTGGATTCACCCACCAAGGGAAACATTGTATTCACATCTTCTCTCTCCAATCCTTTCAGCATTCAAAATGTTTCTATGCCATTCCCTCTCATTCTTCTAGACTCCAATGAGTACAGTCTGTGACAGAGTGCATAGCGGTGTTTGGGAGATAAATTGGGAAAGGTTTGTTAGAGCACTTTAAAACACAGAATTTTTGCAGGAGTTCAGACTCTTGATGGACTGTCATTTGCAAAAGGCAACAAATGTAACAACAGGCAGTAGCAGCTTTTGGGAAAACAGCATTTACTGTCTGGAAGGTCATGTGATCTTTGCAGGCAGAGAGTGGGGGGAAAAAAAGGGGCTTTGCTCTCAGAGAGGAGGGAGTGAGAAAGAAGAGGAGAGACACAGACATCGGTTCCAGAGGAACAAGCTGGCAAGCTTTGGAAGATGGCCTGGTCAAAACAGAGGACTGGCTGTCCAGTGTTTCCCTTGGAATAGAAGAAACAAAAAGGAACTCTGTGGTGACCTGAAACAAGAAAAATTATCTCTCTGAGAACCAACAAGAACCCTTCTGAGTGGTAATCATTTACCTGTTAAGCACCAAAGCCTGGTGAACTTTATTAATGTCGACTTTTGTGCACAGTACAAGAATTGCCTGCAACCAGTGAGATTGGACTGTGAACCAAAGAACTATGCTGAACTTGCACACACGTGCACTTCGAATTAGAAGGGAGCTAAGTAGATTAAAGGAGTCAATAGAGGTAAGTTAAAGTTTGATTCTATTTTCATGTTCAAAGATAATTAAAAGCAACTTTTGTTTAAGTAACCCTTTGTCATGGTGCATATCTATTGCTGCTGGGTTTTGGGGTCCTCTGGACTCAAGTCCAAGAGCCACTAAACATTCCTTCTATGTTATCCCTTGCATTCTAGGAATCATCCTGGTAAATCTTCTCTGTACTCTCCAATATCATGGCATCCCTTCAAAGATAAGGGGCTCAGCAGTGCCCCAGAGAGCCTCATCAATATCTTTTTACTCTTGTACACCATTCTTCTCAAAATGAATGTCAACATAGCATTCATTTTCTTTACTGCTAATCCAACCTGGTGCTTAACCTTTAGGTTATCTTGCACAAGGACTCTCAAGTCCCTTTGCACTTCTGAATTTTGAATTTTCTCCCAACCAACGAATAATCTGCCTGTTTATTTCCTCTTCCAAAAATGCACAACCATATATTTCTCAACATTGTATCTCACCTGCCATTTCTTTGTCCACTCTCCTAAGCTGTCCAAGTCTCCCTGCAACCTTGCAGTTTCTTCAACACTTCCTACTCCACCACCTATCTTGGTGTCATCTGCAAATTTAGCCACAAAACCATTCAGTCCATAATCAATATACATTGTAAAAAGAAGCAACCCCAACACCGACCCCTGTGGAACACCACTAGTAACTGGCAACCAACCAGTACAGGATCCCTTTATTCCCACCCTTTCCTTCCTACCTATCAGCCAATGCTCCACCCAATCTAATATTTTTCCTGTAATTCCAGGGGCTCTTATCTTATTAAGCAGCTTCTTATGCGGCACCGTATTGAAGGTCTTTTGAAAACGCAAATACACAACATCCACAGCCTCTCCCTTGCCAATCCTACTTGAGATTACCTCAAAAAATTCCAATAGGTTGGTCAGGCAGGATCTTCCCTTCACAAAACCCTGTTGACTTGGACCTATCATGTCATGCACCTCAATGTACTTTATAACCTCGACTTTGTGGAATGACTCCAAAAACTTTCCAACTACCGACCTCAGACTAATAGGGCTATAACTTCCATTTTTTTGCAATCTTTCAATCCTCCAGAACCATGCCAGAGTCCACTGATTTCAAGAAAATCATTTCCAATGCCTCCACAATCTCGAAAGCTTCCTCCTTCAGCAGACATGGATGCACCTCAGCCGGTCCAGGAGACTTATCTATCTTTAGTCCATTCAGCTTTCTAAGCACCATCTCTCTTGTAATATTGATTGTACAATTCTATTCCCTGAGACCTTTGACTATCAGGTATATCGCTGTTTCCTTCCTCAGTGAAAACTGATGTAAAATACTCATTTAGATCCACTCCCATCTCTTTGTTACCCATTATAATTTCTACAGCATCATTTTCAATCGGTCTGATATCTACCCATGCCTCTCTTTTACTCCTCATGTATTTTTTAAAATTCTTAGTATCCTTTTCTGTTATTTGCCAACTTCCTTTCATAATTCATCTTTTCTTTCCTAATGACTTTCTTTGTTTCTTTCTGCATTTTTAAAAGTTTCTCAGTCTTCTGTTTTCCCGTAATTTTTGCTTCCTTGTATGCCCTCGCTTTTGCTTTTATTTTAGCCTCAACCTCTCATTAGCCACATTTGTGGCATTTTTCCATTCATAATTTTCTTTTTTCTTGGAATACGTCTATCCTGCACTTTTTTTTATTTCTTGTAGAAAAATATCATCCAAATTCTGCTCTGCCATCCCTCCATCTAGCTTACTTTTCCAGTCAACTTGGGCCATTCCTTTCTCATCCACTGTAATTTCTTTTGTTCCAATGAAATAGTGACACACCTGATATCAGCTTCTCCTTTTCAAATTTGAAACTGCACTCAATCATATTACGATCACTACTTCCTAAGGGTTCCATTACCTTTAATTCCCTAATCACCTCAGGTTCATTGCACATCACCCAATCCAAAACTGCCGATCCCCTGGTGGGCTAATTGGCAAGCTGTTTGAAAAAGGCATTCTACAAACTCTCTCTCTGGAGATCCAAAACCTTCCTGACGTTTCCAATCCCCTTTCATGTTAAAATCCCCCATAATCATTTTGCTATTTTCCTTCTGACACACTTTTTTAAAAATTTCCAGCTGCAACTTACAGTCCACTTCCCAGCTGGTGTTTGTTCTAATTTTGATGTCATCCACAAACTTACAAGCCATGTCAACTCCATTCTCATCTCAATTATAAATACTATTAAGAAACAAAGATACACCCAGTATTGATCCTTGTGAGATACCTCCAGTCACAGGACCCCATTCTGGAAAAATAACTCGCCACAACCACCATGCCAATTTTGCAACCAGTTAGCGCGCTCAAACTGGATTCCATCTGATCAGACCTTTGAAACCAGCCTAACACTTGCCACCTTATCAAAGGCCCTTGTGAAAGTCCATGCAGAACAATATCTAGCTTCTTGTCCGTAGCAATCCTCATGGTTGCCTCTTTAAAAAATCTAAATTCAAGTTATGAGACTTAATTTCTCACACATAAATGCAGATGAATCGCATCTATCAGTACCCTTTCCAGCAATTTTCTGACTATCGATGTTAGGTTCACCAGCATGTAGTTCCCTAGGTTGTCCTTGCAGCCCTTCTTAAATAAAGCCCCAATACGAGCTATCCTCCAGTCTCCCAGTACTTCACCAGATAACAATGATAACACAAATATCTCTGCCAAGGATCTAGCAATTTCTTCCAACTTCCTCAGGCCTTGAGAATTTATCTACTTTGGTGAACTTTAATGACCACCTGCACCTCCTCTATTGCAACGTGAATAAGTTTCAAGACATCACTATTCTCCTCCCTGAATGACTCATTTCTATGACCTTCTCCATCGTAACTACAAACAAGAAATATTCGAGAACTTGCCCATCTCCTGTTGCTCTACACATCAGCAACAACATTGATCATTAAGAGGTCCTATTCTCCCCCAGGTTACCTTTTTGCTCTTCATTGGATCCCTTACTAATCTCTTCAACCTTACCTGCCAAAATGAGTCATGCCATCTTTTTGCTCTCCCAATTATGTGCCTCAAAGGATTTGATTGATCCCAGCTGTCTTTACCTGACATCTGCCTCCTTTTTTAAAATCTCTGAAGAGAGCCTCAGTATTCCAAATCAACCTGTGTGTTCATCATGCAAGCCTTGCATTTCAATCTAACAGGTACATACTGCTCTTCAACTGTCTCTATCTTTCTTCTTAAATAAAAGCAATCACCTGCAATTTGCAAATAGTGCTCCTCCACTGACACTTTGGTCACGCCCCTGCTTCCATTCAAACAGAGAACAGTACACAACAGGAATAGGTCCTTCCACACACATCTGTGCCTAACAGGATCTCCAAGTTAAACTAAAACACTCTGCTGCTTGCACATGATTCATACCCTTCTACTCTCTGTACATTTCTCTTTCTGTCAAGAAGCCTCTTAAATGCTTTGATTGTGTCTGCTTCCACCACTACTCACGGCAACCCATTCCAGACGCCTACCACTCTCTGCCTAAAAACTTGCTCCTTGCACATCCTTTCGCCCTTCCCCCCCCCCCCCCCCGCCATCCCCATAAACATACATCCTCTCCTATTTCTCAATTAGAGATCTAGTATT
The DNA here is from genome assembly GCF_036971445.1 of Narcine bancroftii. Lineage (NCBI taxonomy): Eukaryota > Metazoa > Chordata > Chondrichthyes > Torpediniformes > Narcinidae > Narcine > Narcine bancroftii. Next base: position 102,477,781 of record NC_091478.1, read on the forward strand.
GCCTCTCTCTCATAAAGCCATCTATATTTATTGCTTGATAAAACTTCCCTGACTCATTTACAAACTTGCCTCAATTATAGTAGTCCCAGTCAATATTCAAGTAGTTAAAATAATTACAACCAAATTATTCTTGCATATGGATGCAGTCTTATCCATATTTGCTCCTCTGACTTCTGGGGGTCTATAATAAAAATCCCATGAAAGTGATCTCCAACCAATATAGCCTCACTGGACACTCTGCTGGGAAGACCCTAATTAGTGACATGATATTCTCCCTAATCCTAAATAATGAAAGAAAAACTATTAATAAGTTTTAATTTTAATTTGATAATATCACAAAAAATCCTGAGAAAATCAAAAGCAATCAAATTTCCCCATGCTTTGAATATGATCAACTGCTTTTACTTCCTGCAATACCTAAAATAAAGATGTTTCATAAAATTGCAGATTATCAAAACTAATTTGGACAATAATTATACAAACTTTTGTTGCCACATTTACTAAGACCATACAAATTCTAATCCAAGAGACTTGCAGAATCACATGACCCTCTTAGAACAGCAAGTTCCCCCCCCCCCCGCCCCCCACCCCAGACAGAATGTGGCTTGGACAAGTTCTTTCATCTTTGCCTTTTGTAAACAATAATCCATTAGTGAAGTCTCTTGGGCACTCTCCAAAGCTTTTGCAAAGGCTCTGGGGCCCTGACATGTCTAGCATTAGCAGAGCTCCAGTATTTTAAATAAGATCTGTTTTAAAGTGTTTGTAAGTGACCTACACTAACAAACCTGCTCCAATTTATATCCCAAAAACATATCTATATACTGTCATGTTTGCTGCAGTCAAACAGGTACAAAAAATGCACCAACTTTAATAGCACAAATTAAATGACCACGATATGCAAGACAGAAAATTAAATAATAAATATAAAAGGAAAGATAAATAAATAGAAACAGCTGCAGTTAAGGCAAGAAATAATGTGTTAGAAGTATTTATTCTTCTTATTGCAATTCTTGAAAATCAACTGTATCAGAAATCAGGAACATTGTGCCAGTAACTTTGCTCAATAATTATTCCAAACATAGATGTCTGTATCCTGGGCTTCAGGAGAAATATAAGAAATGACAACAGTCACATTCTCTATCTTAACAGGGGAGTAACCTCATGTTTGTGAGCGACTAAAAGGGAATTTGTAATCAGAATAAACAAAGCTTGCAACTAACTTTCTGAGCACTTGGAGTTCATTCTCCTAAATCAGATTCCACCTCTCATTGCTTCTCTTTTGCCTCCATTTCTATCTTGAGTAATTTTTTAAAAATCAGAACCTGCTTTATTCTTTTCATCAACATGGGAAATATATACATTAAAACAAAATCACTGCAGTCATTAACAATTGACTGTTCATTTAAGGAAGCAAAGGGAAACATAAATTATACTCCTTCCATTGAGAACTGCTCAGATGTCATTCCAAACAAAAAATGCATGATGCCACATCCAGTTTTTCCATCATTTGGAGCAGGACACACAGGAAGAGTAATGATGGAGGTGGAAGACAGGGAGGTAACAGAATGCTTACATGAATATTTCCTGTCATTTATCTCCCAAAAACAAGCGCAAAAATAATAGGAATCCCAGCTCCTGAAGAAAACACAATATTTTCATAATGTCTTGGAAAGACTGTAAAGGATCGACAACAACGTGCTATTGTGCCTGACTATGCTATGATACTCAGATTGTTTAAATATTAAATTCTTAAGGTAACCACTGGAAAATTTCTGCTTATATAATGAAACCTTTTATTTTAAGTTTCATAGTTTCTTTGCCAACATTCTAAAATTCTCAATTCTGTTTGATTCTATTTGTCTACATCAATGATAAATCACGGTGGTCTGCAATCACTGAACATTTGGGCAATTTTTAAAATGAGCCCCAGCTTTATTTGAAATGAGACAATTGGCCTCAACACAGAAAAAATACTTTAAAATTGATGATATCCAGAATAGAATGGATCTAATATTGCACAGAGAATGACTAAGGAGCATGTAACTTTCTTTTTGCTTCCAACACATATATTACCATCATACTGTGAATTATTCTAAAGTTCCCATTAGTAAACCTAACAAATTCCCTGACTTTAAAGAAAAATGTGCCGATCCTCAGCAACTCTGCCAATATATATACACTCACAAATATCTCAAGTTCAGTCTTCAGTCATATCTGATTGCAAGGTAAACTCTGCATGAAATTTCCAATGAAGTAAATTCAAGCCTTGTGCTTCAGTCATCACCCATATTATTGAGCCCAGTGATCTCTGATTTGGGTGGATTGGAGTGTGTAATATATTGTGGCAGACAAAGTATTTTAACTATAATTGCATGTGACAGACTGAATGGGCCTGCTCATTCAGGATTTTGTGTTTGGAGGTACTATTGAGCAGACAATAGGTGCAAGTGCAACCCTGACAGCCCTTTGAGCCCACTCAGCCACTCAAAATCAGAAGAGATATTCAATAATATGTTAACTTTTCACCCAATCCTCATTTTCTTTCATGCTCTTAGTTCACATGAAATGCAGCTGCTCATATTAAGGACTTAAGGATGGGCAATAAATCCTGGCCAGAGTAGGTACTTCCCATGTCTTATGAATGAGTAAATCACTCCCCTTGCTGTCTGAGGCAGGGAATTCAAATGCCAAAGTTGTTCTGATTAAGTTTGAAAGATTATGAATGTGTAACAAAGCAGAGAATCTGGGGGGGGGGGGGGGGGGGGGGGGGACTTCGCAGTCAGGTAGCATCTGTGAAGGCAAAAAGATATTTCAAGTTGAGATCCTGCATCAGGACTGAAATTTAGAATGAATGATGTACTAATGAAGTATTCAGGGTAAGAAATTGTTTTAAACAGTTGTGGAAATCATTTCATTCACCACAAAATAGGCAATAACAAATTGGATGACTGTTCTACACGACTGCTTCAGGCAACCAAGGTGCACAAGGCTATAAATGGGATTCATATTGGCCAAAAAGCCTATTTCTGTGCTCTGCATATCAATGACAAGGTTCTGTCTTGTTGCAGTCAATGAAGGACAAAGAGTTATCCTTAACCTTAATGTGATATAGATCAATTTTATTTATTTTTAAACTAGTATACACAGCCAAAGGTGATAGAAGAAGAATCACCACATAGACAAAGCTCCCAACACCCAGAAGAAACTCAGTGGCATTTTGAAGGATTTTTTTCCTGTTTTCTGTTGGAAATATGATCCATTATCTATAACTTTGAAGGAATAAATGGTAAATCTTGCAAATCAAAAAGTTGCGATTTTTGAAAATGATCTTTGAAAAGCTACTGGTCAAGTTATCAATTCAGGCAAAAAGCATTTACTTTGCCAAAAGAACAATCAGAATGATCATTAACAATTCTTACATATTAATTTTTTATTTGGATATCTTATGAAAATTGCTCTGCTCCAGGGAGATTTGTGTCAGATAATTCAACATACAAATCTTGACTCCAAATTTAATATTTCCTGTTACCCAGGGCAAGTAAGTTTCAAGGAGAGCTTTGAAGAATGGTGACTTTTTGCACCCACAATTCTTTCTTAATTAGCATTGCTTCCGACACCATTTAGACACAACTTCAAATTCTGGGTCCCAAAAATGATGCATTGGAACCTTTGACACCAACCAGAGGTGATAGTATTCTTTTGACCATATTTTAGTTCTAGACTGGAGTACTGAGACGACATGTTTGGGGGTTGGAACATTTAAGGAACGTACACAATGTAAATGAAAAATAAATATCCTATTATCATAAAAAGTTTTTTATACTTTTCAGTGAAGGGACCACACATTTGCCACTGTGATTTCCATGAAGATTCACTTTATTGCCAAGTACACAAAATGCAGTTTCCTCTTGCTTGGTCCTGAAAAGGCAAACAAAGAATCACCAACTAATCCAGTATCATTATTAAAACAAGAAAGAAAAGCAAAAGAGAGGCTCTTTAGTGATCATAGATTTTGATACCAACTCTCATCCCACCTCCTCTGTGCCACATTAACTCCACTGCTTCACAGTTGTTCAATGGTGAACCAGAGTACAAGGACGGAAGCAAATCACACCTCTTCATACACTTTAGAAAGCATTGGTGAGATTTCTCAAGAAAATGCTCAAATTTATGTGACACTTAAACCAATGAAAGGTCATGTTAAATCTCTGGTCACAGCTGAAGGCAAGATTTTTTTTGGCTGGAAAGGGTGCATGAAAGATTCACAAAAATGTTGCTGGGACTGGTAGGCTTGAATTATATGGAGAGGCTGTGACAATGTTCCTTGGTGCATAAGGGGAAAAAAAGGGGGAATCTCAATGGTTTAGAACCACACAGAGGGTGGTGGTTATCTGGAACAAGCTGCCAGAGAAAATCACAGAAATGGGGCCAAATATAACGTGTCCAAAACACATTGAGACAGGGTTTGGAGAATATGGGCTGAATGCATGCAAATCGGACGAGCTTGGTTGGCATGATTAAGATGGGTCAAAGGGCCTGTTTCCAAGTGGTAGAAATCTCTGACTATGACAATTATCAAAAGAAGTTAAATTCTCAGTCAATAAAAAGACATTTGTATTTCCAGATGAGTAAGATTTATTGTGACCATCAAAAGTAGTATTTTCTTTTCCCCCAAACTCTCAGGATCAAATAGAGTAATCAAATTATATACATTCCAAATCAAATTTAAATTTAGACCTGCAGCACGGTAACAGACCCACGAGCCCGTGCCACAAATCACACCCAATGGAACTACAACCCCCATTATATTTTGAAAGGCTGGAGGAAACCAGAGCCCCTGGCAACAACCCACGCAGACACAGGGAGAAGATACAAACTCCTTACTGACAGTGCAGGATTCAAACCCCAATCCCAATCGCTGGCACTGAAACAGCATTGCGCTATCCGCTACACTAACCGTGCCGCCCAAGTACGAATGAAATTCATGCTAGCTTTGGCAAAATAAGTTCCACACAAAATTTCCAGCTAAAGCTCAGATTGCATTTTCAGGCAGACATTACAATCCTGTTTTACAAGTCAGATGGATCTACTACCCCTTCTTTCTTCATATGGCCCAAAATCTAATGGTTATTCAGCTTTTCTTGCAGCCTTTCTATCCATTTCATTCCTGCTTTTTAGCTTGCTCTTTCTGAACAAAGCTTTCTGCCAGTATCCATTTGACCCCAAAGGTTTAAGAACATTGATTTCTAATGAAAAGGATGCTACCGACCGACCAAAAGATGACCAAATACCAGCGATGACAATCACCCAGCAGCTTATTTCTCAAACTGATATAAATTTACTCCAACATAAAGCCATTATCCATTCTTCTTTGACCCATGGCCAATTTTTACTCTCCTTGGATTACAAGTATATATAAAATTGATTTCTCATTAATCTTTTTTTTACTAATAATATCATATCCATCCATCTAGGGATTTCTTTTCTGATGTCCATGTTTCCCCCCCCCCCGCTCCCATTCCATAAATCTGTTGTAAATCTCCTTACTACTCAAAGATGCCAACAATTTGGTTTTCCAGATATGCTGCAGGATCCAAAGAATATTTCTGCTTTATTTCCACCTTTCCAGAGTTTCAAATATTCATATTTTTCTTTCTGGATTTCTAAAGCATTTAACTGAAGAATCGCAAACCGATGAACCATTGATATTATCCATAATGCCACCAATAGCAAAAATAGAAAATAATGGAAATACTCAGAAGAGTCAAACAGAAGTCCAACAAGCACAGAATAAAAATGCTCGATCCCACTACTCATAATTGATTAAAAAATTGACACACGAGTCAGTCAGAAATTAAAATATCTACCTATTTTTATCATTATCTGTTTATTATACACAGAGCAACGTCAATATTTCTATCATCACAAAAATGTTGGGAATGCTTCAGCGCTCAGGCAACACACAGGAAAATGAAAAATAACACAAGCTATTTTAAGGATTTTTAAGTACTAACTTGGAGCATGTGACCTAATCTGGTTAAACATCACCTCATTTATTTTCAACTGCAAAATTTGAGTTAACAAGTATTGCTAATTCATACATGCGCATTTCATGAACATCTCATCGTCATCATTTTGGTTTCTGTTGATAAACAAATCTTTTTAAAAAATGCAACTTCCCAGCTTCTATCATTTTCCCATATTGATTTGATGAACAAATGGATGTGATAATAACATGACAATGGACAAAGCCATACTGCAGAATCCAACTTTATGACGCCATGATATCATGGCAATTGTCTCAGCCAATTAAACATTCTCACATTTCATCTTGGATGTATTTACAAGGCAGCTTTCTGAAAGCCACAGCTAAACTTTCAGTTCCAATGAGAATGCTCACAAATCTGGCTCAAACTTCAACTGTCCATTATTGAAGAGATCCCTGTACAAATCTGGATATACATATTTGGAACAGTATGTATGTTTAACATTTAGAGAGTGGAAGAAAAGCAATTTCATTTCTCCAAACAGTTAAATTGAGGTCAAGTAGGTTTAAAAAGTGTCAAGGGAAACCAGTGGAGCTCCCAAGCATCTTGTAAATTAGATCTGACACAAACATTTGCACTCTTTGCAATGGAGGAGTACCACTTGTGAGTCAGTGTCTTGATTTCTTTTTCCCTGCAGGTGATAAGCAGAACACTTGCCAGTCAACTTCTTTAAAATCTTAATTTAATTCCATCTCTTTCGTTGCCGATAAAATCAACAACCCATTTCAACTTTTTGCATCTTTTCTTGCCAAGCATGTCTTCTAAACACAAGGTTCCACAAAGTTGCAGAATTGGAAAGAAGTGAAGGAAGTCTCAAATACAATGTCTTGGTTTGGAGGCATGGTCTTCGATAACATTCATTTATCAGAGGAAACTTGTGAAGGGCAAGACTTTTGTAACATTTTGAAGAGAAATGCACAGCCACATAAATATGTCAATTGACAAAAATAGACAGGAGAAAATAAATGATGCAATGGAGGATTTTATTATTTTAAAATGATAATGAGTTATACACATTGTTCAATGTACATAATGTCTGAAATTCACACACTGCAGCAAAACAGGTACTTACAAAGAAATATATAATAGGAAACTAATTGACTTAAATTAAAAGAGACGTTACACACGATCAATAAATATTCACAATATTCCAAATACAGAATTATCGTGACGGATAAAGTCACCATCTCGGAAGATCTTTCCTGGAACCAACACACCAATGGCATCATGAAGAAAGCCTCTACTTCCTCAGGAGTTTGTGGAGGAGCTAGTGGAGCTGTTCAAGTGAACCGGTACGGACTTGAAGGGCCGACATGGCCTGTTTCTGTGCTGTAAACGGTTCTATGGTACAGGCAGTCTATGGTTATTGCACCAAGGGGAGGTTCAGGAGTCTGATAGCTATTAGAAATAAACTGCTCTTGAACCAAGAGAAGCTGGTTTTCAAGCTCTTCTTCCAGAGGTAGTAATTAGAAGAGGTTGTGACCAGGCTGATGGGTGGCTTTTATTTGGTTGGCTGCCTTCTTGAGGCAAGAGCGCACAGCGATGCCAGGAATGGATGAGATTTCAGATCCCATGATGGGCCTGGCTACTTTTGTTACTTTCTGCAGCTTTGTGTGGTCCTGGGCACTTGCATTGCCAAACCAGGCAGTGATTCCACCAGTCAGTATACTTTCCACAGAAAATTAACTTAAGTTGTAATTTGTGATCATTTTCTCCAGAGTGGTTTGGTTTTGCAGTAAATTTTAGCATCCTGTAATTAATCAAGTGATTCTCTCCTGACTACGTATTCCTGGTAATTAAAGTTCTGTAATACAGTAGGTTCTTCTTTATGCTCCAGTACCTGTATTTCATTTCTTTACTTTCCCATGGTCATAAATCTGCACAATTGTCAAGGTGCCATAATATTAGTGCAGTAATCAAAGTTAATTAGCTCTCTCAATACTGCACAACAAGCCTATAATAGAGAATCATTTAAAGAGTTTCTTAGACCAAGTTACAAATGATTCATCAGTTATACAGCAATATGAAATCCCAAAAGACTGGTATTTAAAGAAAATGCTTGTATTCCCACTGATGAAACTCAATTGGAAGCTTAATGTACCTCCATTTTTAAATGAAAAATTGCAGTGGCTGTGCATATTTTGGAAGAGGAAGACCTCAAATCTGGGATTCCATTTTAGTGCTTCATAATAGTACTAATTAATGAGTAAAATGGCATTTCACATCAGAACTACCCAGTCCGGAACATTAGAATGTCAGTGCTTTGCAAGTGATCTTTTAGTCACAGACAACATGCTCTCATCATTGACATTACTTGAAAATCTTACTGAATTTTCCAGTCTTCATTCTTGAATGAGAAGATACAAACTACAAATAAAACTGAAAAAAGTGCCATCTTACACCATTTATTTCAACCCAGAGTGAAACACAAAAGTCTGCAAAGTGTAGACAGAAATGCTGGAGAAATTCAGCCAGTCTTACAAAGTCCAAAAGTAAAGATATATAAACAATGCTTTGGGCCTGAACCTTTCTGAAGGGCTCAGGCCCGAAACATTAGTTATCTTCACCTCCAACAGACACTCCTAGACTTGCTGAGTTCCTTTAGCATTCTTGTATTTCGACCCAAAGTTCAGTTAAAAAAAAAAATACCTCAGTCAATTTTCTCAATTAATGTCTAACAAACTCGTTTAGGAAAAATAAATCTGGCATGACCATCTTTTGTTGGCCCCTTAGGCTAAAGATGCATTCTCTACCATATTAGAGACTGTCGAGATTCAACTTGTCATTATACTTCCTAAACTTGAATTTTTATCAAAATCCATTTCTTATCTTCTCGATTATAATACTAAATGTAATTTCTGCTGTAAAATTATGTAAATACTCAACACTCCAGGCAGCACATGCAGAGAGATCAAGCTCAAGTTATACATATACAACCTGATGCAACAGCGCATCGCCAGTCACATGCACAGAAACATAAGTACACCCTACACACAAATGACATACTCTATATACAAAATGATCCAAATAAATATATAAAAATTATTCACAGGATTGTTCAAGCCTGGCTGTTCTGCTTTTTATGCTCTAACGGCTCTTCCATGAAGGTAGTGTCTCAAAGATAGTTAGAACTGGATGGCAAGGGTCCACAATTATTTTTTTGGAGCCCCTGTAGATATCCTCGATAGAGGGAAGGGAGACCGCAGTGATCTTCTCAGCAGTTTTAATCATCCTCTGTCCTGACTGCAGAATATTGTTAGGATGGTGGACTTATAGCCTTGCCCTCCTCAACATCCTTAGGAAGTGTAAGTGAAGCCTTCCTGACTAATGTTGTGGGCCCAGGACAGCTCATCCTTTAACTGGATGCCAAGGAACTTTGTCCTCCCCACCCTTTCTATGCCAGAGACATTGATATGTAGTACAGAGTGCTCCTTCGTCCTCCTGAAGTCCACAATCATCTTTTTTGTCTTGCTCACATGGAGACTTGGGTTGTTGTTTTTACACCACTGTACAAGCTTTTCATCATACCCTCTGTAATCGACTCATCATTGTTGCTGATGACGGCAACTATTGTTGTGTTATCCACAAACTCAGCGATTCTGTTGGAGCTGAAGCAGGCAGTTCTGACGTGAGTTAGCAGTGGGCTAAGCACATAGTCCAGAGTTGTGCAAGTGTTCAGTTGAGCTGGGGCTTGAGATTTTGCTGGACTGTGGTCCTTCAATCAAGAAGCTCAGGTCCAGTTGCAGAGGGTAATGAATCCCAGCAAGGACAGTTTATCCACTTGAATCTGAAGTATGATTGCATTGAAAATCAAGCTGAAGTAAATGAACAACAGCCTGTTGTATCAATATCTAGGTGGGTAGGAATCAAGTTTCAGGGTTATTGGACAATCTGTGGATCAGTTTGGTCAATGGGCAAACTGCAAATTGCCATTGGTAAATGCACTCCATTACCATTCACTCGAACCACTTCATGAACAGTACCACTGGTAGTACAGATAGACCCCGACTTACGACGTTCCAACCGATGATATTTTTAAAGTTACGATGATCAGAATCCAATTTGAATTAAGGTAAGTCGGGATCTACCTGTATCAACATAGTTGCTTTTCCTTCTCTGAAGGAAATGCTTCTGTCATGTCTGTGCAGGTAGATGGCTTCCCAATCGTGTCAGACCCAATGCTGCTTTTTTTTTTAAAAAAGGTGATTTGGACTCCATGTGCAGATTGCTGTCACCGGGGAAGGAGAAATTGAAGAGGGAGAGAGCGACGGAAATCTGCGCAAGTTTCCCAAATCATAATAAGAGGTTGCGAAGTGACACTGCTGCCCCTAGTTACCAGGCACCATCTCGGGGTCCCAGCAGGAATGGGAACGTCGGCCTCCCGCTCCAACCATGAGGCTGAAGACCCCGCTACCGCCGATAATCTCCAGGCAGGAACAGGGTTATCAGGTCGGCCTCCCAGCAGGAGCAGCTCTGAAAGTTACCCCGACTTGCGATAATTTCACCTGAGTTTCCAAACAGAATCGAACCCCATCGTAAGTAGGGGTCTATCTGTAGTAATTTAGTCCAGCTACCATTCTTCTCTTGGGCACTGGGATGATAGTTGCTGCCTTGAATCCTGAGTGCCAATGGACTGCTCGAGTGATATATTGAAGCTATCTATTAGGACCTCAGTCAGCTGGCCTGCACAGTCCCTCAGCACCTGACCAGGAGTGGCATGGTCCTACTGCATTGTGTGGATTCACTCTGGATAGGATCCTCTTCTCCTCTGCTCCAGCTACACAGGATGCCTTTTCCTCTTTGGCGTCGTGTTGAGCTCCCTGTCAGGTAGGGAGGCATTATTATCACTTGTGGTCTGTTCTGGTTTTAAAGCCTTACCACATGTGCTTTGTGTCACCAGTGTAGCACAGTTGTCTGTGGATCTTCAGTGCAAAACTCCACTTTGCCTTCCTGAATGCCAGAGAGAGTTGAGCTCTTGCTGTGCTTCTACCATCTTATCTCCTGACCTAAAATCAGGTCCCAAGCTCACTGCATCTAGCCATGATTTCTGGTTCACCATGGCTGTGCAGAGTACAGGAAGATTAGGTTAATGGCCGCTTATCTGAATTAAATACAGGACATTGAACTGCAAAGGAAATGTATTCCCACTTCCGTCCTTGGGTGCATTCTAACCTATGAATGTTTTCAGTAATTCCAACTGTATTGTATTTTTTCCTCATCTGCAGCACATGGTTTTCAGACTTTCACCCTCGAGTTCCTCACTGCCTTTGTGGGGAGCTGATATTAGATTCATGATTACTTTATTGCAATTAACAGTACAGAACATGTAAGGCAGACAGAATTGCCATCAGTGCCGCCCGGCCCCCCTTACAGTAAGAGAGAAAGAGAAGCAAAAGAGAATCCCTTCAGAGTCACCGTGTCTAAGGATTCATCTCCAGCCCTCCCCAAGCCTCTGCATCTGCACAGACCCCTGTTTGATCCATCAGCAACCAGATTCAAACCTCCAACATATTCAGGAAGCCTTCAGAGCCATGGGCCCTTCAGGAGCCCTGCCTGCCCTCAGCACCCTCTCGAATCCCAGCTCTGATACCTGATTCCCATGACAAGTTGCCTGCAGTTTGTGTGGGTCCCTGAGCTGCTGAGCTCCTCACAAGTCAGCCGCATTGTAATTGTAGGGTCGACTCCTTTGCTTCTTCTCAACAAAGAGTGTACTTCCTGTTTCTGGTGCAAGATATTAGATGGCTAGGCCTTTGCTGGACCTTTGCAAAGCAATGCAAGTCAGCTGATCTACAAACAGCATTCAAAAGTGGAGGAATAATCTCTAAGTAGGCATGGAAACAACAAGTGTCACTTGCAAGTGCATCTAAAATCTCTATTTCTGTCATACTGCGGGCAGATGGTTTAAATCAACTGCCTAGCAATACTCTCAAAACATTATTCTATTAAAATTTAAAAATCCTAACATCCAGTGACCCAAACAATCCTTCCAAGGACTAATTTACCATATATAATTGTGTAAAAATAGAGGGTTGTTTCTGATATTTTCGTGTTAAATTTATGGGTCGACAATCACAGGGATACTACTTTTGACAGCGGTAAGTTCCTGTGTCACTTGAGGTGTCATGAATTCCAATGGGCGGGCAGCCAGGGCCCAGTCTAGAGTCCACGGACAAGGCACCAGGAGCTCCAATGGGCAGTCACCCAGAGCTAAATATAGAAAAGTGGGGGGGAGGCGGGTCGATTTTTATTCAGTATCGACTTTAACATGCAAATATGGTACTTGAATTTCTTTTAATCCTGCCCATATGTTATAGATTAAATTTATATTCAGAATATTTATTTTCTTTCCTGATCATCTTATTTTGCACCTGGTTAAATGATTTCTCAGTCCAATTTCTGCTTCTACTAAATCCATCAGTGCTTGTTTATCTCATCTTGGACCCAAGGCACAAGTAATTTCTCTGTTTAAAAGTAAGGAATATTCTTGACTTTGATTTAAAATACATCAAAAACCATAAAATGATGAAATATTAACAATAAATGAAAATAAGACAAAAGTGCAAAGGCTCGCAATCTGAATTAAAGAAAATGTCAACAACATTCAGCAGGTCAGGGAGGATCTTTCGAAAGAGAAGCAGAATTAATATTTCAAGTATATTATTATCTGACAGTACATATGCAACCAGATGACAGTGTTTCTCCATACCACAGTCCACAAACAAATACTGCATACATTTCTCCCATAATAATCACACACATACATAAAAAGGGCAGTATGGTTGGCATAGCAATGGTTGCAATGCTGTTACAGCACTCGAGACTGGAGTTCTAATCCGGTGCTATCTGTAAGAAGTTTGAGCATTCTCCCTGAGCCTGCATGGGTTTCTTTCGGGTCCTCTGGTTTCCTTCCACTCTTCAAAACGTACCAAGGTTGAGGGTTGATTGGGTGCAATTTGATGGCATGGTCTCGTGGGCTGAAATGGCCTGTTACTGTGCTGTATGTCGTCTAAATTTTAAAAATTAAAATTTAAAAATATAATACAAAATAAATATGTCGAATATTCTGGAATAATTTATTTGATTCCATTTATAAGAGACTCATGTTTACAAGATACTGTTCATTAATCTCACAGAATACACGAATAAGTTATTTCCCAACATAGCAGTCTCAACTTTGTTGCTCCTATACTTCATTTAATGATAGCATGTGATGGATGGTGGAGATCCTCAATAAATTGTTTGAGCACTATTTAACCAATGCTTGTGTTGCAAGTCATCAATGCAGAAAAGGGAGATCCCAGTGATCTTCTCAGCCATTTTAATGATCCTCTGAATTGACTTCCAGTCTGATGCTTTGTAACTATCTTGATATACAATGGTTCAGCCAGACAGGACTACTCTCAATTGTGCTTTTGTAAAATGTCATTGCGATTGGGGGCAAGAAACCTTGCCCTGACCAATGAGATGTGGAGTCCAGGATAGGTTGTCCATTATATGCATACCAAGGAATTATGTGCACTCAACTCTCTCCACAACAGAGCCATTGATGTGAAATGAAAGAGTGATCAACCTTCATCCTCCTAAAGTCCACAATCATCTCCTGTATCTTGTTCATGTTGAGAATCGCATTAAAGATCCTTCATCAGAACTGGAAAAAACAAGTAACAAGTGATTTTTTTTTTTAAAGTTACAGAGAACATGGGAAAGAGACTGTTAAGAAACCCTGATTGTTTGGTCACTAAGCAGTAAGGAAAATTTTAATCTGTATAGAATAATGCAATATTTTCAAGATTCAATTTATTATAATGGTAATCAAAAAGTATAATACATTAAATTTATTTTTGCCTGCTGCAAGGCAGATTTGCCACCAGCAAAAATTGCCTAAACATCTCTTAATCATACAGTCAGAGAGAGATAACCAAAAGAGAGGCCCCCCCCCCCCAAGTGACCAAGTGTCCGTAGATTCACCTCCAGCACCTCTGCAGCCCCCGCAGCCACAGAGTTAGTCCAAACCACTGGCAACCTGAGCTCCGACAGAATCAGGAACCCTTCAGTGCTCTCAGCAACTCCCCGCATTCTGGTTCTGATACCCCTCCAACCAGTTCAAGCCAGTTTCCTGCAGCCCAGTGCAAGCAGTCAGTCTCCAGCAGTCCGTAGGTTCCTCACCTCAAGTCGTTATCACTGGTCCATCAGCCACCCTCACTCGTCTGCTGCCGTGGTCACTGTCCCTGAGGGTCGTCTCCTCCACTTCTCCTTAGATTGGGGTTGCGTGATCCTCCCATCCTCTGGTGCCCTGCTCCAGTCCTCCATTTCCTCAGAGCCTGCAGCCCTTCATGGCTGCTGCCGATTAATAGGTGCCGCCACCTTGGGCGAAGACCCTTGGTCACAGGATTTCAAATAAAATCGTCAGCTCCCTCGACAGGCCGATCGAAGCCAACGTGGGTGGCTGGACCCTGCGGGAGCGCCTCATCTCTGCTCCCTCCCTCCCCGTGGGTCTGCAGTAACAGCAGCGCTGCCATCTTCACAGAATGTGTATTTTGAATGTATTGATGGGCAAGTGATTCAAACCATTAGCCACAGTCCGACAGAACTGTCAAGTGACTCTTCTTGATTCTGTGCCAACTTGGGTAAAGTAAGGACTGTCACAGGGAAAAATTACACGATAGATCACTTGATCAATTATCCAGTCAATCCAGTAAGGGGATGACAAAAAGTGAATAAAAGCAATGAAATTAGGTCAATTTAAAATTAGGAATAGAAACAAAAGAATATAAAATAGTATGAAATGTATGGCTGAATGCCATGGCAAGCAGGTTATGTTGAGTTAATGGAGGTGGAGAGACAAAGAATGTCAAATAACCAAAAGTGTAATTTTTTCAAACCGAGAAGGATGTGAGGAAAATAAGGAGCAGGTTCTTTGGTTTCTTTTTGGCCACATTGGAACTGTGCAGAAAACCACAGACAGGATCAAAGTCAGGGTGGGATGAAAAATTAGTGGAAGCAAAAGGAAGTTCTAATTCACTCTTGCAGACTGATCACGAGTACTCCACAAATAACTACTCAATTTGTCGTTGTTTTTCCCAGCACTGAGGAGACAAGATTGTAAACAGTGAAGGCAGCACATCAGATAACCAGTGAAATGTAACTTCAGTTTGATTGAGTCACTGGGTGATGGGAACATTTTCACTTCAGCAGAATTAAATAAACACAGGTTTCAAAGAAATCACAATTTGTAGGCCAAAAAATTGTCTCAGTCTAGAATAGTTCAGCACAAAGGAAAGAATGGAATCCAACAAAAATTTGCATTCATGTAGCTTGTGGAAAAATTAAGTATTTAAATTCCAGCTGGAAATACATCAGGCTCCACTAAATAGACGAAGTAGAGTTGAATAGTTTCCTTCTGTTCTGTAAGAATTTTAAATAAACTGTTGAATAAAATATCCGAAGCCTCTACTTCCATCTTCCTTTGAGCAAGAGAATTCCAAAGACTCTTCAAAACTTGGTCCAATCTTTTAAAGAAAGACACAACACCAACTCTAGGAATTTCATAAACCTTCCCTAATTACTTCCAATGCACCAACATTCTTCTTTAAAAAATTAGACCAATCCTTTTGAAAGGACTTCACGGAGGGTCTCAATAACACCCAATAGAAGTGAAGCACAATTCTCTGAGCAAGAAATTATTACATTCTATTAGTCTTTCCAACTATTTCCATAGCCTGCATTCCAGCCTTTTGCAAAACAAACACTGCAACAGCCACAACCCTCTGCATCTTGAAGCTCTGCAATCTCTCAACATTTCAACTAATTTCCTCATCTGTTACTTTTCATGCCCAAATAAACTTAACATTTATTTACTTTGAATTCCAATTGTCAATTCTTTCATCAATAATTTACTCATTCTGTATTCCTTTGTGGCCTCCTTCTGTCCACCTGAGAACATTTCCTTTGTGTCATCTGCAAATTTTGCAAATGTACAGTTGTAAAACATTGCTCAATGGAAATAACAGAACGGGTATTCAATGGTTGCTAAAAAAAAAGTAGATTTTCAGTTGCACAGAATTCTCTTGCATAACCAAGATGTCATGATGCGAATTGGAATACAAATGCTATTGCCAACTTTTGCTCTTAATCAGCAAAAGCCACTCTTTTATCCAACGGTTTCTGCAAATTCACAATTACACCACTGATTCCATAAGCCAACAATACCTGTTATGTGAAGAATACACAAGGTGTGAGTGTACCATGCATTCCACCATAGAATGTATGCAGATTGATACATTTTGCAGTTATGACGTGATGTACTTAAAATACAGGAATTGTTTATCAAAAATCATGTTATAATGCAAGACAAATTAAATACAATAAACAAACACGTGATTTTTAAATTTAGATACCTGAGTAATTGAAAATTTACACAAAGTAAATACATTCTTGGAAAACAAGTCTTCAAAATAGGGTCCTGAAGAAACATGCTCAGGATGGCAAAATGGAGTACCAAGCAAATTGAATTGAGAAAAACGGAAATTGGTTGGAGGCTAGAGATGTACTTTAATTGGTGAGGCATGACAAGTGGTGTTCTGCATGGATTTATGATGGGGGCCTCAGATTTCAAAAAAAGGAACATGATTCTTTCTTTAAGATTGCAAATGACAGGGAAGTACAGTAAGCTGATCAGATGGGTGCATATTTAGATGATGTGGACAAAGTACTTAAAATTTAGGATTTATGTTGGTCATTGTGAGATAATTTAGAATACCAAGAGGCAGTGAGAAACAAAATTAAAATATTAGTCAATTCATGGAATGCAATGGAGAGATCGTTGTGCTTTAATCATGTGGAGCCTTGATCAGATCTCTGCAAATTGCATTTGTGTACAACACTCAAGACGAAAAGACTGGTTTTGATAATAATTTAACAAAATTTTGTCCGGCCTTCAAGAATTAAAATGCAAAACATTGTAATCAAGGAAATGAAGTTACACTAAGGTTGAGAGATGTTTTAAAGATTCTGTTTGAAAGGGCAATATGGTTTCATGGTATTTCCTCGGGTGATCAAATCTTTGGGTTGTGAATGGAGTCATGGAATTCAAAAATAATGGTCAATGTTTAATATTTTTTAAGTCGTGACAAAATTTATCAAGAAATTAGATGAGCAAATTGAGTGAAGACAAAGATTAATCATGGTTTGATCAACCTTAGGAAAAGACTCAGAGACCTAAAAACAGCAATCAATATTCCCATTTTACCCAAAAGATCTCAGAATTAAAATAGGTGTTTTTTAAAAAAAGTTTATTCTTAAAAATTTGCCATCATGTGATACAGGATACAAGTGGCAGCCACAGTCGTTACATTTTCCAAGTCAACCGATTAACATCAGCAAGCAGTACAGGAAATTAGATTTCGATAAAGTGGAATTAACGGACCGCCAACATTGAAGAACTCAATGAATTCAATTCATGTTACCTGATACTGTCATCATTTTTGCACATAACATTCCTATTTACAAATTATGCAAAGTTGTCATCTGCAGGGTCGCCAAAACCAATCGCCCAGCAAAGTCAAATGGCTGAATCAGTGTTTTCAACTCAAATCTTGCTCGTTTAAAAACATATGAAAGAGAAACTTTAAAAAAAAATCAAACACAGATCTCAATGATGAAATATATTTATATGCATAAATCAGAATTGGTACTTTAATGAAATTGAAGGGGCAATGACAATCACTCATCGATTTCACCTTTAATTTAAAAAAATTCGAAAGGCAAAGAGATTGGAAATGTTGATAAAACACAAATACATCACATCTACCAGAAAATATATTTGTCATTGGGAGGCACAGCTGCAGCATTTTAGCAGACAGGTGTTCATCATCTTAAGACTGTAAGCCAGAGAAACCATTCACTGTAATTGAACTTAAACACTATCCCCACTCCACATTTTGTTTCCCATATAATGCTTGACACATCATGACAAACTGAAATTTACTTCTCTTGGAATTAAACAAAGTAGGATTTGCTGTGGCCTTCATTTCCTTTGATCGCTGTAGATTAATCAGCATCAAACCACATAATACACCTTTGGTTGCAAAATACATGAAAAGCTGCAAACACATCAATTCTACCTGAAATGCATTTGCCAAAACCAAATTATACTGATGCAAATCAAAATGTTTATAAATGTCCCTACATCATGGATAAGTAAGAAAGTCTGCTTTGGTTGAAAAAGTAATTTCAATTTTTTTTAAATGAATTCAGGCTGAAAGTTGGAAAAAAATTGTGTATTTTCTGTTTTTTCTCAACCTGTCCCATGATTTCACAGAGAGAGCGACAACCCCACAAATTAACATGTTTAAAGGTGCCAGGATTTTTATGGAATTGCAATCAGAAATTGCAATTGAAAGGTAGCATGAGTCACTTGCATGAATCTCAGGACAAGAATAAACTCCAGAAGGTTGCAAACTCGGCCTGCGACATCACAGGCACCAGACTCCACTCCACCGAGGTCATCTACATGAGGCAGTGTCTTAAAAAGCAGCCTCTATCCTCAAAGACCCCCACACCCCAGGACATGCCCTCTTCAGTCTGCGACCATCAGGAAAACAGGAGCTTCAAGACGAGCGCTCAACGACACAAGAACAGCTTCTTCCCCGCTGCCGTCAGATTCCTGAATAATCAATGAACCAAAGACACCACCTCACTTTCTATGCATTTTTTTATATTTATTGTTGTAAGATGGTTTATAATATGAAGGTTTGCACTGTGATGCTGTCACAAAACACCGAATGTCGTGACTTGTTCATGACAAGAAATAATGATTCTGAAACTAATATTGTTCAACATCCTCCCTTCAATTCAGAATTTCCAATGAAAATCCTGCTAGTTTAGGCAAGAGGATGCCGTAGAGTGGAACGGAGAAATTAAAAAGAAACTGCTAATACTCTTGTCCAGAAGATGATGCATTAGAACCATTACAGCATGCAGGAACAATCCCTTCACATTATCCTACCAGCAGATGGTTACTGGCTCAGACAGAAAAGAACAACAACAAAATTAATTTTGAAATGAAAGGCAACTTAACATAAAATACAGTACAACTTCGATTATCCAAAATCGACAGGACGATATCCATTTCCGATGACTGAATTTTTCAGATAATTGGTATTTTTTTAAAAAAAACAGCATCCAATGTTCAAACAACAAGGTAAGTATTTATGTTTAATTCTCACCACAAAAAAATGCTGGCCGCCACCGATACCTAATATGCCCCCAACGCTGCCATCAATCACTGAGACCTCCCAACTGCCTCCACCAATCCCCCGGGAGGTTTCCCGGGCCAGTGGAATACTCACTGGTAAGTTAGCAGGCTCTTGTCTCCACGTGGGCTTGTTCCGGCAGGGGCTGTTCCGGTTTCACGTCCCGGTTCTTGATACACAAACCCAGGCTTGGCCTGCACACACTCCCGCCCCACCCCCAACGATCACCAGTACCTCCGCAACAAGGTCCTGCTCCTTCCTGGGAGGCTACTCTCCTTGATAACGCCGGGACAAGGGATTCTTCCGATGCTTGCAGCTGGGAGACAGTGGCACGCAGTTTGAGAGGGAGAGTTGGAGAGTAAAGTCAATAGGGGAAGGTAAAGCAGAGGGGAGGGAGTTGCCTGAAACAAGGACAATCGCCATTCTATTTCAACCTGTGAAGTCAATTCGGTTCCAAAACAAATTTTGGATAACTAACAATTTCAGATAATCTGATTTTAGCTCATCGGAGTTGTACTGTATTTGGATGGATGAACTGTGAAGCATGCACTCATTAAGTTATGGGTTTGAACAGAATACCTCAATGATTATCCCGGAATTCAATTCTAGAAAGAAGAAAAGCATTTTAAAAAGAGTCCAGTGTTGTCAGATGGAGAAGCAGAATAATCCTTATTTACAAAACAACTTAAAACTCCAGTTTAGTTACTACTTCTGAAAAACAGAGTTGCCAATCAAATATGTTTTCATCTCTCTGGATGTTCCCAATGTACTTCATAGTGAACTCATCATTTTTTGCATGATAATTTCCATACATACACTTTCTAACTCAACGCAAAACACTGACAGTATTGCCGCAGCAAGGTGAGTGATAGCAGAACATGTCTGAATGCCTTTTGGTGCACAGATCCCAGGAGCTCAGAGAGCCAGCTGCAATAGTCGTCACATCTCCCTGAGAGGCAATAGTGCTTCCTTTAAATTGGCAATCTAATAAAAATGTTTACAAAACTGCAGGAAGAGTCACTGCAAAGAAAAGTGGCTGCATGGTGGTTTTTATTTTTATTGCAACAGTATCTTCCAAATTTCCCCTGAGGAAATCTCAATCCTATAGAAATGCAAGTAATATCAGAGCATGTTCCCACTACTGTCTCTTTCTCACATGTTGTCAGTCTTTGAGTTGGCAAATTGCCACAGACAAAAGCACTCCATTGTATAATAACAATATGATTTTGGAGTTTACATTTGTTGCACCAATTAGTTGAGAATGTATTATTCAGTAACTGCCTATAACTGGCTAGCTCGGGGGTACTGTAATGCTGCTATTGTGACAACATGCTGCAATATTCTGTGATGTGTGTAATCTATGTAAACCTCTTAAAGGAGTAACACAAGCACATTTCAACTATTCTTTCTTCATTTATCAATTACCTGATGTCATTCATTAGAAAATGCCACTTCAGCATGCAATTTTGACCCAAATACTGCAACAATTTTGGGGAACAGTGAAGATCGGCACACGAGTCATGTCTTGCCAAACATTTCAAAGAAACAATCAAAATACAATGTGCAGTCAGCTTATCTGGTCTATGGGCTGAACTGCTTAGCGAAACCAACACAGCAAAATAATGCAGATGCTGGAAACCTGAAAAAAAAAAGTCAGGCAACATTGGTGTTGTCCTGATGAGAGGATATCGACCTCAACTCTATTTCTTTCTCCAGAGGTGCTTCTCAAATGTTACCAAGGCAAATTTTAACACAAAAAAAACCAGTGATTTACAATACCAAAACTAAATCACCTGAAAATTCTATAGCAATACTGGTCATTTTTCTCTTGAAATTCAATTTACACATTTACCATTCAAAGAATTTCATCATATACTATGCCCAGTGTTTAAATTTTTAATTAAATCCTTGAATACAGTATGTGAAATAATGTCATAATACCAGCAGATAGTTTCACCTGCAAGGATGTGCTCACCCCATCAGCAACAAATGCCTGCAGTGAGTATGGCTTCCTGGTGTCAACAGAGTAAAATTGTCATGAGGATTCACAAAGAATTAAAGTTACATTGCCATTATATTTTAAATTTGGCAAACCTTCAAATCTTGGTCAAATTCAATGAGATCCATGAAGTAACATTTACTACGTCATATTTTGAGCATCAAGATAACATCGTAAAAATTGGCACACATCATGGAAGGACTCACCCATTCTTCCAGTATCTTTTGCGTAGCCTCGGTGGCCCGTACTCCATTTCTGCAAGCCAGGACAACATGTGCTCCGTGCAAAGCCAAAGAGCGGGCAGTTTCAAAACCTACCAAGAAAAAATATTGTTCTTTTGAAGCATAATAAAAATACATTTTCTAAGCAACGATTTCATTATGCTCTCCATATGACTACACATCACAAAGGGCCCATTTACACAAAGGTCGTAGAGTACAATGAAATAACAAGTTAACAATCTCAGCTAATTTTCCCAATAATAGTTCCTCATTGTAAAATCTTATCATACATGGCAAAAGAACAATTTTCTTTGAAAGCAATCAGGCTCTGATCAACAGCAAACAAGAGAAATATTCTGTCAAAATCTGGCCAGCAACTCTTAAAGTTATAATTTGCTGCAATTTGATGCATTCTTCTCAATGTTTAAAAGCGACTGCCTATTTTCAATCTTCAGCTCACCTTATAATTGGACAATAAAGGTTTCCAATACCTTGGGAACCATCCCAAAATTCCTCAGAGTTACCATGCACACATAATATATATTTGTATTTGATGTAATCAAATTTATGCATTGATGGTTCACTAAAACATCCATCTTAAAACTAACCCAAGAAAATTAGTTGAACCAACATTATGGCTCTAATCCAGAACAGCCTACCAGGAGATTTAATGGAATTTTCCATTTAACGAGCCATAATTCTTTTAGGTTCGCCTGTGTTTTCAGATTACCTTTTCAATTTTAAAACACAACTATCTCAACATTGCAATTCAAGACATTCCTAATCACAACAGCCAATCTGGAAATTGCTGACTGACCACAAGATAATAATGACACGCAATTGATAACAAATTGGACTTTTTCCTCTCAGTTTTGTAATATTGGAGCAATGTATTGTATATTGCAACTCACCTTGGAAACTGCAAATCAGCGGTGATACAGCTCAAGAACCCAGTTGTGGAAATTTAGCATTTAGGCAAGTTTCCCTCCACCCCAGCACCCCCCCCCCCCAAAAAAAAATAACAGGCCAAAGTACTGGATGTTGTTAACAATATCATCACAGATTTCCAAAGAAATTCATCACATCCATTTATTTTCTCCTTGGGAGGAAAGCAAAATGACTGGTAAATTGATCCATCAGGAGTTTGTCAATTGCAAATCATTAAGCAAAAAAGGATCATCACAGATAGAGATAAAGTATCTTCAATTTTTGTTGTATTTCAGTACATTGAGAGGATTCCAAGATAAATTTCAAATGAATATGAACATCATTTTAGATTATTATAAGAATTTCACTTTGCTTTGTGAGCCAAAAGCAAAAATCACATTTCTGCATCAGGATTTAACAGAAAAAAAAAATTACTTATTTCTGCAAGCGTGGAGGCCAAAGGAAACCAAGTGAAATCATCCAGTAAGGTCGTTCCCAAAGACAAAAGAATATTCATTGCAAGATTACACACAAGGAGTGACAACAGGTGAAAAACACCAATTTTAACAATGTAAGAAAGTGAAGCAAGGCAAAAGAGAAATAGACCATATATATGGAAGGCCCTAAACTGTCAACATCAACATGGCAAAAAAAAACTATTCTACAATATCCAAGGCCTACAATTAGGATGAGATCCCGATGAAGCCACAAGGACAACCCTTTCATGTCTCAAGATCAAGCTTTGCACTACGCCCTGCAAGAGAAAGTACTGTAAATGTGGCAGCAATTCGCAAAATGTTTTACTGTGCATGTGAAAAAAGTAGAAATACTAGTTTGAATTTTCTCTCATTAACAGTAAATAGTCAAAGAAAATACCCCTCTCTTTGCTGGTCACTGTGCTTTGAGTCAAAAAGCCAATGACTTTATCCTAATATCAAAATAGTTCTGGAGTTGGCATTAGTTTCAGAAAGGAGAAAAAGTAGTGGTCATTACATTTGGTATTAAATTTCCTTGAGATAGCCCAAAGTGAAGTTACTTATCGTATACAGTGTAAAAATGTAAGCTAATTTACACTTCAGCAATAACAATCAATCTCTTTTGTCAAGGTTAGTAGGTATGGCTTGACCATTGAATTGAGGCCTAAAATGTCATGCATTTGTGATCCCCATTTAGGAAATGAATCCAAAATACTATATACAGAATTTCAATCAAGACTACAACAGCATTATGTGCTCTGCCACACAGCAACAAAGCAAATCTGAACAATTCAGACTCAACCAAGTTCAAGGGGAATTGCAAAATAAAGATGGTAGAATGCAAGGAAACTAAAATTACATCAATAGACGAAGAAATTAGAATGCCAGAGAGATCAATATTGCATGTAAACCAGATCCCTTGCACATGTTGCCTGTAAAACTTAACTTTTAGAATGGATTAATGTTGGTATTACAGACACTATAAATGCTATTTACTAAGCCAAACTTCAAAGTATTCATAATGATTTACTTCTACTTGATTTTCATGAGTTCTGTGGCTGAAAAGATGCTCATAAAATCTTTCAAGAGGTGTTTGGAACAGCAGACAAGTGTGTAATATAGGAGGTAGTGCAGTCTTCTCTACATTGGAGGACACTAGACACAAATAGGGAGATTGTTTCATTGAGCACCTTCACTCTGTACATTGCAACAGCAAGGACCTCTCAGTAACCAACCATTTTAATTCCATTCACCATTGCTATATTGACATGTCTGTCCATGGTCTCATGTACAGTCAAGTTGAGGCCACTTGCAAATTTAAGAACAATACCTGGTATTCAGTCTCAACCGTCTTCAACCAGACTGCATCAATAATTACATCCAATTCATGTTAAACCATCCTGATTCCTCTCTTTCCCTCATCTGTCCCTCTGTCTCCCTTCCCTAATCAAATAGCTTTCTTTGCCCTCTGCCCATTGACCCTCTCAATTCTCAGCTTTTTCTTCTACCCTCTCACCCATCTCTAAACTTTTTTTCCCTTCTCCCCTTGCACCTATATCTATCATGTTAGCTTATGCTGCTCCTCCTTTCCCCCTCCCCACATCTTTTTTATTCTGGTCACTGCCCGCCTTTCAGCATGCCTGAGGAAGGACTGCCTCTCATTTCTGAAGAGGCTGTGCAACAGGCTGAGTTTCTCCAGTATTTGTGTATCCAGCATGTTCCTTTCATGTTTTTGCTAACTTCCACATTCCCCTAGTAAAGAGATTTGGCATCTCAAATATTTTGCCATCCAAATATTCTGCTTTGTGCAAGCATGGGCCAGGAAAAAAGATCTCATATTTTTAAAAATTATTTGAGTAGCTCCTTGCTTTATTTATTGTTTCATTTCTTCTGTCATCTGATGGACTCCTGCCATAACTGAGCATGAAGCAAAAAAAAAAGCATGGTCTGACTATTGAAGGTAACTGTATACAGTCCTGAGGCTGTTAGCAATAACCAAAGAGAGAATTGGCAGTTCCACTCCAGAACATTGTACTAGATGTTCAACATCTCAGAAGGAACAGGTGAGTTGCCCTGTTAACCATGAGCATTGTGCCAGTTTCAAGCCTTAACGTCCAGACACTTTTCCTTTGATTGCACAAAAATGTCATTGCAGGGGTTCTCTTCAAATGACTCAAAAGCTGTTCCCTGAATTTCTTCCATCTAGACGTAGACATGCTCTTCACAAGTCAACTCTAAGTCAAAAAACACAACAAACATTGAGGAAAAACAACAAACTTTATATTTAGCCTTTTCTAACCTTACAAAAGACTTTGACAGTCAATTTGGAAGGGCAGTGGTGCAGTAAAAGTTCAAATTGCTCAGAAATTCATCTTCATTCTGTGCTTGTTACATGGCAGCAGGAGTCTAACTTAGAGGGCAAAACAGATTAAATCCAAATTCAAACTTTGATCATGAAAGGCCTCATAATTATTTCAACCACACTCAATCTTCTTCACAGCAATATTGCAGCTTTCCTCCAATCAGTTTCCTACCAAAGTTAAGTAAATCCATCAGGCAAATTAAAAATCGTACAGCATAATCACATCAAATCCAATGACATTCCAATGTCAGCCATCAAGTAGCATTGCATAGATGATGTTTCCATATTGTCAGTTATGCCTTTTTACACAGCTATTTTGTTCCAGGACATTTGCTCCTTTTTAATGGAACACCTGCTGTCTTATAAAAATGCACAAAGACAGAATGGGGTTCATTCCAGTTCCAGCATTTTTCCCCCAAACAGAAGAGGTAGTAACAGTCCCAGAATGCTGTCTGTGTAAAAAGGGCTATCCAGCATTCCATGACCACCTCAGGGAAGGATGTGTATGTGGACTGTATTTTTTTTTATATATAGAGTACTTACAGATGAAACATGCAAGTAGGTCAACAGGAAAAATTTTTAATAATAATACCGCTATCCCACTCTCCCAGTGGCCCGCTGTCTGCTCTCTCAGATATCTATGAAACCAGGTCTGAAATAATCTGGAGATGAAATGAGCTGGTGGTGAAATAGTGATGCATTCTCCAGTAGACTCACCGTTTCATTTGGTGGGTGAAGCATTGATGTGTTGCTGGGAGGAGAAGGAGAGATGATTTAATTCATAAGTACATAATTCACGGTTTTGACAGAACAAATGTTAGTCTTTCAAAATAGGGTTTAATCATTCATGAATGAGATAAAAAGTATGTATCAAAGGGTACTGCAGAAGGAAGGTGTGAATGCCCAGTTACTGAATGTAGTTAAGTGAGCCACGACTTACAGATCTTCAGACATTATGGGAGAGAAGATTCAAGCTAGGGAGTGGCATTATTATAAAAGGCCAGTCCCAACATCGATCCCATGCCCCATTCTCAGCAGTCCCCAGGTGTCTCTGGTCACCTTGTGCTGTGAGCAAGCTGGTCTGTGGGTTTGTCCTCAGTTTTAACAGTCTGAAGCCCACCAGCTGAAGCAAAATATTTCAGTAACAATTGGATCTCGAGCAGTGGTTCTCAACCATTTTCCCCCCCACTCACATACCTCTTAAAGTAATCATTACTAATTACAGAGCACCTATGCAATCGGGATTACTTCAGGTGGTATGCGAGTGGAAAGAAAAAGATGAAATCCACTGCTATAGATCAATGCATGCAGTAGATTTTCCCACACTCTTTTATAAATTGTGCATGTTTTATTAAATTGTGCACATATTTTCCCACATTATTTTATACATTCTGCGCATGTGCTTTATTCCCGCAAAATAAAAGTAATATTTGATTGCAAACCCATGTATCCAGACTCGTCTTTCACGGACCTGACACTTTTTCAATACAACAATGACCAATGCAAGGACCAACAGCATTATCCACCATTACCATCCTAATTTGAACTTCGCAAACAAGACAGAAATATTTTTGAGCCATTTTTGGGGGGAAAAAAAATCAAATATAGCATGGTATACATGACACTAGACACCGACACAGTCGAGTTACACATCCCGCTTCTTTTGCTCCCAGAAAGCACACTGACCCAGAAAAATGCCAGCTTTATTCGTTTCAGTGTAAATGACCAAAGCCGGCTTGATGGCGGATATTCCTTTCGGAAATATCACAGAATTCCTGTGTTTAAGAAAAAATTCAAAAGCCGACCTGTAAGAAATCATCAACTTGTTGAGTGAAGCCTGCAAGGCAACTGGCTTTTGATTAAAAATCCACAAAACAATATCTATGAGCCAACCAGCACCCATTGACAATACTGACTCCTGAGATCCACAAGACGACCCTGGAAAATGATAAGCCTACGATGATTTGACTTCAAACAAAACAGAGTATCACCAGTCTGACTTTTTAATCATGAGTCAGTTTGTTAACAATTGCCTTTCCTTCCAAAATTATCATCTGTGCAAAGAAGTTCTAGCTTAATTGCTGCACGAATTGTGTCCAGGATGGTTGCTCAGCAAGACATGGAATTTGAATATCAGAGCAACACCAGGCTTCAAACCCAGAGAAAATAGATATTAAAAAAAACCCACTCTCCTGTGTACTCATCAGTACAATGCCAATGTGAACAGTTTAGATACACACAAACTAAAGAATCTTTGAACTCAAATGATGTTTTAAAAACTACATTAGAAAATTATTCCAATATAGTTTCATGCCAAGAATTGCCCTACAAAGAGAACACAATCCAAGTTGTGTTGAAACAGTGAGGTGATGGATTGAAGTCAAGCATTTCTATCAGAGACATTGAATGGACAAAAAATAAGCAAATGCTCATTCAATTATTCTAAAAGCAACTCTTCAGACTCACTGGCAGCTCAAGGAAAGAGCAATCCACACAGAAATTAAGAGGCAGGACAGGAAAATATATGATAACATTCAAAACTGAAATGACAGCAAAAATATCCAATACAGCACATTGTATCAAATATTCAAAATCCAAGATAATAAACATAGAACCATAAACCATTGACCATCACAACACAGAAACAGGCCTCTTTGGCCCTTCCAGTCTATGCCAAACCATTTTCTTTTGCCTAGTCCTATTGACATGCACCCAGTCCATAGCCCTCCATATCTCTTCAATCCATCCAAATTCTTCTTAAAGGTTAAAACTGAGCCACATTCACCACCTCAGCAGGCAGCTCGCTCCACACTCCCACCACTCTGTGTGAAGAAATTCCCCTTCTTGTTCCCTCTAAACTTTTCTTGTTTCACCCTTAATCCATATCCCCTGATTTGTATCTCACCTACCCTCAGTGGAAAAAGCCTACTCTGTCTATCTCCCCCCCCCCATCAATTTTAAATACCTCTATCAAATCTCCCCTCATTTTTCTATGCTCCAAGGAATAGAGTCCTAACCCATGTTTATATTATTAATTTACAGGTGCATCTCTGTAACCTTCCCTGTAACTCAGTTCCTGAAGTTCAGGAAACATCTTAATAAATCTTCTCTGCACTCTTTCTATCTTATTGGTGTCTTTCCTGTAGTAAGGTGATTGCACTCAATTTTGGCCTCATCAATGTCTTGTACACTATTACCATAACATCACATCTCCTCGACTCAATACTTTGATTTATGAAGGCCAATATGCCAAAAAGCTCTGTTGACAATCCTATCCACCTCTGACACCACTTTCAGAGAACTGTGTACCTGTATTCCAAGATCCCTCTATTCTACTGCACTCTTCAGTGCCCTACCATTTACCGTGTATGACCCTTCTTGATTTTCCTTCCAAAATGCAACATCTCACACTTATCTGCATTAAATTCCATCAGCCATTTTTCACTTTTCCCTCTGCCAGTCTTTAAAACCTTCGTCCCTGTCCACAGTGCCTGTAAAGTGCAAGCTTGCTGATCCAATTTATCACATGAGCATTGATATAGATGACAAACAACAATGGTCCTAGCACCAATCCCTGAGGCACACAACTAGTCACAGGCCTCCAGTCTGAGAAGCAATCATCCACCACTACTCTCTGGCTTCTCCCATCCAGCCATTGTCGAATCCAGTTCACTCCTTAATCATGAATCTCGAGCGTATGAACCTTCTTGACTAACCTCCCATGTGGGATCTAGTCAAAGGCCTACTAAAGTCCATGTCGACAACATCCACAGCCTTTCCTTCATCTACTTTTCTGGTAACCTCCTCAAAAAACAATTATAAGATTGTGTAAACACAACACAAAGCCATGTCGACTATCCCTAATCAGTTTCTGGCTATCCAAATAATTGTATATCCAATCTCTTAGAACAGCTTCCAATAATTTACCTACCACTGACATCAACCTCACCGGCCTATAATTTTCAGGGTTACTTTTGGAGCTTTTTTTTTAAAAACAACAGACAACTTGAGCTACCCTCCGATTCTCCAGCAGCACACTGGTGGCTAAGGACATTTTAAATATTTCTGCCAAAGCCCCTGCTGCAATTTCTACACCAGCCTCCCTCAATGTCTGTGGGAATATCCTGGGGATTTATCCACCCTTATTTATCCACCCTTATTTATCCACCCTTATTTATCCACCCTTATTTATCCACCCTTATTTATCCACCCTTATTTATCCACCCTTATTTATCCACCCTTATTTATCCACCCTTATTTATCCACCCTTATTTATCCACCCTTATTTATCCACCCTTATTTATCCACCCTTATTTATCCACCCTTATTTATCCACCCTTATTTATCCACCCTTATTTATCCACCCTTATTTATCCACCCTTATTTATCCACCCTTATTTATCCACCCTTATTTATCCACCCTTATTTATCCACCCTTATTTGCTTTAAGACAGCAAGCACTTCCTCCTTTTTAATCTGTATAGTTTCCATGACCTCACTGCTCATTCTCCTTACTTCCCAGGACACTGTGCCCATTTCCTGAGTGAATACTGATGAAAAAAATACATTTATTATCTCCCACATCTCTTTTGGGTTCAAACAAAGCAAACCACTCTGATCTTCAAGGGGACTAATTTTGTCCCTTACTATCCTTTTATTCTTAATGTACCAGTAGAAACCCTTAGGATTTTCCTTCACATTGTCCACCAAAGCAACCTCACATCTTCTTTTAGCCTCCTAGATTTCTTTCTTGAGGTTTTTTTTGCAATTTTTATATTCCTCAAGTACCTCAACTGCACAATGTTGCCTATACCTGCTATATGTTGGTCTTCTGAACTAGATCCTCAATATCCCTCAAAAGAATTTTTTTTAAAAAAAGATTCCCTATGTCTGCTAAACTTGCCTATAATCCTGAGAGGAACATATTCTGTAATCTCTAAATTTCAACTTTGAAGGTCCTCCACTTACCTTACACATCCTTGCCTGAAAGCAACTTATCCCAATCCACACATTCTAGATCCTTTCTTATTTCCTCAAAATTGGCCCTTTTCTAATTTAGTCTCAACCTGATCCAAGACCAATCCTTCTCCATAATTAACTTGAAACTAATGGCATTATGATCACTGGACCCAAAATGTTCCCCTACACATACTTCTGTCACCTGCCCTGTCTCGCTCCCTTATCGATCCAGTATTGCACTCTCTCTCTAGTGGGTACCTCTATATACCGATTTAGAAAACTTCCCTGAACACATTTGGCAAACTCCAAGCCATCCAGCCCTTTTACAGTATGGGTGCCTCAGTCAATATGTGGAAAGATAAAATCACCTACTACCACAGATCTGTGGAGAGATAGCTGTCTGCTATCTCTCCTCTCCAGATTTGTTCCTCTAATTCTTATTGGCTACTGTCTGTCACACAAGTCTAGTCTCTCCTGCCTGAGTACAGTTGTGATATTTTACCTGATAAGTCATGCCACTCCTCCCCCTTTCATCCCCCCCACCCCATTCTATCATGTGTAAATCATTGGAAGCCCAGAACATTGACCTGCCAGTCCTGCCCCTCCTGCAACCAAGTTTCACTAATGGCAACAATACGTGTCAATCTATGCTATCAGCTCATCTGCCTTTCCTAAAATACTTCTTACATTGAGATAGATGCACCCGAGGACATTTCTACCACGTTCAACCTGTACATTATTTGAAAGATTACAAAAACAATGCTGTTGTCAAGAAAGGAGCTTTGCAAGTTTAAAAATGAATATTTTGAGCTAAATATTGGTCATTCAAAACTTCAAATTACCTGCCAACGACCTAAGTAATACTGGAGTGCTTTTATAGACCAACCTGTTTTTTAACCCTGCAGAAAAATTGATATGGATACCTAAATATTTTCATTTATTAATCTCAAAATGAACTAAAGAACTAATTGTTTTCTCTAAAATAAATAAGGCCTTTGCCATAAAGAGCCAGGATTTCTTCCAAACAAAGTCTCAAAGCAGTACTAATTTTCCAAGTGTTTTCAGTGCAGAACCCTCAAACCCCTCCCACCCAATACAAACTTGCTAACACTTGCCCAATACAAAATGATCTCGTTTTATTTGGCACTGCACATCAAAAGGTAAACTCACTGAACAAAGTTGTCAAGGAACTGTCAGAAAATAGAGTCTAAAATGTTTAAATATACCTGTCCTGAATATTATAGGATATCAAATTGAATTTGATGCCCCATTTCATAGAATCCAACACATTCACAAGGAAAAACAAAGCAAACTCTGCTCCACCACAACATCATGGACTAATGTAGTCCACAATGTGATCATGAACTTCAACACAAGGAAAGTTCGGAGTCCAATATTTATTTCAATGTAGAACACAGAACAGTCGAGCACAGGACCTTCAGTGTCCAAATGGACATCCACATTTCCCTCACATTGGCAAAATCAATACCAATGCCAATAGTAATTGAAACATACATAATCAAGAGCAGAAAACTAAGTCAGTATTAACCTAACCAATGTTTAAGCCACGTAACTTCAAGCAAGCTGCTGGGTCTTGTGAACAAATTAAATGCAATCTTTGTGGATTTCCTTAATATTTTTTAATTATTTTTTTTTAATTAACAATTGATGCTAATAACAGGAGGCAAACAGGAAAAGCCTCAGAGTGAAGAAAAAATAACGGCAACACCAATAACTGCAGATGATGGAACCTGAAGTGAAAAGAATCTGTTGGAGGAATTTAGCAAAGGTTGACCCACTGCTTTTACCAAAAGATTTTTTTTCGAGAGTGAAAATAAATTCTTCATAGGAAAACAAAAATGATGAAGTGCAGGAGTGCCTCATACCTAAACGAGAATATTCTGATGGAAGCAATGTACTAAATAGCCTTACCTGACCAATTAACACTGATTCATGCAATGCTACCTCTAACAGGTTTTGGGGTGGGGGGGGGGTTTAATCAACTGCAGTGAAATTTACCACTCTTTATTTTATATGCAGTATAAATAGTTGAAATTTTTAAACCATTATTAGATGACTGCATTGTCAGATTATAACAGCTCCCTCAATTTTCACTATGCCACTAATGCAACTCAAGTGATGTAGAAACAAATGGAAAAGGTCATCATTTGTGGCTCTAACCTTACTTTTTCCTCCAATAATTGGATGAAGTGCAAAGCTGGTTCATAAAAAGGTGTTATTCCTCATTAAACCCTGAATTTATCTTTTTTCAATGCATTACAACATGTTCCCCATAGAACTTATACAGGTACAATAAATGCTCTTAGCGGATTTAGATTTCAATCCATCAAGCGACTCGTGTTCAGTTGACATGCAAATACTTTCTAGTTTGAACCTCAAGAAAAAGGAATTTTCCAAAAATGTTCAATGTTATCTTCAATGTACTTGCTTAGAAAATTCAAGTGGATTTTAATGTCTAATACAATTCTGTGCATGTGAGGGAAAAAAGAGGCATTTACACAAGGCAAAGTTTTACTACATAGAAACAGACCTTGCCACCTACTTGTCCACCCTGAGCAAGTTGTCTACCCAAACAACTTCAGTTTGTTGGTGCTGATATAGCATGACAGAAACCTGTTCCAGTCATCCAATTAACCTAACAAATCCATCCACTTTGGAGGGTGGGAATAAACCAGAGCACCTGAGGAAAACCCACACAGGTCATGGGGAAAATCTTCAAACTCCTGAGAGACAGTGCAAGGTTTGAACCGTCAAGCTGTCATAGCGTTGTGCTAATCACAACACTATCTATGACACCTTCTGGATTTAAACATTAAATTCAACATTAGAATAATGATTTTATTACATTCACATAATCTGGTTGACCGAGCTTATTATATAGCATTACTATTTACCCAGACCAAGAAGCTTAATGTATTTGTAACTGCCCCCATTAATTGGTTTGGGCTCATCCTCTCAGTGATATTCCCTTCGTTCTCCTAATGCCTCCCCTACCATCTCTTCTGGAAAATTAACTTCTACTTCTCTGTTTCCCCATTCCAAGGAAGAGACCTGGACCTCAAATGCAAACCATTTCTCTTGTTGAGCATTTCTAGCATTTTTGGCTAGATTTCCAGCATCTGTTGGATTTTTATTTTTTGGAGATGCAGATAATTCTATGCGAGGCAACTTCTTTCTACTGACATAAATGAAGTGCAAGAAGCACTTGTATCATATTCTCAGTAATTTTTCACCAGAATCATATTCCAATTTCTCATCATTCAAATCTATTAAAAGTCACGATAAATTCCTTCCATTAAATTTTCACCCACACATTAAGTATATTCAAGTTTCCCTTCAGAATTAATGAAAAGGTACTTTTCAACTCACTTGTAAGCTCCCTTGGTAATTCTGAGAGATGAAGTGCTGGGTAAAATAACTTTGCAGAAAAGTTAAAAGAACTGACAATTTTTTTTATTGTTTAAGTGTTTTCACCATGTTCACACCATGTAGTGCCTCTGTGCTCATGCCAACAGTGTATAAATATAAATGGCTGCAAACGATGAACAAAAAGGCGGACAAAGTGACTGCTCATCCGGCTACATGCTATTTTCATCAAATTAACTGTGCATTGAAGCCATTTTGACTTCTTCCCCCCACAAGCACACAAACTTGGATGTTAAATTAAGCTATATGTCTTTCTGGCTTTTCTATCTTATCTTTGTTTTTAAAAATCAGCAGACCGTAACAGTTACTAATTTGTGGATTAACTGAAAGTAACAAACCTACTCTTTGCTCCACAAACCAACATCCCAAAAGCTCAAATTATGCCATTGATTACCATTGGAAGAATGTGAAACAGAACTAAAGACCTTGAACATAATTGCTCTCATAATTTGCGTACCAAAATATTTGTAACTGCCATTAAAGAACATTCATTTGTCCAGGATTTGATGTTCAGCTGGTTTGCCTTGTACAACTTTTCTCATTAACTGCATTCATCAGTGGAACAATTATCCTCTTCTCATTTTTGACAAGAGAAAAAGAAAACCCAAGGCACCAAATATATTGCTTTAAAATCAACAAACAACTTTTCATGGAGCTTGTGTGTTGCCAACATTTGTCTCTTATGCTATCCATAAACTCACAAGGCCTCCTGAGTTTAAAAACAGTGTGAGGGACAAAAGCCCCATGGGCTTACAAACAGCTTGGAAGAAGTCCCAGGAGTTTAATGGCATTGCAAGAGATAATGGTTCTGTCTGTTCAACAGAACCTCAGGGAAGAGAGGCTGGACAAGCTTGTGATTGATATGTTGATGGGCGCTAAATGAGATGCTCCAGCAGAATGAATTCCTTTTCAATAACCAAATATCACATGCCACATCTCAAACCATTTGTAGATTTCCAGAACTTCTCCTTGGAGATAAGCAAAGGTTCTGTGCCAGAGATCAGGCAGGCTGGGAGGTGGTGAAGGAGGGGATACATGAGGTATCCTATTTGACTGTTATTTGTGCAGCTGAGCCAGGCCTCCAACTGCCTTGAACCTTCTTTCCACTTGAACTAGCATCTCACTCTGTCAAAACAAGCATTTTTCACTCATCGTGGAACTTACAAAAATTCAGAATATTCCATCAACAGATATTTGCACTTGCAAATTTAAGACAGCCAGGCTCCAAAACACGCCCAAAGCTGTCATTCAAGATGTCAGATCAGGACCCCATTTGATCTTGTTGCTTGTAATGACAAATAATTTTGCTATTAAATAAATATTCATTTACCTAAATTGAGAATTGCTGATTGTTGTCGGTTTATGAGAAAGAAAAATGAATGACTGATTTGTGATACAGTGAATGAGGTATGCAGGGTAAAACGTTAAATTGACATGAGTAGATGCCTACATTGACCACATTAATTCAGCATCTCTCTGATTCATTGCACTTTCATTTTCCCTTTCGAAGTGAGCAGCACATGCTCTTTGTTTCCTTATCAGCTTCTGGAAAATACTGGAAAGAACATATTTATTTTTTGTCCTGAAAGGCCCTAACAACAGAAGGATGGCAACAGGCATTCCTTATCTTCAGTTCCTTCAAAATTTATTACCAGAGATTTCTTCTGAATTTCAGAGATTTTAGCATACTCAGATAGTCAGTTCACAAGGGGCAAAAAGTACATTCAGACATTAGAATGACTCGAACTGAAGATTATTTTTGCCTCAGCTTCTTGAAAATGTAATTTTAAATCATTAGGCTGCAGCACGAAAAATAAAATTGTGGATCATTATTTCATTTGCCTGAAAAATCAGAAATGAAACAATTTCAGATTGGACAACTGCTTTACAGAATACCTGCATTCAGAGATGAAGAATGACGATCGATTTCCAGTGGTCTCAAACATCATGTAGTTCTGATGAATGGCCATCGATATGAAACATTAACAGCGTTTCTCTTTCATCAGGTTGGCTGAGCATTTCTAGCACTGTTTTATTTCACATTATTTACAGTTAATATTCCAAATTTTAAACTTTTACCAATTATTAACAGTT
This sequence comes from Narcine bancroftii, assembly GCF_036971445.1. Classification (NCBI taxonomy): domain Eukaryota; kingdom Metazoa; phylum Chordata; class Chondrichthyes; order Torpediniformes; family Narcinidae; genus Narcine; species Narcine bancroftii. The sequence continues at coordinate 102,513,566 of NC_091478.1, forward strand.
TAGAACAAGGGTATTCATGAATTTAAAGCTTTCAAATCTTTTTTTTTATTATTCTATGAAGGACGTATCATGAGAACTTTTCCTTTTGCTTCACAAGAAATTTCAGAAAAAAGTGATGACACTAATCAACTCGGGTAGCAAAATTACTCACGTCCTCTTATGCCACAATGAGCAACACTGGCTGAAGAAAATAGATCAATCTAAATTATTTGTTCTGAAATGTACAGATAAATTTCATGCTTTATGTATTCAGATGAGGAACAAAATAAAGGCACAGGGTAAGAAACACGTTGGGAATTCGAAGAAAACCAAAGAAAAAGAGATGTGGTCATTTGAACAATGTAATTGCATTGGTGTTAACAATGGAGGCTAAATTCTATCTATTAAGAGGGCTACATTTCTGGGAAATGGGAGAACCATTCTGACTGCTGAAGAGAACTCAGCTTTTTGAAGCAGCTCTTGAAGCCAGCCATTTTTGTGGAATTCAGAACCAAGCATACTCCATGAATGATTGGGCCTTCTTGGTGGATCAACTTGTGCCAGGAGGTTCTTTTTGGGAAGCAAAGTGGTTCATTTTGATTGTGGCTAACAGTGGAGGTCACCTGGAGAGACTGCTTCATTTTAAGTGTGTTGAGCAGTGAATTTACTTGGACAGACCAGTACCAGGGTCTTGGAAGCTTCGTGGAGGCCACCCAGTTCAAGTCTTGCTTACAAAAGGACCAGGAGGGTTGTGACCACAGCTCGTGTGGATGGACATTTCATCAAAGGCTGCAAGGAGAATTCATGAGTCTGTAGAGGCCACAACTTCAGTCTTCCCACCAGTTCAACATGAATTCTGGGCATCAAATTTCAAAAGCCTATGCTTCAACACAAATTGAACTTTGAAGTAACTTTCTAGATTTTGGCCTGGACTGTAATGGATAGGGTATATCTCACACACACACACACACACACAGAGAGCTGTGGATATATTTAGTGTTAAGGATAGTTTAAGAGTTAGAAATAAAATTAGTCTGCTCGTTATGCGCTGTTCATAACACAGGATACTGAAAAGCAAAGTTATGACAGAGACAATTAAGAACCAGGAATTTTGCTTTCATAGATTCAGACCTGAAAATATGCCCATCTCCACCAGATAATCACACTTTCAAGTTTAGTCCTTAAGTTGTTTCACGTTTTCCTCCATCTTGATTAAATCAATTTACTAGTACACATTTATTGATATTTTCCATGATTCAGGGATTCAATAGATTGCATATTTTTGATACTTTGGGAATTTCAAATTTGCACCAGAAATGTTTCATTGTAATGTTTAACATCAACAAACTGTAAACACCTAGGTGAATGAAATCAAAGGATATCTCTGGAATATTTGAATGTAAATGTCGAGGTGGATGCAATGTATCCCCACATGGAGATTTAAATTTAACACTAATTGCAATGTCTAGAAAAATCCATAAACTGACACCTAATATAATCACAACAAAGTGCGACATAAGAAAATGACTTCAAATTACATTGTTAGGTGGTAAAATGATTACCGTAAATATTTGTGCATAATGTGTTTCGTGTATAATGCAACCCCCGCCCCCCATTTTTGAGGGGAAAATTTTACCGTGTATAATACGACCCCTATCCCCTCGCCCGTGTCGTGCTGCCGTCTCTCTCCCCGCCCCCCAGTCGGCCTGCCATCTCTCTCCCCCCCCCCCAGTCGGCCTGCCGTCTCTCTCCCCGCCCCCAGTCGGCCTGCCGTCTCTCTCCCCGCCCCCCAGTCGGCCTGCCGTCTCTCTCCCCGCCCTCCCGAGTCGTGCTGCCGTCAATGAAGGCAGCTGCTAATAATCTTACTTTTCGTTAAAACTGGCAGAAAAAAATTTTAAAATTTTACTCCTGTGTATAATGCAACCCCCTCCCCCCCTACTTTGAGCTCGAATTTTTTGCGTTATTACTTGAATATTTACGGTAAGCTCTGTTGCCGTTTGAACAAAACCCATAAACGCTCATCTGACAATGGCTTAAACTAAATAGCTGCTCAAGCAACGCAAACACATCAAACAAGACAGTGTGCACCAGCTTAAAAAAGCATCAAATGACCATTTTGGCTAGGGAACCTCAAAGAGAATACTTATAAATAAAGTATTTCACCTACAAAATTAGTACAAACGTGATGAATAGTCTATTCACTGTATTACAGTGGAAACTGTATTCCCTTGCTTCGGTGATGGACAGGTTTATTCTAAGAAATGTTTGTTTGAGTAATGATAAAGTACCTGAACAGTTATATTACTGATCAGATACCACTGCAAAAGTTAAAATGCCATATGCTTAGGAGTTGACTTTACAAGATATGCCAACATTGTACCCAGCCAAAAGGAAAACTGGGCCTCAGTCAGTATGTACTTCTACAAAGTGAATTCAGGATTACCCACGTACAAGGGTCAAGTAATAGAAAGATCGCACATCCAAAATCACCAAAATAACTCAGACTTCAGATTGCTTGTGATAACTATTTGAATGTTGAATTTAGAAAGCATTACGACAAACAGTTCAATGAATTGCAAAAAAAGTGCGAAATTTCTTTTGCTAAATTCAAAAATTGGTACAGAGATTTTTTTTTTTAAATTCCAGATCTCAATATTTTGTTAAAATTGTCAATACTATTATAAAAAGTCAAGAAAGCAGAAATATGCAACTTGAATGGACTCGATTTGTTTAATCTTCTCTGTTGTTTTTCCTGGTTATCCCCATAATCTTTTGTCTTTCCTCCCTTGAACATTTCAACGTTCTGAAAATAAATACTTCAAAAGGAAGCTTTTTGGAGCCTTTTTTAAACAACAGAACCACGTGAGCTATCCTCCAATTCTCCGGCACCACACTCAGGGCTAAATACATTTTAAATATTTCTGCCAGAGCCCCTCTAATTTCTACACTAGCCTACCTCAAGGTCCAAGGGAATATCTGGTCAGGCCCTGGGGATTTATCCTCCATTTAAGAAAGCAAGCACTTCCTCCTCTTTAATCAGTATAGGTTCCATGACCTCACTGCTTGTTTTCCTTACTTCCCACGACTCTGAGCCTGTTTCCTGAGTGAAGACTGATGAAAAAAAGCATTCAAGATCTCCCCTATCTCTTTTTGCTCCATGCAAAGCTGACAACTCTGATCATCAAGGGGATTATTGTTGTCCCTTATTATCCTTTTCCTCTTAATATACCTCTACAAACCCTGAGGAACTTCTTTCACAATGTCTGCCAAAATAACCTCGTCTTTATTTTTTAGCCTTCCTGATTTCTTTCTCAAGATTTTTCTTGCATTTTCTAAACACCTCAAGTACCTCTTTTGCTCCATGTTGCCTATGCCTGCTTTACCCCCTCTCTTCTTCCAAACCAGATCCTCAATATCCCTCAAAAACCAAGGTTCCCTATGTCTGCTAACTTTGTCTTTCATCTTGACAGAAACATACAAACTTTGTACTCTCAAAATTTCACCTTTGAAGTTCCTCCAATGACCTCACACAACTTTCCAGAACACAACTTATCCCAATTCACACATTCTGGATCCTTCCTCATTTCTTCAAAATTGGCCTTTCTCCAATTTAGAATCTCAACCCAAGGCCCAGTCCTATCCTTCTCCATAATTAACTTGAAACTCATGCATTATGATCACTGGACCCAAATGTTCCCTTACACATACTGTCACTTGTCCTGTCTCATTCCCTGAAGAAGACCCAGTATTGCATTTTCTCTAGTTGGTATCTCTATTTATTGATTTAGAAAGCTTTTCTGAATACATTTGTCAAACTCCAACCCATCCAGCTCTTTTACAGTGTGGGAGTCCCAGTCAATAGATGGAAAATTAAAAACCCTGACTACCACACCTTATGTTTCCTGCAGCTGTCTGCTATCTCTCTACAGATATGCTCCTTCAGTTCTCATTGAAGGAGTATACAACCCCATGAGTGTGCTCATACCTTTCCAATTCCTCAGCTCCACCCATATAGCCTCAGGAGACGAGCCCTCTGGCCTGTCCTGCTTGAGCACAGCGATGATATTTTCCCTGACAAGTAATGCCACTCCTCCCCCTCTATCCGCCCCACCTACACCACCCCTATTCTATTGCAATGGAAGTCTGGAACATTGAGCTGCCCCTCCAGCAACTAAGTTTCACTAATGGCCACAATGTTATAATCCACTTGTCAATCCATGCTTTTCAGCTCATCTACCTTTCCTTCAATTCTCTTTACATTGAAATAGATGCACTTTTAGTGACTTCTAATGTTCATGCAATTTTCACATCATCTTTTCCCTCCTCCACCTGCACTGGCACTCTGGTTCCCATCTCACCCCCACCCCCACAAATCTAGTTTAATCCCTCTAGATCGGCATGAGCAAACCTTTCTGCAAGGATATTAGTCCCCCCTCCAGATCAGATGCAATTCATCCTGTCAGAACAGGTCCCACCTCCCCAGAAGAGGCCCCAATGATCATGAAAACAAAAGCCCTCACTCCTACACTATGACTTCAGCCACATATTAAGCTGCATTATCCTTCTCTTTCTAACCTCACTAGCACATCGCATGGGTAGCAATCCTGAGATCACAACCATACATGATCTGTCCTTCAACTTTGCCTCGGACTCCCTGAACTTTCCTGACAGGACCTCCTCACCCTTCCTACCTACGCCATTGGTCCCAATGTGGGCACGACATCTGGCTGCTCTCCCTCCTTCCTAAGGATGCCGTGAGGCACCAGGGAGGCAACATACCATCGGGATTCTTGATCCCTTCCACAGAACCTCTGATCTGCCCCCCTAACTATGGGATCCTTTATCTTTACAGTTTGCCTCTTCTCCTCCATTCCCTTCTTAGACACAGGACCAGACTCCATGCCAGAGACCTGGTAGGTTCCCCACCCCACCCACAACAGTATCCAAAATGGCATACTTGCTATTGAGGGGAACAGCCACAAGGGTGCCCTGCACTGCCTACCTATCCCATTTGCCTCTCCTGACTGTCATCCATCTACCCTCCTGCCTCCTCGACGTGATAGTGTCCCTATAACTCATGTCTATCATCCCCTCTGCCTCCCAAATTATCCTGAGTTCATCCAATTCCAGCTCAAATTCCTTAACCTGGTTTGTCGAAAGTTGTAGCTGGACGTACTTCTTGCAGATAAAGTCATTGGGGACACTGCTGACTTCCCTAACAACCCATATTCTGCAGGAGTATTCCCCTGCCTTGGCTGACATTCCCACAACTTAAGACTAGGAACAGAATGCATGATACCTTGCTTGTGCCTACCTGCTGAATCCTTTTTGTTCCTTGAAAAGGGTGGCCCTTTCTTACTTCAACACATGCTATCCCTTGCCTCTTACCTGTTCTCGCCAAAGCCTGTTGACCCAAAGGATAACCATTCTGACTCAGTCCACTCCAATGATGTCCACTCCCTCAAGGTGGCAGCGCAGATTGATAGGATAGTTAAGAAGGGCTATGGGATTTTAGGTTTCATTAATAGGAGGATTGAGTTAGAGAGTCAAGAGGACATGTTGCAATTCTACAAATCTCTCGTGAGGCTACTCTTAAGAGTATTGTGTTCACTTCTGGTCACTTCATTATAGGAAGGTTGTGGAAGTGATGGAGAGGGTGCAGAGGAAATTCACCAGTCTGTTGCATGGATTGGAACACAAGTCTTACAAGGCAAGGTTAACAGAGCTTGGACTTTTCAGAAGACAAGAGAGGTCCACAAGATTATGAGAGGCATAGATAGGGTGGACAACCAGTGCTTTTTCCTCAGGGTGGGAGTAGCAAACACAAGAGGACATGAAACATTAGGGGCATTTAGGGACTCTTGAACAGGCACATAGATGGAGGAAAAATAGAGGGTTGCTGGGTAGGAAGGATTTTGTACTTTTTTATTGAGGAATATATGGGTTGGCACAATAGCAAGGGCCAAAGGGCACATGCTGTGCTGTGATGTTCACTGTTTGAAACAAAGTACAGCATTATACGGTTTCCAAAGCATCTTTCTTGAATTAATCATAAAAGTGATAGCAAAATATTAGATCAAAGCATTCAGCAAACAGGCAAGTATACATCCTCAACAGTTGTTATTTAAACTGCACACTCCCCACTGAGCCAATTATACCACAATAATAACTTGAAGATATTTTTTGTGGTATGTCATTCCTTCAAAGCTCCATCTGATCCTCAAACAACGTTAACAAGAAAATACACACATCGACTTCCTTTTCAAGATTGTCATACCGATCTCAAACAGATTCAAATTCACTGTTCGCTTAATTCCTTTTTATTTATTTTCTAAATTAAACACAGAGGACAATATCACCTGAGTCAAATTTACAGACATCATCAATGCTGGGATCACAATAGTTTGTTTCTGCTTCGCATTCTTTCCATAACAATTGACAGGTCCAGGTCAACCCTCTTCTTGCAATCCTCCTCCTTTCTTTACGCTTCATTTTACTGCAACTGCCTTACACTGGCTCAACCATGACTTTCTCTAACTTAGGACGCATATATCTAGTACTAACATCACAGTCAAACTAGATTTCCTTCAGAGGCATTCCACTTCCTCACTTGGAAGTTACTCTTTCAATGACCTCATCACTCAGTTTGAGATCATCTTCCATACCCATGATAATAGTACAGAAAGTGAAGTTTATGGCAATTGCAATCTTGGGGAATTCTGATCTCAGATTTCTTGTCAGAGTGGACACATGAAATTACATACAGAACAGATTCCATTTTCCTGAATGTGCAGCAAAATTGCCAGCTGGTTGTGCAAAAAATAAACTGGACTCAGCTAATACATGTCAATAAATAGAACTGTAAAGAGATAACGGATATAAAGACACTAACAGTTCAATGCAGAGAGAACAAAGAAAATCAATGAAGTGCACAAGTAAGAATCCCTGAAATGAGTCCCTGATTGAGTTTGTTGTTGGGGAGTCTGATGGTGGAGGGGGAGCAGCTGTTCTTCAACCTGGTGGGGTGAGTTTTGTGGAACCTAAACCACTTTCCTGATGGCAGCAGTGAGAACAGAGTGTCTGCTGGGTGGTGTGGGTCTTTGATGATTGCTGTTGCCCTCTGACAGCAGCGTTCCCTGTAAATGTACTCAATAGTGGGGAGGATTTTGCCTGTGATGTTCTGGGCTGTGTCCACTACCTTTTGGAGGGCTTTACGCTCAAGGATATTGGTGTTCCCATACCAGACCATGATGTAGCCAGTCAGCACACTTTCCACCACACCTCTGTAGAAATTTACCAGAGTTTCTGGTGTCATACCAAACCTCCGCAAACTCCTGACGTGCTTTCTTCATGATGCCATTGGTGTGTTGGGTCCTGGAAAGATCCCCCAAGATAATGACTCCCAAGAACTTAAATTTGTTCACCCTCTCCCAATGATCTCTGGATTTTAGACCTCTGGCTTTCCTTTTCTGAAGTCAAACACTAGCTACTTAGTTTTAGTGACACTGTGTGCAAGGTTGTTGTTGGTGCACCAGTCAGATGAGTTTTTAATCTCCATCCTGTACGCTGACTCAACTCCTTCCTTTATACAACCCACTACCGTGATATCATCAATAAATTTGTAGATGGTGTTATTGTCTTACTGAGCTACACAATTGTCGGTGTAAAGTGAGTAGAGCAGGGGGCTAAGAACACAGCCCTGTGGTTCTCTGGTACTGATGGAGATTGTGGAGAAGTTCTTACCAATCTTCGCTGATTGTGCCTTAAAGTAACTCGAAAAAAACTAAATTGGAGCCAGCTGACTAAGTGTTACAAATAAACCAGGTACAGTGTACATTCACTATATTAATAATTTGCTGCTCATTATCAGAAAGATGGTTCAAAGATAAAACCAGGATTCCTTTCATTAATTGAATAATCTTGAATTAACCCACTCTGAGTTTTCCAGTTGTGTTGTCATTTAAGATCTCTGAGCTATGGAAAAACTGAAGTTGATATTCAAAGCACTTAAACTGGCACAAGTGAAGAGAGAAATTCAGATATCAAACAATCTCTTTAAAGATAGCAGAAGCCTAAAGTGCAAACTTCCACTGTTTTCCCTTTGATAAAAGTTGCCCAAAAAAGCTTCCTGGTACATGCAAGGGATAAATCATACAAAATACATTTTAATTTTGGAATGCTGAACCATAACGAGAACTTCAGCTGAACAAAAACCAGAGGAAGAATAAGTAAATTCCTTTGAATGTTCTGGCAAGCAATACAAGCTTTTAATTTCTATACATTAATAGAGCTCCTCAAGTTCCATTTCAACATCTCTATCACTACTTTTCCTTTACTCTCGTTTATAAGCTTAAGTCTATGTACAGTTCTGGTAATTGATCCTGTTTTGGATACCTTTGTATTTCTATCCAACCACATCCTGCCCTAGCCCTCATGCTTTAAAACAGAAATATTAGTTATTCTTGGAAAGAAAAATAACTCAAAAGAGCCAACCAAAATGAATACTGAATAGCAATGTGCAGGGTCCTTCAATCCCATTTTACCAGGCAACCTTGCAATCAAATGGATTTTGCACAGTTTTTTTTTCAGAAGGTTAAAAAATTTAAGAGCGGATTTATTTATTGTAAATGGTACTTCTGGTCCAAATACTTTGAAATAAGAAATGTTCCATCACTGGTTGGAAGTCCATCAGGTACGAAAACGACTGAAAAGAAGCATCCAGTCTTTGAAAGGGAACCAAGAGGTGATTGTACAGATTATTCCCTGCCACAAGACTGCATTTGATATTATCAATGTATTTGACAAATTTAATCATCTGGACAAACCTTAACTTTGGCTCAATAATATTTTTTATTGCAATGCTTAAGTTCAATTCCATGACACAGCAGGATAGACAAGCCTACCACAGTAATCAATTATTTTCCTACTTTGCGAACCACATGTTTCAAAATGTGGCTTCTTTACTCTTAGAATAGAAAACACAGTTCAAAGTGTTGCTCAGATTAGCCATCAATTCACTGGAATGGATTATTTCAATTCCATCAGGAGCAAGAAGACAAGGATGACCATTGGACACGTGGCATTAGGATGGATTAATCAAGTCATCGCTGCACCAACTCTGAATATAACTGAACAAGCATATTATCCTGTGGCAGTTCATTCTGAGGCCTGTGGCAAAAGCTTGACCTTTTAGGTCGCACAAGATAGTGAGCAGAGTACAAGCAAATGTTAATCAGAGCTAAATCACACAGCAAAATAAAGGACACAGGTTCAAAGTAGTAAGGACAAATCAAAGAGCAAGATCAATAAATTCTACTCCACATAGAATGATCAATAAGTAGGACTGGACTCCTGGTAGGATAATAAAGTGAGAAACACTGAAATAATATTTTTTTTAAAAACAATGGAAAAGGCTGGACAGGTGAATTGCTATAATTCACATCTATTACACATGTACAGTAAAACCCCCAGTATCCAGCACCTACAGAGATTGATAGATGCTGAATAAGTAAATTTTATGGTTGCTTGAAATTGCGTGATTGGTGAACCAACTCCAGGGGTGATGGGGGAAATTTTAAGCCTTACGATTTTTATCTTTTTTTATTTTCCATTATTTTTATGCTGGCTTTCTGTGATAGCCTTCACAGCAAAAATAATAGCATTAATTATGGATAGCACTTTTTAAAAAGTGATAGTGGAGTCAGTGGGAAGAAATTTCAAAGTGAACCAATAATTGCAACACAAGTCTGGGCCTGAACAGTATTGAACAGCAACCAAGTTAACTGGATTTGTGACCATACTGGTTTTAACTGTTCAGAACCCCAAATCCAAATTCAACCCTGTCTGTTGCAGAAATTACATTCAGCTACTAGCTTGGCAACTCTATTCTGATACACTGTTGTCCTTCAGGGGAGGAAAGTTTGCTTTTTAGAGTCTGGCCACAATGTGATGCAGATTAACCAAAGGCCCCCTGAAATGGCTGACTCAGCCATTCTGTCAATAGAGTATTAGGAATTAACAAGTACAACCTTATCAACAATATCAAGGTACTAAAAAAATGAGATAAATTGATTAAGACCTTGTGTCGGACTTTTTCATTCTCGACTAAGGTCAGTCCTTCAGATTCTACATTAAGACTGACAAGCTTAGCACCAAATTGTCAAAAGCTATAGTCAAAATTGAACATCATATTTCACATTACTATAGTTTCTGAAAAAAATCTCAACTATTTTAATCACCTCATCTTCTCACCAACGTTGCTATAAAACAAGTGGATGATGTGTTGAAGCAACCAAAGAAAAAGTTATAGAACCAAGTTGGTAAGCCAAGCAACAAAAGATGTTTATGAAAGCCAAAATACATCTAAACTTCACAATATTCTTATTAGAATGTCATTGATCTGTCTTCTCCTTTATTGATGCTGAATAATCTGTCCACTGCTTTCTGGAACTTTGTCATTATTTTAGAACTGTGTATTGCAATTTAAGGCCATCTTATGGTGAGGTTTACTTGATCCTGGTATTTACATGAGGAGTACACCAGATTTTTTTTCTAAATGAGGAGGGGGATGGGAATAGCAAGGAGAGAAAGCAAAATAAAACTGACAGAATTTTTTTTCAATTTCCATTCCCTCCCCCCACGCCCCCACTAAACTAAAAGCTTGTGAATCGCTGGAAAAAAATTCACAGGCAAATTAATTTCTGTTCCAAAGAAACATTTTGTAAAGCGGTGTAACTGCTTTCACTCTTCCATCAAAACCATTCATATGTCCATAAGTCCTTCATGTCACTTTTGGATTTAAATCCAAAATACAGAGAGCAGGATTGGATTCTTCCAATCTAAATGTAATGAATTGAAATTAATCTTAGTTCATACAAAAAGAGTAGACTTCTCTAATGGAATAAAAGTTGAAGCAAGGTCCAATTATGGAAGATTTCTGATGACTGTCCAAGAAATCTTGGCAAATAAATCCCAATTCTGAAACAATCACAAAAAAATAAAGTTAGTCAACCAGAAGGATCATTTCTAAAGATTTGTCCCAAAATGTCTTTATGACATACCTGGTGCATTTCAACATCCATCACCATGTTAATCCTTTAAATGAATACTACATTTTTATACAGTTTTGATGCGGCTTCCCTGGTCAGAATGGAATTCCACTTCAGAAAAGTAAATGATGCCATTATAGTTATCGCTGTAAAATAATTTGTTTAACCATTTTAATGTAGCAAAGCTGACCAAAAGCTACAAAGAGCTATAAATTTGAAAATCAGAGTTCAAATCACAATACATCAGACTATTTTCAGCTAGAACTGTGCCCACTGCTGCAGACAATTCCAAGTGACCCATCCCAGACTTTTATGCAAGGGAATTTAAAAAGTTACACCAGAGACAGAGCAATGAACTTTAACAACATCATAAAAGAAACATACTGTAGTATACTTTACTGATATTGTTTTCACAGCAATAACCACATAAGATTATTGAGGAAATTATATTGTGATTTTAAATACATAACAATATTTTTGATAACTGGCACTACAGAAGCTGTAAACATTATTGATACAATTTCTTCAAATACAATACCAATCTGTACAATTACAATCACATCTTGTTCAGAGACAAATATCCATTTTTTTAAAAAATACACAATACCAATTAATTTTTTAACAAAACAAGGTGACCTCAAATATATTCCTTTACACAGAGATCAATGCATTTATTAACTGAAAATGTCCTATCAGAAAGAGGAACCACGATGTCATGTACACCAATACTACTCACTCTATTTATGGGACCCATAAAGCTAAGACAAACTTTATCAGGCTTAACAATTACAACAACCTGAACTTAGAGTACCCAACCTTATTTTTTTCCCACATCGGGGACACAAAGTACAAAACAATGGAAAATTAAGAATCAAGGATCGTGAACCAATTGAACAGCTGAGTTGATATGCATTTTTTTTAAATTGCACAGAATCAAGCACAAGGAGATAAATCAATAAAAACAAATCCCTGGCCCAATTCAGCATGTCAACCGTAGTCAGTGCATTATCAATGGAGATAAATGGCGAGCAAATCATCTGTACTTTTGGCTTCACGTGATACAAAGCATGGAAATTTTCTACAATTAAAAAAGTCATCTCTCAAAAAGTTATGACACATTAAACCTCGATTGAATGATATGCAGGATTGTGAAATAAAACCTATTTTCCAGGAATAGGAATCAATTTTAATTCCAGAAAGTTTTTAAGCAAAGACCAAGACTGCCCTCCAGTGGAAAGTAGCATTCAATGCAGTCCCAATACAAGAATTCAATTGTATTTGTGGAGCTTTAAATCATTTTAAGATATCTCTTTCATTTCCTACTAATGTTTAAAACAAAAGCCAATTATCCATTGCCTCAAGCTTGCTTTCTGCTTTTCTCACCCTCCAATATATACATAAAAAGGCTTGCTAATTTTTTTTTAAACCATAAGACCATGAAACAGAGGAGCAGAAATAGGCTTTTCAGCCCATCAAGTCTGGCCCAGCAATCAATCATGAAATTATTTCCCACTCAGCTCCACTTCCCAGCCTTCTCCATATATGCTTTGAAGCCCTGTCTTATCAAGAACCTATCAATCACTGCCTTAAATACAACTGTCTGTGGCCACAGATTTACCACCCTCTGGATAAAGAAACTCCTTCACATCTCTTTTTCAGCGGATGTCCATGAAGTTGTGCCCTCTTGTCCTAGACTCTCCCACCATGGGAAACAACCTCTCTAAATCTACACTGTCAATGCTTTCAAAATTCAACATTCAACAGCCATCACAATTTCCTCATATGAAAACTTTCTCATTCCCAGAATCATCCTTGTGTCTCTCCTCTGAATCCTAATGTCAGCACGTCATTTTTTTTTAAATGACGAGCCCAAAACCAAGCCTTATAAAGTCTCAACATCACATCCCTGCTCTTATATTCTATTCCTCTTGAAATGAATCCAAAATATTAATTTAGCATCTCTGCCATCTCATTCTCTCCCATTATTTGTTCTCCAACACCATTTTCTGAAGATCTGTCTGTTTTCACCCCTCGTTTACTGTTTATTGCATTGAAGAAGCTTTGATAATATTTGCTAGCCTACCTTCATAATGTTTTTCCCTCCTCATGAGTTGTTTTTGTTTCTTTTGCAAGTCTTTCAAAACCTCCTAATCCTTCATCTTCCCACTATTTTTTGCTTCTTTGCATGCTCTCTTTTGCTTGAACATTGACTTCTCTAGTAAAACAAATACTTTCAGATGATTTCATAATTGCCACTTGTGCCAACAATGTCAATCAAAACACAATAGTTCTTTCAAACTGACGTTACAAGATCCTTCACCATGAGACCTGCTCTAACAACACAATACAATAAATTGATAGTACCCATTATTAAACAAACAAGAACAATCCCAACAACAGTCTGTACAATTGCATGAGATTTCCACATTCCCGTTTACTCCTCACAGATGATGCAAGACCAACTGATTTATTCCAGTCATTCATTTTTTGCTCTAATTTCCAGCATCTGTAACCCCTTGGGTCTTCAAATCCTATGCTGCTGTTCAGAAACACAGAAAAGACTGGAGTTTGACCAGCAATATCTGATCTCATACTCTGCTTTTGGTATTACATCCCATCCAGGGCTGAAGCTTAGTCACCCCAAAGGGAGAGGATGAACACACTTCATATCAAACTTGTCCTCTTCATCTCAACACATCAAGTGCAACCCAAATCATTTGAAGACATGGAAGTGCAAATGGTTTTCCTCACTTTGAATAGAGAGAGGACATAGATTAGTTTAACATCGTTCTTCAGATTTTATTTTTAATTTTTTAAATTTTAATATAACGGACCATTAAATGGGTCCGATGGTTGCATGAAATAAGTTTCACACTAGATTGAATTATTACAAATATAAATTTAATTATGCATATTTTATTATTTACCTTTCCCCCTTTTGTTTGTATTTGAGAGTGGTAAATGTGTGGAATTCTTTGCCACAGGAAGTAGTTGAGGTCAGTTTGCTGTCAATATTTAAGTGTAGGTGAGATTTGGCCCCTGTGGCCAAGGGGTTTAGGCGGTATGGGGAGAAAGCGGGAACTGGGTACTGATCAGCCATGATCATAATGAATGGCGGTGTAGGCTTGAAGGGCCAAATGGCCCACTCCTGCACCTATTTTCTATGTTTCTATGTTTACTTGTATTCAATTGATTTATTATGTAATTGTCATTATGTATGCGCAATTGTCAAGCTCAAAGATGTTTTAAAAAGAATTTGTTTGAAATAATGTTTGAATTAATATATCATTTTAATGTGCTTTTAATAAATTAAATTTTAAAAGTATATTCAATGTTTAAATTATTGAAATTTACTAACTACTCTTAAATGACTCCAATTATCACATATTAACAGTTTAAACAGCTTTTACAGCACAAGATGTCAAGGAAACTAAACCTGTCTGAGGAAGAACCTTCACAATCTATCACCTGGAGCTTAATCATCACTCATGAACGCTCCTCTCTTGTGGGATAGGGATAGCAAGAAGGTCCACAGCTGAACTGGATTCACAAACTATTTAGTTGATGAGGAAATGCCCATGACACAAAATGGGTTGACTGTTTCCTGATGGATTTTTGACACTGTACAATGTCAAAATAGGTTTCATTAATATTGAAACTGCATTTAAAGGTAAGGTTTTACAAACTTAAGAGTTGGTTATTTTTTAAAACAACTAATTATGGAAAATATTTGAATACCTGATTCAACCTTTTGAAGCCCAAGAAGGAGTCCATCTGAACAACAATTTTAATAACTATTACAAGCCTGGAGAAAATACTTTTCTTTTGCTTTTAAAGAAAACACACCTAGGACTATGTGCAGATTTCCCTCAGCCAACAACAACAAACTATCAGTACCAGGGCATCTATGTTAAATCACGTTTGGACAAGGATCAGCTAGAATGAATGAATGCCATGCCTGTGACCTCTGCATTTATTCAACACATGGGAGCTGTATAAACTCTTGCTAACTCATGCATTTTCAAATTCATCTTTTTCAAAAAAAAAATTGCAACAGCAGGCATTTGCATTCAAATACTTAAATCAGGTTTTTTTTATTCCTCTCATTTTTATCTCCTTGCCTCCAGAAGGCAGACCTCAAGCTGGGTGGAATTTCAAATTCACTCTAAATATCTTCCTGTAATTCACAAAAGTGATCTACATTCAATTGGCTCATATCTGTAGTTTATTTAACTTTGCAGCTACCATGTCCTAAAGTCATTTATAAATCACACTTTTCAGTAAGAGTCTTCGAACATTCAGATGTGCCATATTTGCCGATTAGTCATATTACTGACCCTGAGAAAGCTGAAATTCTCCCTAATGAAATTATTTCAATCAGCAGACATTGCCTATCACAGCATGGTTTATTTGCACATAGAGCTTGGGGCTGTACTCAATGGTGCCATACACCATTAGCGGAAAACAACATTTTAGTCAGGTAACAGAAAATGTACATTAATAAACTGGAAAAGAGGCATTGAACTAAAAAGACCAAATCAGAAACGTGAAGTGAAGCCCATTGTGTTCCAATATAGTGGAATACAGGGTTACAGTCATTTAGTCATACAACATGGAAATGGTCCTTCAGCTCAATTTGCCCACTCAGGCTGGTCCCACCTGCTTGCACCTGACCACTATCCCTCTAAAGGAAATCATGAAAATCTGTAGACACCATGGTTGAAGTAAAAACAAAATGCTGGAGAAACTCAGTGGGTCAAAAAGTGTCCTTTACGTAGCAAAGTTAAAGATATGCAACCAACGTTTTGGACTTAAGTCCTTCATCAAGGTATGAGAAGATGCAGAAGGTGTCCAAACAAAAGAGTGGGGGGGGGGGGAAGGGGGTGGCAAAGGGAGGACTTGATAGGTGGAGAAAGATTTGCAGATCGCTTCACTGAGCACCTCCTCTCCACCCTCAACAAGAGCAGGCCTACATGGGTAAGATTTCAACTCTTCCACGTTTACATCGATGATTACATTTGTGCTGTTTCCTGTACCCATGACAAGCTCGTTAACTTTATCCACTTTGCTGGTAACTTCCATGCTGACTTCACCTGGTCCATCTCTGGGAACATTCTCCCCTTTCTCGATCTCGGAAGACAATCCACAGACATCTATAAACCCATCAACTCCCACAATTACTTTTTGATTACATCTCTTCCCATTTTGTCACCGGAATGGAAGGCCTTTGTCTCAAATCCTCCATCTCCAGGATGAGGCCTTCCATTCCAAGATATTGGAGGTTTTCTCCTTCTTAAGAAAGCAGTTCCCCTCAACTGCCATTAACTCAGCCTTCACCTGCATCACCCCCCCCTCCATTTCCTGCACATTTACCCTGGCCCCTTCTTCCCTCCCTCACTCCAGCGTTCTCCCACCCCCAACCCCCGACGTAACAAGGACAGGATTCCCCTTGTCCTTGCGTATCATTCCATCAGCCTCCACATTCAATATATCAGCAAGTTCTACCTCTTACAATGGAATCACACTATCAGAAGCATCCTTACCCTTTCCTCCTTCCACAGGGATCACTCCCTCAGTGACTCTCTCATTCACTCATCCCTTCCTACCAATCTATCCATATAACCACAGAAAATACTTTTCCCCCCCCATAAGAGATAAGGTTTGTACATACAAAGCTGGTAGGATGCAGCTTCACGGCTCGAGCAACCCAGGTTCAATCCTGGTTGCCTGGTTCTGTCCCTGTGGCACTTGCACACTTTCCCGAGGATCCACCTAATTTTAACCTGGTGTTCCACTTTCTTCCCACATCCCAAGACACTAATCGATAGGTTAGTTGACTACTGTAATTGCAGCCAATTGTGCAAATGAATGGGAGATGAAAATATGGGGATAATGAAATGAGATTAGTGTTGGATTAGTATAAATGTGTGTTTGTTGTCAGCGCTGACTCAATAAATGTTTATTTTGGATTGCAAGTAACACCATCGGGATCTTCAAATCTTAACCATCTTAAAGAACATCTTAAAATGTACAATTATTTAATGGAATATCTGAACTTGGATTTTCTTCTACCTTCTTTGAGATGTTTGAGAGTAAACTGATGCAAGTTTACGAGGACTGCCAGGCTGGGAAACAGCTTCTCCCCGCAGGCAGTGAGACTGTTGAATAATCCGAGAAACCCATAAACTATTTTTAAATCTATATATTTTGGATTGCTATGTACAGCAAAATCCCCAGTATCCAGCACCTACAGGGAAGGCAGACACTGAATATTGAATTTTTCAGTGGCCTGAATCACACTTTAACAATGCTGAACTAATACACCTGCATTAAGAATACACAGTTTAAAAGACAAAGGACAGTGCAAAATGTTGAGCAATTTTTAAAAAAATCAGTATTGTAGGCCTTAATTATCTAAAGTTCACTTTAATCAGATAATTTCCATGTGACAAAATTTAAATTTGAACTCCAGTTGCTGGAACTGTTAAGAGTGTTGCACAAACTGTGCCTCCATCATAATTAGCCCCCCACTCCCCAAGTTCACAGATGAAACTTTACAAATATACTGCATACTCTTACTAGGGAAACACTGGGAGAGTCGCCACAGCGGCAAGCAGCATTTAATTCAAATACAACTTCATTCAAACTTTGATCAAACACCGACTGCAGGTGAGGCATGACCAAGGCACTTCATTGGTTGAATGTTGTACCTATCTTCATCAAGGGGTTGTGTGTTGCTTTGGAGAACATTTACAATTTTAAACTTTCATTTAAATTTTTACTAAAAATAATTTGAATTATTTTTTATTTCCAGTTGCTTGGGTTGCCAGTCATCTTGTACCAGTAAGAACAAAACAAAATCCTAACTCTGCAGAATCTTGGCTCAGCCTGTCTGCGTGGCGACCTCCATATTTGTCACAACCCTTGGCTTTATGGTTTCCCTCTACAAAAGACTACCACCGAGAAATGCAAAATGTCATCAACTCTTGAATTCTGGATGCCAGGGATCTTACAGTGAATGTGTGAGGTGTTGGGTCAGTGTGCACTATTGTCCAGAGATACACTGTTTCCTCAGGTTGTACATGTACAATCAGATGGCCACAAATTTGAACTTCAGAGATGTGTGGCATGTAAAAACAAAATCTATATTAATTTTAAGATACAATTAAAAAGATTATTTGTAACTTGGAACAATATTCTGTCAATCAATTCCTTGTGTACTTACCAATCCCCGAATTGGCTCCCGTGACAATGATAACTTTTCCACTTAGGTCTCGACCTTGTAAAATTTCCATAGCAGCGCTGCTACCGTCATATCGTTGACGGACGTTTGGATTCTCTGACGTCTCCTCAACTGTAAATGCTAACCGTGGATCCAGGTATGTAGTTCTTTTGTTTATGTGACTAAATGAAAAGGTTGCATAAGCAGTTTAAATAAAGACTAGATTCCAAACATAAAATGATCAATGACTTAAGCAATGCATTGGACGATCCTGGTATTCTTCCCACCCCCCCCCCCCCCCCACACCCCACCCAGCAACTTCCTCACTGTACACATGCAATTAACACATTTTTATTACTCAATTAAAATTGATTGTACATCAGAAAATTAACTTCTCAACCACATGACAGCTCAAATAAATCTCCTCCTTGGTCTGAGAACCAGCAGTTCAAAAGGTAAAATTTGGACATGTCACTTTGTAAAGTTGATACCCATTTGCATCATGGAACACACCAATAAAAATGATGAATGATAATCCATCATCAAATTCTTTGCATGGGAAGGCAAAGTTTACTCATGAAAAACATTGTGACTGGAATTTAGGAGCAGGATTTAGGAAGATTCTTTAAAATGAGTAAAACTAAAGGTAAATTAAATGCCAAGAATCAGGCCAGCAAATTGCCAAACAGACAGAAAATTTTTCTCCAGCAATTACAGATGATTCAGATTTTTTTGGCCCGAATAAGACCAAAAGATAAAATTACTTCATCCAAACTAATGTACTCCAACATCATAATGAGGTTAACAATGACTATTTACATAATCACCTTGCCTTGCATCATTTTCCCTCAAATTCATTCTGCAAACCATTTAAATTCCATTCAAATTTCACATTTTTAGTCTCCTTTATTATTCCGTCACTTATAACCTACCTCTCAATTTGAAGAAACTGAGTATTTCCAGGATTTTTTTTAAATTCTATTTCAATCTTTTTTTACCCGAGATCTCTATCCCACTCCAAGGCAACACAAATGTTTTAACAATTTTTTTAAAATAAGCATGATCCCTTCTAAAAACAGTCACCTCATTCTACCTTCTGCAGCAAGATTCTCATTAACTGCCATATTGAAACACTGAGGTTCTTTTACATAGATGGCAGAAAACTGCAGCAATAAGTGCTACTACTTCACAACTTTAGGGATACATATTCAAATCTGACCTTGGATGGAAATTGCTGGTTCTCCTCATTACCAAATGGGTTTCTGTTGGGTGCTCTGGCTTTTCAGCCACACCCCAAAGGCATACTGGTGGAATAATTGGCAACTGTTAAGTTTTCCCCAGTATAGGTAAGCAGCAGAAGTGAAAGAAAATGTGCTTGGTGAGGGCCAACATGGAGCAAACAGGTCGAGGTTCCTCCTTGTAAAATCCAGCAAAGATACAAATGTCCAACATTTGCTCATCGCACAACCCGGACATACCAATTATTAGCTCGTATACATCTTAAACTGCTCAAATTTATTATCAGCCTTCCTTAAATAACTTAATTGGTTTCAGTCCTCTCATTACTTACTCAACAAAGTACACCTGACCATTTTCATCAGTTTCTTGTTCCCAGCCATAGGGCAAATCTGTAATACAAAAAGGGTGGACATTGATATCATGGCTTATCTTAAACAATAAATATTTATACAGGAATCCTCTCACATTTGTTCAGCAAATACAGTGCTCTCCATAATGTTTGGGACAAAAAACTCTGTTTTCCTCTATTTGCTTGTGTTCCACAGTTTTAAATTTTTAATCAAACAATTCACATTCAAGTCCACATTCCAGATTTTTTTCCAAGTTATTTGTCTATATTTTGGTTTGAATATGTGGAAATTACAGCACTTTTTATACATAGTTTCCCCATTTCAGGTCACCATAATGTCTGGGACATTTGGCTTCACAAGTGTTCGTGAGTGCTCACGTGTGTTTAATTGCTTCACTGGTGTCAAGAAAGAGTTTGACTTGCTTCTCAGCTTTTGATCACATTTGTCAACATGAAGACCAGAGTTGTGCCAATTAGAGTCAAACAAGCCATTATGAGGCTGAAAAACAAGTATAAAACATTGCCCAAAATCACCAGTTTGGAACAACATAAAGGAGAAAGAGCTCAGTAATCACAAAGGGACTGGTATTCCAAGGAAGAACTCCACTTCATAATGAAGAAATAGCCCCAAATGTATGTTCGACAGATCAGAAACACTCTTCAGGAGGCAGGTGTGGATATGTTAATGAGTACTGTCCACAGAGACCGTGAAAAGAAAAACAGAGGCTACGCCAAAAGTTGCAAACCACTAGTTAGCCACAGAAACAACAGCCAGAATACAGTTTACCAATAAGTATCTAAAAGAGGCTGCATAAAATTCTCGAAAAAAGATCTTGTGGACAGATGAGACCAAGATTAACCTGTACCAGAGTGATGGCAAAAGCCAAGTGTGAAGGCTTAAAAAACCTGTACAAGATCCAAAGAATACCACCTTTGCCATGGTTTGCATCTTGCAGCATAGGCTGTTTTTGTGTTCATTAAATCTTCTGTGGACAGTAGCCAGTGACAAAATGTTACAGGCCCAGAGGACCCCAAAACCCAACAGCAATAGATATCGCCAAGACAAATGGTTACTTAAACAAAAATTGCTTTTAATTATCTTTAAACATGAAAACAGAATCACTATTAACTGAACTAACCAAACTTAACGCCCTTCTAATTCTAAGCGCACATGTACGTAATGTGTATGCAAGTTCAGAAAAGTTCGTTGATTCACAGTCCAATTTCACGTCTCATTCCTCCAAGTTTACTGGTTGCAGGCAATGCACAGAATTTAACATTTATGAAGTTCACCAGGCTTTGGTGCTTGAAAAGTAAATGGTTACCGCTTAGGAAGGTTCTTGTCGGTTTTCAGAGAGATTTGTTGTTTGCTGGACACCCACAACTGATTCCTTTTAATCAGCCACTTCAATGTCTTGTCGAAGAAACTTGCCCCTTCACGGTTCTCCAGATGATAACCTCTTTCTTTCAGGTCACCAGAGAGTTCCTTTTTGTTTCTCTTATTCCAAGTGAAACATTAGGCAGCCAGTCCTCTCCTCATGCATGAACCACAATGGCTTTGATGAGGCTGAACTAAGCACACAACCTGTCTTCCAAATGGGGTTTTCCACAGCTTGCCAGCTTGTCCTGTTCCAGTCCCAGCTGGATCTCTGTCTTTCTCTCTCGCTCTCTGAGAAAAAGCCTGTTGACTCTCTCTGCTTGCAAAACCACGTGACCCTCTTAGAACAGCAAGTTCCACTCCAGACAGCCTGTGGCTCAGATGAGTTTTGTAAACAACAATCCATTAGTGAAGTATCTTTGGCACTCTCCAAAGCTTTTGCAAAAGGCTCTTGGAGCTGGCCTGTCCAGCATAAGCAGAGCTACAGTATTTTAAATAAGATCTGTTTTAAAGTGTTTGTATGTGACCTACACTAAAAAACCTGCCCCAATATATCTCCCAAAAATATATCTATATACAATACATAACATAATCTGTCACAATATCAACATCTGCCTCCTGAAGAGGGTTTCTGATCTGTCAAACATACGTTTGGAGATTTTTTTTTCATTATGATGAGAATTCTTCTGTCATCGGCAATGGAGCTTTTCCTTGGAATACCAGTCCCCTTGCAATTACTGAGCTCACCAGCACACTCTTCCTTAATGATGTTCCAAACTGTTGATTTTTGTAATCATTTTTGATGTTTCTTACTGTTTTATTGCCTCATAGTGGCACAACTCTTGGTCCTCATGTTGAAAAATGGCAGCTACAGACTTCAAAGCTGATCAAAAGCTAAGAAGCAAGCCTCGCTCTCTTCTACCTGTACCAATGCAGTAATTAAATATACCTGAATACTCACAAACACCTGAGAAGCCAAATGTCCCAAACATTATGGTGCTCTAAAGTGAGGGGACTATGTAAAAAATGCTGTAATTTCTACATGATGAAACCAAAATGTATACAAATAACCTTAAATAAAATCTGGATTATACACTTTAATATGAATTGTTTGCTTACAAATTTAAAATTGTGGAGCATAGGAGCAAATTTGTCCCAAACATGATGGAGGGCACTGTATGTCACTGTTGTACTAAATACAACATCATAAATTTACAAACCAACAAGTGTCAGCAAGTGTTCTTCTTGGAGAATGAGCATTCCAAACTTTGCAGAACTACATCATTTTTTTTGTACCCACAACGTTCAGGAATGTTTTTATTTAACACTCCAATACAATTTTTTTTAAGATTCATGGAGTGCCGAGCAGAATCATCTTTTTTTTTAATGAAAACTAAAATTGATCCAACTAAGATGCTTACAATTTCCCATTGTGATTTTCAGCAGATCTGGCATTCTAAGATGAAGTGCTAGGTTTCATTTAGAGAACCAAAACCACTCCAACCTCGACCTCTCTTTTGAAGACAAGTCCTGAAGAAATACTTTCGCAAAAGAGAGATTTCAATTGACAGAAACAGGAAGTTCACTGGAGACTAATTCAGAAAACTCTTTCTGCAGACAGACATTGCAAATTTTGATTCCTGCTCTCAGGAAGTGACCAGGTTACCATAAATAATAACAAAAACTATCATTTTTCACATTGCTGCTATCTGAAATATAATAGAATGTTTGGCAAAGCTGCCTGAAAATTTAAAGATGACGAAGAGAGAAGGCCGAATCACCCTATCAGTCTATGCTTTTCCAGTTGCAAATAGATTTTTTTCCCCAGTGAAACTTTTCCAATGATTTCCTTACCGGCTCACCAGCCTATAGTTTCCTGGTTGGCTCTATTGCCCTTCTTAAACAATGAAATAATTTTGACTGTTCTCCAATCCTATAGGAGCTGACCTGTTGTTTCATAGGATAGAAAGATATCTGTGAAGACATGAGACATCTCCACTCTTGCCTTTCTCAATAACCTGGGATAGATCCCATCAACCCAATGGAACCTTAAATGTTCTTCACAAAACTCAAAATGATTTCAATATCCCTTAGAATATTAGCATACCCCTCCCGATTTTGCTATCCTCCATGTCATTCTTACTGGTGAATACTGACATCAAGTACTTATTCGGTGTCTTTGTCCTCAAGTGATCTTACTCTCTCCCCAGTTTTTATCTTCAACGAAGAAAAAGAGAAGGTATTGTTTGTGTCGATGACATGTTCGGGTAACTTTCTCAACCAAGTCATATTTATTGGTTTGCCTTGGCATGGAGTTTTACACACAAGTGATCTTCATCAGTTTACATACACCAAAATGATCATGAAAATATTCTAAAATTATCAAATAAATTGTTCTTTAAAATACTACACACCTCCAGCCACACGTTTCTTCTTTCCTGTTTTTGGGTGGTCCCACTGGGTCTTCAGCTCATCATGACTGCCAGAAAGAGAAAAATAAAAAGTAAACCATTTGTCAGCAAACAAACGGGACAAGCACATATAAAAAAGTATCACAAGAAGCTAAGTAACAGTGACAGTAAAATGATACAGCTGAGCAAAAACTGCTGCAGGCTTAAAGTACTTTACTTAAGGAAGACAGTTTGATACAAAAATAATAATTTTGGCACAGATAGGACTGGTTAACCAACAGAAATCAGATATTTGGGTTAAGTTGATACATCTTCAGCTCAAGACTGTCAGAAAGGAGAAAATAAAAAGTACAGTAAGCAATTTGAAAGCAATCAAAAAGGACAAGCACACATCAAAAAAGTGGCAATCACCAATCAGTGGAAATGCTGCATGTTTCGATGCTGGGCCTGCAACAATTCGCAATATACATAAATAATTTTTCTGACATCACGAGTCGTTTTCACACTGCAGACAAGTTGTGACCCAACTTTGTAAAAATCTGAGCCTCGTTCAATGCTTGTTTAAAACATTATTTCACAGGAATTCAGGACCTCCCGGGCCTTTCCCAGGAATTTGCCCTCCCCGACAATTTAAGGGGGGTCCCGCCCCCAATCGATGACACATTACGCACTCACAGGAGTAAGAGTAAGCTCACCCCTGCCATCCCCCCGTCTGTCAGTTGCTCGCTCATTCCCTCCCTCCTCCCCCCATGTTTCGTCACATCGTGATGGTGGCACAAGGGGGGATGAATGGCCAACTTTGTTTCCAATAATCCCTCATGCATCTGGAAGTGCTCTGGGAAATCCAGCTGCATGAGGGATTATGGTTATTCATCTCGCATTGTGCTGCCGTTGCGACATGCCGAAGCATGTTGTCAGGAGCAATGTATCTTTTAATTTTTAAAACCGCCTACATTGCATAGCATATAAACGCTGAAGTCACGAGGCTTCACCTGCTTGGCCATTTGCCTTTTCACATTGCAAGGAGAGGGTGGTCTAGGAAAATTTCCCAGGGCCGTGGCCCTATCTTGTAGGTAGGGGCACGGACCCATTTAAAATTCCCAGGCTGACCTTTTCACGCCCAGGTTCACGGGACATTTCCCAATAATCTTCATTTTACACTGCAGTGTGAAAAGTCCTACTGAAAACCAAATTGTGCAAAGACTCTGCAGAGAGATATACCTGTAGTTGGATTAAATGAGAGGGCAAAGAAATGACGGATGGAGTACAACATCAGAAAACACCCGGTCATCCACTTTGAAAAGAAATGTGGATCAGGCTATTTTATTTTTATGGTGAAAAATCTGAACCTCGTTCAATGCTTGTTTAAAACATAAATAAAATAAAATTTAACAGTTTTTCAAATTACCTCAAGGTATTATGTGCAATGCGTGATCAATAACAAAACTTTAGTTGGGTCAACTTACACAATAAGTCACCCTTACCCAATTTTAATTTTGTGTTAAAACATAAGCATAGCCTGATTTATCTTTGATCAATTGTACTCAACACTATTACTTCAATGCTTCCAACATGCCAGAAAGCACAAGCATAAATGTGTCAAATTCAAAACAGCATCCACTACATATTTGCTTGATTGAACCCTGGATTCAATTTCACATCAGTCTTGAAAATATTTAGATCATGGGTACTTCAGTTACCAGGAGCAAAGATTTACCATTAACGCAAATAAATTTTCTGCTGATGTAACTGTGGTGCACTGTTAGACACAATCAGACACACATAAAGATAAAGACTGTACAACAGGCTTTAATCCACAAAGACTTCCACAGAGCCAGGCTGGCTGTGGCTGCAGCAACTCTGAGTGAGGCCTCGGGAGGCCGGCGCAGGCTTATATCCCGGAGGGTGATTAACACCTGACCGGGTGGGGCCTGATCCATTCAGGCCGACTGATTGGCAGCCGACCTGGTGTTGTCCTGTCTCCTTACACTCCTGCAGGTACAGAGGTTGCCCCCTGCAGTAGGCCGGTGATGTACCACCACAGCAACAGATCTATGGAAGATACCACCTCCCTTGCCTTCCACTCAGCATAGGGACAGCTAGATGAGAATAACTGTGGCAGACTATAATTCAACACCAACAAATCGACCCGCAACACCACAGTACCAAAAAAACTCTGAGACTTCGGTCTTAGCACCCTCCTCAGCAACTGGATACTCAACTTCTTGTCCAGCAGACTACAAGGAGTGACAATTGGAGACAGCGCCTCCTCGACAATCAGTCTCAACACCAGTGCCCGACAAAGATGCATAATCAACTTCCAACAATACTCCCTGTGCTCCCATGACTGCATAGCCAAACACCACTTCATCAACAAGCTCGCAGATAACAGCATTATTGTAGACTGCATCACAAATAGCAAAAAAAGACAGAAAGCAACAACCTCTTTCTCGAATTTGGTAGGACCAAGGAGTTAGTCACTGACGTTGGGAAGAGTTGTGAATTTCTTATGCATGTCCATTATTGCTATCTTTCCTTTACTGTGGCAAGGGAAATTGTACATGATGTTCCAGACTATGACACTTTTTAACTATTTTGCATATGTTCCGACCTCCTATATTTAAAATTCTCTGGATAACTGAAAAAAATTCTGTACCAAGCTCAAATTGTAATAGTTCAGCTACAATGAATTTTGAGTTAAACAAGGAATCTCCATTTGTAGCTGTGAGTATTCTACTTTGAATTAATGTCTTCTTTGAATTAATGAATCAAACTAATCCAAGAAAATCTCCAAATATATTAAAAAACACTTTAAAAATTGTTATTGCTGGAAACAATAAATGCTTCAGTCTAATACATGAAAGATCACATTTTTAACCCAAAATAAGCATGGAGAACTTAATTATTTAGGTGAAACTTTTCAATGCTGGTGTAAGTTATATGTTCCAAAAAATTTTAAAAATGCATGTGTAGCACCTGCGCAGACAAGTGGCAAGAAGTATTTTTCTCTTTTAAAGTTACAATGATCATCGAACATGGAATAGTCAATGCTCCTCGGCCCACGATGTTGTCCTGACTTATGTAAATCTACTCAACAATCTAAACTCTCCCAACCTCACACCCACACATAATGCTCAATTTTTCTTGCATCCACATGCCTGTCCAAGAGTCTTTTAAATGTCCCTATTGTACCAGCCTCCACCACCACCCTTGGCAATGAATTCCAGGCACCCACTACGCTGTGTAAATAAAAAACTTACCCCTGATGTCTGCTTTAAGCTTTCCTCCCCTCACCATATACTAATGTCCTCTGGTATTTTCTACTGTCGCTCCGGGACAAAGATGCAGGCTGTCCATCCCATCTGTGCCTCTCATAATCTTATATATCTCTATTAAGTCATCTCTCATCCTTCTTCACTCCAAAGAGAAAAGTCCTAGCTTTGTTAACCATGCCTCATTAACATTCTCCAACATCCTGGTAAATCTCCTCTGCACCTTCTCTAAAACTTCTACATCATTCCTACAATGAGGCAACCAGAAATGATATTCCAAGTGTAGTCAAACCCAAGTTTTAGAGCTGTAATATAACCTCGATTCTTGAACGCAATCCCCTGCTATTGCAGTCCAACATAAACCACCTTTACTACCCTATCAACCTACACAGCCACCTTGTTCTTCCGAACTATTAAGACTCCTGCCATTAACCATATACTCTGCCTTTGTTCAATCTTCCAAAAATACATTGTTTTACACTTATCTGGATTGAACTCCATCTGCCACTTCTCTGCCCAACTCAGCATCATGTCTATATCCTGTTGTAACCTACAGCAACCTTCTACACTAGCCACAACACCTCCAATCTTAGTATCATCTGCAAATTTACTGAACCATGCTAAAATTTCTTCATCCAGGTTGTATATAAAAATCATAAAGAGCAGGGGATTCCAGAATAGATCCCTACAGAACTTCACTGGCCACTGACCTACAGGCAGAATACATTCCATCTACTGCTACCCTCTGCTTTCTGCAGGCAAGCCAATTCTGAATCCACACAGCCAAAGTTCCATGGATCCTATGCCTCATGACGTTCTGAATGAGTCTACCATGGGGGGCCTTGTCAAATGCTTTACTAAACCTCATCCACTGCTTTCTGAATGAGTCTCCCATGGGGGGACTTGTCAAATGCTTTACTAAACCACATCTACTGCTTTCTGAACAAGTCTTCATCAATTTGTTACTTCCTAAAAAAACTCAATTAGGCTCATTAGGCATGATCTGCCCTTCACAAAGACAATAATTTTCAAAATGATCGTAAATCCTGCCCCCAAGAATCCTCTCCAAAAGTTTGCACACCACTGATGCAAAACTCAACTGGTCAAGAATTCCCAGGATTCTCCCTATTAACCTTTTTTAAACAAGGAGAATATATTTGCCATTCTCCAATCCTATGGGACCTGCCCTCTGGCCAGGGAGGACACAAATATCATTGCCAACACCCTAACAATCTCTTCCCTGGCTTTCTGTATTAACTTGGGGTATATCTTTTCTCATCTCAGGGACTTAACAATCCTAATATTTTTAAGAAGATTCTGCACATCCTCTTTCTTAACCTCAACTTGCTCCAGCATACAAGCTTTTTCTATACTGATCTCACATTGTCTAAGGTCCCTCTCTCTGGTGAACACTGAAGCAAGGTATTCATTAAGGACCTCCCCTACCTCCTTGGCCCCAAGGCACACATTGCCTTCTTTATCCTGAAGCAGCCCTACTTTCACTCTCATCATCCGAGTGTCTTTACATATGCAGAGAATGCCTTTGGGTTTTCCTTAATCCTACTTGCAAAGGCTTTCTTATGCTCCCTTCTAGCTTTTCCACGTCCTTTCTTCAGTTCCTTCCTGGCTATCATTTAATTCTCATGAGCCCTTCTTGTCTTTTGCTTCCTAAACCTTATCTATGCTTTCTTCATCTTCTTACTAGTTATCTCACTGCTTTTGTCAACCATGGTTCCCTTATCCTATCATCTTTACCCTGTCTCAATGGGTCAAACCTGTCCAAAATCCTGTGTAAGTGGTCTCTAAACATTGTACATCCCTTTTACAATTAAACTCTTAGACTGATTCAAGTATATAAAAAGGGCAGACCAAGAAAAACACAATCAGGAATTATTTTTTTGGAATACAGCTAATACACAAACAGATAATAATGCATAAACTACTCCAACAGCAATACAATTGTATTGTTACATTGCTATTACCTCATACAGTATGACCTGATCTATTTATATATTATTCGTACCAATATTGATACGAGTTAAAGATCAATAAACAATCCACATATTTAGTTGCCAATGTAGTGCATTGCGATTGAAAAAAAGACAAAGAGGAATAATTCCTCAAAGTTTATGAATATCTGAGGGATAAGGTTACAGACTTCCTGTAGATATTGCTAAGACCTTCTCCTTTGCATACAATATATTACCCAAATGAACATGAATATGTCCTATAATGTTTTATAATTAATGAGTATTAATAAAATATTTCAATACCTCAAATGAAATCCTCAGAGTTAACAATCTTCTTTCATTGAAACTTGAAAAGGATTTTGAATTCTCAAGATGCCTCTGTGTAAGCAAAGACCCTCTCTATTAGAAAAATGTACAGCAGGGAGCCACTGAGCTGAAGTGGTCAGGCAACTATTTGAACAAATAATGATTGGTTCCTCAAAGTGTATATAACCATATAACCATTTACAGAGCGGGATCAGACAATGTTGGCCTTTCGAGTCCGCACCGGTTCACTGATTTTGTGCGGCTTCTTTTCCAGTAATAGTCACTATTGACATAAGTTATCATCTAAAATTAATATCTATAAATAGTTTGGGATAATTTGTCTATATAGATGCATTTCTGAGAAAAACAAATCAAGATAGGGCTCAAGGCTAATCATACGAGCACATGGATTCATACATACCAAATCAATGGGAAATGATGACCGAGAGTATTGGCATTGCAAATGTTCAACTATAGATTTTTAAAAATCACCCAAAGTCAACATTTTTGCCATCCATCATTAAACAATTTTCACATCAAAACATAAATAAGCAAGACAATTTCTAAACCTAATTCCAGACAAATCATATTTCCTTTTTTCTGAAGTAACTGATCTTGCTGGGACATGCCCCAACAACCCACAAGTGCCATGTTCCGGAGTATGTTCCTCATGACAGCAAGTCCATATGTTCAGAGTACAATAAAAGTTACGAGATTGGAATCAAATGTTCCTCATTTCCTTTCACAAGCAACGTCATGACCATTTGTGCTCGTATTTGCAAGATCATTTTTACACTGAGTGCAGATTCACAATTTGATCAAATGTGATATTTGCTCAACCCTTTTTGTACACACACACACCCACACCCACCGACACCCACACACCCACCGACACCCACACCCACACACACCCACACACACCCACACACACCCACACCCACCCACCCACCCACGCACACCCACCCACCCACGCACACACCCCCACACCCCCACCCCCACCCACACACCCCCACCCCCACCCACGCCCACCCACGCACACACACACCCACGCACACACCCCCACACCCCCACCCCCACACCCACCCACCCACACCCACACCCACACACCCACCCACACCCATACAGAGGCAAGCCTCACAAGAGTTCAGTGCAGGAATTCTGGTTGAAATTTTCTCTTCCTCCACCTCGCTTAGTTTAACAGTAATTGTACAACTTTACTCACTGAGATCAAGTAACTCAAAATGAATGCAATCAAGTCTGTTGCCTCATCTGCATTTCTCAGTGCCTCGCACTACATTCCTTGAACCTTTAAAAAAAATTGGTCTATTAAAAAAAAGGAATTCTTTCCATTTTATTCTGCACCATTACAGTTGGTTCATGTATTCAATTTATCATTCCAAGAAACAAAAATGTATCAATCCAATTTCTCCAATCTACTAATTATAGTTATGCTATTTGAGCTATAACTGGCAAGCAATCTCAGCACAAAACATGAGTCGGCATCACAAACAGAACCACAGCTTTTAAATCTCCTGCGCAACAAAAAAGATAGAAAATTCAATATCGAACTTTACAAAAATAGTAAAGGGCCAAAAATATTACATAAGATCCAGTCTCTGCAATTATAGCACACAAATAAAATGGAATCGGTGAACAATAAAAATCAATATCCATTTACTGAGCATTAAATAACCTCAGGAATAAAAATAGCACTGGTTACAATTCAAGGACAGCTTAAACTATAAAAAGAAAAGCTGATGTTCTTTACAGCATTGTCCAATCGACAAGAGTAGTTCGGACTTGTGCAAACTGTAGCATGTTTTAGCATAAAACCTTCAGCCCAACAGTATCTATTGCTTAATTACAATATGTATAATAAATGCAATTTTTCTAAAGATCAGCACAAAATAAATTCCTGAAAGAACATATTCCCCCGAATGAAGAGAATACTTGATACACAGTGAAAAAGTTAAAAACAGGAGGTCATTTAACATCATCAGCAAAATAAAAGAATCACAAATTAATATGGTAACTTTCAAAAGGAGACATCACAAATACATGAACTGAGAAACACTTGCACATCATGGGATTAAAACAAATCTGAACAGTTCTTTAAGAGAAGAGCAGAAAGGCCTGCATCTATGTTCCTATGATTTAATGACCATTTATACATGAAACTTTTTGATGACTGATAAGTAATTCCCAGAATATTATCCATTAAACTCCCAAGTACTAAGTTGGTGTACAAGAATTTTCCAAAAGTATGACTGTTCAAATTTACTTGGAGAATTCCAAGTGTAGACAATTCTGCTTGAATCAAATTCAAACTCATTGGAGCAAAATAGAAAACAAAAAAAAAACATAAAAAAATCATAATAAAACATTATAGGACATATTTATGTTCATTTGGGTAATATATTGTATGCAAAGGAGAAGGTCTTAGCAATATCTACAGGAAGTCTGTAACCTTGTCCCTCATATAAAACGCCTGTCATTTGCAGCACAGGAGTGTTTTAAACAGAACCCTCATAACCCACCAAAATTTGACATCTAACAGCTAAACCTGAGTTGATATTAAAATTGTTTTTAAATATTAATATTGTCAAAATATGAAACTAGCACATGGATTATCTTTAGGTAGTTCAATGGATAATGATGTCTTGGGTTCAATGTCTTAACAGAAATAAAGACCTCCCAACAGACGAATAATTCAGCTATTCATTTCCAATATTGTGAACTACACCTGCATTAACTGCAGAAAGCTCTACTTGACACATATTCAGCGGGACACAAGCTAAGGATCAAACAACACATCAGGAAACAAAGATAACAACTGCTTCCAAGCATCTAAGGCAGGACTGACGAGAACTCCAAACTTCTATACCACCTAAAATAAATAAAATTTTGCTTCCACAATTAACAATTTCAGGAATCAAAAAAGATGAAAAAAAGATTCGTGTTAAGAATTCCCATGTCAATAGGCAAGACCATGCATGCCAACCAATATCAAAACAGATCTATTTTGATGGCTTCAAGAGACACCAATTGAACAACAACATACCTGTACTTAAATAACAATTTCAACACAATTAAAAGCCCCAAGGTTCTTCAAAAATGTACAAAATGTAACTAAAATATATTTTAAAAGTTATTGAAGTTGATGGCCAAATATTTGGTCAAAGAACAAGGTTTTAAGAAGTACTCTTGAGGACATCAGCAAGGCAATCCTGGAATTAAGTGTGGTCCTCTGTTTGCTCCTGAACCATACATTTACCAACGATCCAAAAACCAGCCTTTCACTAAAGCTCTGTCACCAACGACTTAATCAGACAGCCAAAAGTCCTTTATTCTATAGCCATCAACCTTGATGACAAGCATCTTCCATGGCACCTTATCAAATAGCTTTCGGAAGCCAACATACACATCAACTGTATTTTCGTATTTAACACTATTACTTCATCATAAACTCTATTAAGATAATGAGACATGATATACCTTTAACAAATCCATTCAGGCTTTCTCTCATCCATTCATACTAACATAAAAGAGTGCAAATTCTGCCACTGATTCTAATTTCTTGAATTTACCTCCATAGGTGCCACATTTGCAATTTTTCAGTTCTTCGACACCACCCCTAAATCTGCAACAGTTAAAAGATTATTACATCCAAATTCTCCTACCTATTTCCAACAACTTTGATGTGTTCCATTTGTCCAGGTTATTTAGCCACTTTAACTATAGCAAACATTTAGTACTTTTTTTCCCCCCACTTCTCACGCAATAGGTATTTGAATTATTTCAAGAATGAGATCAGACTCAGAGGTTGTATTCCCCAGGATAGATTGAACAGGCTGAGGTTAAGGTTGGGCTCAACACTCCAACCCATGGACAGAGAAGTTAAAAACTGTTCAATACACAAATGTAGAGGAAAAACTCAGCAGATCATGAAGTGCCCATGAGAAGCAAAAGGTAGCCAACATTTCTGACTTCAGCCCTTGGTCAGGAATTTTTTTTACAAATTTAGACATATAGCATGGTAACAGCCATTTCAGCCCACAAGCCATGCTGCCCAATTCACCTGCATCAACCGCCAGTACATTTTGAACAGTTGGAGGAAACTGGAGCCCCTGTGGAAAACTCCTTAAAGACAGTGTGGGATTCAAACCCCAGTCCCAATTACTGGGACTGCATCAGTGTTGCCCTAATCACGAAGCTAACCCAAATCAAAAAAAAGGTTGACGCTTGAATAAAAATTTGGGGTGAAGAGGGAGGAAGGGCCTCAGTCAACAGTTAAGAGATAACAAGTGGAAACTAGCGAGAAGGTAGAAGAGAAAGAAGCAGAGAGGTGATCAGGGGAAAGAAGAGTAAAAACACATGCTGGATAAACAGCAGGAAAACAGTGTACTTTATATAGCAAAGATAAAGGTACATAACCAACTTTTCAGCCTTGAGCCCTTCATCAAAGTATGAAATCTAAAACAAAGGTGTGGCCATGGGTACCCGCGTGGGTCCCAGCTACGCATGCCTGATTATGGACTTCCTGGAACAATCCATGCTGAAAGCCTGCACAGGAAAGGCCCCTCAACTCTTCCTTTGCCATGTTGATGACTACATCGGTGATTCCTCATGCTCCAATGAAGATGTCACTTTGCTTCCAACTTCCACCATGACCTCAAATTTACTTGGTCCATCTCCGGCGACACTATCTCCTTTCTTGATCTTCCTGTCTCCATCTCAGGAGAAAAGCTTTCCACAGAACATCCCAACTCCTATACTAAATACTTTGATTTATTAAAGCCAAGATAACACATTAATTTAAAACAAAAAGGGGCAAAAGAATTGCAGCTTTTATTTCAAAAAGGTTAGAAGTCAAACACAAGTTGAAATTTATGTAAAGGTCTTGACTGGCCTTCCAACCACAACAATATGTTCAATTGTTGACAATGAATTTCAGGAAAGGTGCATTGTCATAATTAGTGCACCAATTCATCACAGATACCAAATATTCAATAAAAACTGGTCAAATTAATGTCTTATTTAACTCAAGTTTAGACAGCTGATGGATTAACTAATTGGGGCTTTTAAAATGAAAAATTGATTATATAGCGAGGCATAAAATCATAGCAATAGATGGAACAGAATAAGACAATCCAGCCTTTCAAGACACATCAAACAAAATTCAATAATTTAATTCCACCTCATTTCCACAGATTCTCTTCTCTGACCTCCAAATGCAGAGGTTGAACACAGTGCCCTAAAATTTGAGCTCAAACATTCAGAAGTGAAACCACAAAAAAACAATTGTAAAAATCTTGAACTCATTCAAATTGCACTGCAGCAGTGAAAAAAGTGTAAATTTGAACATCAAGATCAATTGGGCTAAGTGTTAACAATATACAATCAAAGATCATCTGAAGTTTACAAGATATTGTGCATGGTACTCAATGAATTTAAAAATTAGGCTTTTGATTTTCCAGTCGATTTTCTCGTGGCACATGCACTCTACAGAAAAAATGAAACAGCATCCTTTAATTTATGGAATTTAAATTCAGAAAATAAGCAAGAATGGATTTATATTTCAGAGCAACTCAATACTTCCCTTGTTTACTAAATGCAAACATGTACTTTCCCTCCTTCACATTGTTTTTAAAGTAGCTGATGGAGATTAAATACAAAAATAAGAAAATACTGTTAATTACTTAGAGGACACATAGGTCAAGATGAGTTGTCACTGTTAATAGTACCAATGTCTTAACAGGATTGATTTCACCAATCGGAATACTCAGGATGGTCGGAGGAACTGAATGTTTATAAATAGAAACTCCAAGTTTAGAAACAATTATACATCTTGCATCTATTGTATTTCAGTCCCTCAGAATCACAAATCAGACTTGGTTTCTGAAACCAGATTTTTTTTTTATTTTGAAAGGAGTAATAAATCACATTCAGTTTTGAATTTAAGCCTTTTATCAAGTACACCAAGAACTTAGTATCTAATTGAAAGAACAGTTCTGAATCTTGTACCAAATTAATGCTAATGACTGGAGATCATCATAATCAAATCCTTTTGAGTGACAAGATAACCTGATCAAACCAAAAAATTCAAATTCATTTATCATCCGATTGTACCAGTCCAACCTAAAACAGGGTTCTCTGGTCCATGGTACAAAACTGAGAAAATACACATGCACCATAACACATGTACAGACAAAAACATGCACACTACACATATTAAGATAAACATTATTAATAAGTAGTAACATATCTTAAAATAAACATTATTAATAAGTAGTAACATATCTTAAAATAAACATTATTAATAAGTAGTAACATATCTTAAAATAAACATTATTAATAAGTAGTAACATATCTTAAAATAAACATTATTAATAAGTAGTAACATATCTTAAAATAAACATTATTAATAAGTAGTAGAGTCTCAGAGAGTTTATGTTAACATAGAATTAGAAAATTATGATGGTTAAGGTCACTGAATTCCATTTCAAAACAAGGGGCCAGCCTCGGGGGATGGGGTGGGGGGGATGGACAATGAGAAAACAATACTCGACCCATACAAATGCAGCAACAGGCCAATTTTAAACTCAAGATGTAAGAATGGTCATGACGTGTTATATTAAAAAGAGCAGTGCAAGTATTCACAGGTTTTTCTTTTCCCTTTATAGGGTGTAGATGCACTGCGATAAATAACAAGCACAAGTGCTGTCAGATAGATAGAGCAGTTCTCAG
Organism: Narcine bancroftii; assembly: GCF_036971445.1. Lineage (NCBI taxonomy): Eukaryota > Metazoa > Chordata > Chondrichthyes > Torpediniformes > Narcinidae > Narcine > Narcine bancroftii. The sequence goes on from NC_091478.1 coordinate 102,549,487, forward strand.
CAACTTAACAAGGGAACCAAAAATTGTTTGTACGGGCAATCAAGTAGGGTAACAAAGGTGCAGCATTTTGGCTACACCATCTTGAGCTTCATTTTGCTTCTCTCGGTCAAAAGTCAAATGCTTTCATTGGAATGGCAATGCCAGAGAGTGGATTTCGATTCCGTCTGTGCACAGCAGGTGCTTAAAGTTTCACTTGGTGGAGAGAGTTGAGGGAATGAGGGGGGGGGGAGTTCGCAATCACAGGGGGTTGACAAGAAACTCCTGGACAACCATCCTAGAGTTTGACAGAGTGGGGCTTCCAGAAAGTTACCATCGAAGAAGGACGCCAACCCGTCCCCAACTTTCGGCTGCGAGACGAGCACGAAAGAAGATGTTGATTTTTGAAGCGTTTTAATTGTGTGTAAACCCCCCCCCCACCCCCCCATTCATAAGGAAAAGGCCCAGTCTTTCTTCCTTCTTGTTTGACGACCTGTCACTGTGCATGGTGGGGGAAATCAATGCACCGTGCAGAAAGAAATGCAAAGATGGATAAAGTTTTGGTTGAGTTTCCAAACATTCAAAGTTTCAGCCAAAGCCCCTTGTGCTCGGGATGTTGCAGGAGACTCTGCTCCAGGAGCCGGCTCGTCCCTGCCTCGCTCTATTCGTTTGCTCGTTTCCTTACTTGGCGTAGTAAACCCAGCCGTCTTTGGTCGTTCTCTCCTCCCAGCCAGGAGGAAGCTCGTCCTCGCTGTCCGTGTCGTCCAGCCCCGCGTATCTCAAAGCGGACATCACGGCTTCCTCCCCTCCAGCCGCCGTTGTCAGGAGCAACTCAGCGGCCCTCCACCGACTGTTGACGGACGTCACATCCTCCGCCCCGACGCACGCCACTGAGCATGCGCGTCGGCCGCACGGGCCATCGGGAGTTGGAGTTCGCAGTGCCAGGAGCCCAGGTGGTGCAAAACTTCCCTCACCACCTCCAGGGTCCAAATGTCACAAGGATTCCCCTGGGGACCATCTCTTCCTGCTGCTGCCTTCAGGCTGAAGTTTGACCATGAGTTCCAAGCAGTTAGGCTGAGAAGGCTTGAGCCCTGGGGGGGCAGAAGGGAAGGGTCCCGGCAGGTGCTGGGAAGCTGGCCTCCTGGCAGGAGCGGTGACCTCAGGCTTTACAATTCTTTCAAAATATGCAGGCACACAACCAGACCTGACACAAATACACACAAACCATACCAATGTAGGACAAGTATGCAAATAGATAAAAATAAATTGTTCCCTGAATGTGAGAGTCTCGGACCACAGTACATGTTTGCTCCAAAATAAATTGTTCCCTGAATGTGAGTCTCGGACCACAGTACATGTTTGCTCCAAAATAAATTGTTCCCTGAATGTGAGAGTCTCGGACCACAGTACATGTTTGCTCCAAAATAAATTGTTCCCTGAATGTGAGAGTCTCGGACCACAGTACATGTTTGCTCCAAAATAAATTGTTCCCTGAATGTGAGAGTCTCGGACCACAGTACATGTTTGCTCCAAAATAAATTGTTCCCTGAATGTGAGAGTCTCGGACCACAGTACATGTTTGCTCCAAAATAAATTGTTCCCTGAATGTGAGAGTCTCGGACCACAGTACATGTTTGCTCCAAAATAAATTGTTCCCTGAATGTGAGAGTCTCGGACCACAGTACATGTTTGCTCCAAAATAAATTGTTCCCTGAATATGAGAGTCTCGGACCACAGTACATGTTTGCTCTGAGGATAAACTGAATATGAGAGTCTCAGAGGGTGAGAGTGAGCAGTTCCTTTGGTCATTCTCACTGCCCGTGGGACGAAGCTGTCCCTCAGCCTGGTGGTGCTGGCACTGATACTCCTGCAACTCTTTGCTGACAGGAGCAGGGGTTCTCAATGATTTTGTGTGCCCTCTTCACATAATGATCCCTCTTTCTCTTTTTCAATCTTTTTTTTATTGTTTTTTTATAATAAATACAGTTCAAAGAAGAAAAGGGAACAAAACTGAAAATACACATATGTGTCTATATAAAACTTCAAACAGTATAAACTCTGTTCCCCTTCTATTTCATTAGGTGAAAACAGAAAAGACATCAAAAATATTTTCAGAAAGATAGATTTTTAAAAAAACCACCTAACCTTCTCTATTTAAAAAGAGAAAACTAACCTAAACAAAAACATCTGAGCAACTTATCCTGAGGTCAACAGTCCCTATAGATCAAGTCGATGGGGGAAGGAGAGAGACTCCATTGATCCTCTCTGTCACCCTGATGGTCCTGTTGATGGACCTCTGATCCATTTCTCTGCAGCAACTATACCAACCTGTGACGCAGCCAGCCAGGACACTTTCGATAGAGTTTCTGCAGAAGGCTGACATGTTGCCTATTTCAGTCTTCTCAGGAAGTGCAGTCGCTGTTGCACCTTTCTTCCTTTCAAGTGAGGAAATGTGTATGATAGGTCACTAAATTAGTGAACTCCAAGGAACTTGGTGCTCTCTTCTCCCTCCACTACAGAGCTGTTGATGTCATGTTGAGGGTGGTCATTCCTGTTCCTCATGAAGTTCACAATCATCTCCTTTGTCTTGTCCATGTTGAGACTCAGGTCATTACTCTTGCATCATACCATGAGATCTTCCACCTCTTCTCCAAAATCATCATTGTTGCTGTTGTGTTATCTTCAAACATGATGATGTAATCCTTCAACCAAGCCTTAAATTACTCTGGAAACAAAAAAAAATCTGAACTGTCATTTTTGCACTAACTGCAAGTGTGAACATTTATCCTTTTATATTTATTTTCTTTTTCTGTCTTGGCATATTGTGCTGTCAATTTACACTGTAACATTTGGTGTGTATTATGTAGCTGTGGCTGCAGCAAGTAAGAATTTAGATGCATCTCTACATTGAATTTATGTATATGACTATCAGCCATTATACTCAACCCAGTTTCATGTGCACCTCTAACCACATCTACTGCATTTGGACCATCCAATGTGGCCTCCTCTACATCAGCAAGACTGAGAGCAGACTTGAGGAATGTTTCGCAGAGCATCTGTGCTCTTTTTGCTGAGGTAGCTTGAGCTCCCAGTTGCATGCCATTTCAAGTCCCCTTCCCTTTCCCACAATATCACTGGCCTCTTTCGCAGCTAATGAGGCCCAGCACAATGTACTCACTATTCTGGCTATCTATCTTTTTTACTCAGTCTTGATGAAGGGTTCCGACCTGAAATGTCGATAATTCATTGTGCTCCCACTGATGCTGGTTGGCCCGCTAAGTTCCTCTGAATGATTATTTCTATTGTTCTTGGATACCACCAGAAGGAGGAGAGTTATTTTAATACCACAGACCTGAGAAAAATGATGTCTCTTCAGATTGAAGCTATCAAGAATTCCCTGTGAAAAATGTAAGGTATATGACAATCCAGACATCCCAGATGTCTTTACACACTGTGATCTAAAGCAAAGGATTGCAGATGGTTGAAGAAATTTCAGTTCTTGTGAAAGGCTGTCATCCCAAAAAGGTAGATCCATTTTTGACAGATTATAACTCCAGATGAATATTTTACACACAATGATGATTTTTTAAAAAGATTAATTGTTGTTTTGAATGAAATCTGGCAACCAATTTTAATACAGCCACGAAATAGAGAAACTTGACCTACTTTAGTCTTGATAAAGGTTTCCGACCTAAACTGAACTACTGAGTTCTTCCTGCTGCTTATTCTTTGTTCAACTAAGCAGAAATGTGATACTGCCCAGATAATTTATTTCTCTTGAGATTGGGGGACAAGTCAGTATTGGTTAGGATGCCAGGGGGTAAATCAAATAATATATTCCAAAATGTTCTTCCAACCCCTACTGTACTTTCCTTCAATGCCAATCATGGTTTTGTTCAAGAACAGAAGAGAGTCATTCACCTCATTGTCTTTATGTTCCAACTTTATTTTCCACAAAATACTTCATGCAGTGAGAGGGATTCTTATGCAAACCGACTAATAGGTTGATAGAGATATTCCATCCATCTCATTGACTTGCTCATTCCCATTAGCTCTGTTGAATTATTCTCACTCAAGTATCCAACCAATTTCCTTTGGAAGAAATTGAATGATTCTCTCTCCACCACATTTGTAATCAGTGAATTCCAGATGTAACTATTTGCTCAGTTTAAAAAATAGCTAACTGTGAAGAAACTTCCTTACTTATCAGAATGCAGCACTGGTAGGCTTTGTGTTCTCATATCACCATATCACCTGTCTCTGCCTTCATTCTTCCCTCCTCCTCCCGCCAACTGCCCCCACACCATATGCTTTCCCCAATGTTTATGTCTGGCAAATGGGAAGAGCGAAATCATTCATAATTTTTGTTAACCTGCCACTTCTCTTGTATATAATTTCAGGATACAAAAAATGAGGTCATTCAGCCCACAGTACATGTTTGCTCCTAGGATAACAATCGCATTAATTCCATTTTCCTAACTTCTTCAACTGATTCTCTCATACACAAATCCATTATCTATCATGTCTGAAGAATTGGAAGCAGCCTATACTGAAGAAGACAATAATTAATTTGGAATATTATCATTGATACTCACCACAAATAATAATTTTGATAATTCCACCTCAATTTTTCCTCTCTGACACTGCAGGCAGAACTTAATTAGCAACTACATTTTCTAGTTAGGGTGCCAACCAGAGAGTGCAATTATAAATAGTTTGTAGTACATCCCTTAAAGAATGTTCTTCTTTATGACATCATTCTTAAATTTGTGTGAGTCATCACCACTGGGTATGCAATGCAACTTAATTGGCCTGTATGCCAGCAAGATTGTTTGTCCATCTGGTGCAGCTACAAGAAAAATCCTAAATGTTTGACAATGTGAAGGATGAAACAGTTTGCGACCTCTTTTCTGTCAGCAGTTTGTCTGTTTTAAATATAATCTAAAGGAGGCATTGCAGCAATTAGCCACTGTTATATTAACAGCAATACATTCCTCCATGTCATTTCATTTTTTTCAAATTTAGACAGACAGCTAGTTAACAGGTCCTTTTACGCCACAAGCCCGAGCCATCCAATTACACCCAATTGACCTACAAACCCCAGTCCTTTTTGAATGATGGAAGCTCCTGGAGAAAATCCACATGGACACAGAAAGAACGTACAAACTCCTGACATACACCATGGCGTTCGAATCCTGGTCCTGATTGCTGGCGCCGTATCGGTGTTGCATTAACCCCTAAGTTAACCGTATCACCCTGCCATGTTAACCGTGCCGTCCTTCCAAGAATTACATAATCACCAATAATAAATCAAAACCATCATTAACAGTTCCCCTCCAAGTCACACCATCACATTCAGGACAAACACTGCTATTAATACAGTATTATTGGGTTAAACTTCTTCATTCAATTCCAAGTGCCACAATTGAATCACCATTACCTGTGAGATAGTGGCATGGCAATCATATCCCAAGATCAAAAATAAAATACATTTTTAATTATGACATTTAATTTTTATAAATTTCAACAATTGTTACCTTCCTTTTGGAAGCAAAAATCCAGAAACTGGAGGACCTTCTGGTAAATAATTCACTCAAACTAAAATCCAAATGATATGAAGGATAAGCTACAAAACTCAAAGTTTATCTTTTAATAAAGAGATCTATTATTAAAAATGGTAGAAGACCAATTAGCTTGTACGAAAATATTAAAATCACATTTGAGTAAATGGAGCTTGTGCTCTTCTAAGTTTAGAAGCACAAGTGATGTATAATATTCTGAGGAGGAATTATAGTGTAACTTCTGTGAGGATGTTTCCCTCTTGAGGAATCTAGAACAGTATAAAGAGATACCCATATCAGTGTGAGACGAAAGAAAATGTCTTTGCAGGCTGGTAAACTTTTGGAATTTTCTCGCAGGATGTGGAAGAAGAATCGCAAACTGCATTCAATAGATATGTTTTTGGACTATCAAGGGTCATGGGAACATGCATGATGTTATTTATTGCAAAGCAAACTTCAAGGTTTGGATGACCTACTCCTGCTCCTAATGTTTACAGTACAAGGAGGCTATTAAGTTCATCAGACTTGTCCCAATTCTTACAATTATTCCCATTCTGTTTAATCAAGTTTTTTTTATTTCATCCTCCTTCTGTTTTTAGTTCATATTTTCAGAATGTTTTTTTTACTGACATTCCAGCTATTTTCCTCCAAAAGTAACTGTACCTCAAATGAAGATCTGCAAGTTCTGATGAAGGGCCTTCAAGCTGAAGGATCTATGGTTTTTACACAGCCACCGTGTAACAGGAAATTTTTGCCAAATTCCCACAACGCAGGCTGTGTAAAAAGTTAAGAACGTTAATGAATGACTCATCCCCGTTCTGAAACTTTTCCTGCGGCAGCCCAAGACACTTCTGCGGATTTCCTGCAGTCTAAACTGAACTGCAGGTGGTTCACAACGGGCTAATAAATACGAAGTACATGATGAAGCGTGATGTCATGTTCAACTCGCGACACTGCTCTGCAGGATTTTTAAATGTGCGTGCATGTAACACATAAAATTAAGGTTCATTCAAATAATACTCGCTGCTAACTTCAACATGATCTGTGGATCAAAAGTCATTTTGCTCTTCTGTCTGGAGGCTTTTTTGGATGCAGATGAATGATGTCACTGACAAAGTCGTGACAGTGACGCTGTACGTACCATACAGGGTCTACGTCACGGTCAACATCGACCCATGTCCAGCCTATGAAATACAGTATCTCAGGTATTTAGTGTAAACATCCTTCCTGTGTAAACAGCCACCCCGGAAGGTAAGTGTGAAAATTGTCGATGGGAAATGATCACAGCAGCTGTGTAAAAACCATAATTGACTCTGTTTTATTCTGTTTGTCACAAATACTGCTTAACCTACTGAGATTTTACAGCATTTTCTTTTTTTTTCAGATTTCCAAAATTAAAATTGTTTTATTTTCACTGGTTAAAACTTACTTAGTAATGGCCACTCTTTAAAAGCTATTCAAATCTAATGCAGAGATAGAAGCTATCATCAATATTGCATTCAACCTGCACCCACAACTAATATTCAGTTTGAATTTGGCCTGGACAATACAGCTCCCAATGTATTGCATATATGAACAAATAATCCAAATTCTACAGTAATTACTCTTTACTTCAAGGTTATATTTCATCTACCCTGGTATCAAGAAGCACTTGTAAAATTAAAGCCAATGGGAATCAGGAGGAAAGGTGTACACCAACCAAAAAAAGAAAAAAGAATACGAGATGGTTACAACAGAAACAAATCCACATCATTGAACATGAAGCAACAATATAAACAAATTCCACTCTTGTTGGATTAAGATACATTACAACCAAAGCTGAGTTTATTGGGGAATTCCCATACAGTGGAATCGAAGCAATTTCAACCATTGCCACCAATAAGGGGTTATGAAGGGGTGAATGCACACATTGCCTTCAGAAGAACACGAAATGCTCTTGGGAGGAGGGGGGGGGGGGAGAAAAAGTCACTGTATATGTGTGAAAAAGAAATAGTGTATATCATGGCTAATGTGATTTATGGTGTGAAAAATAAAAAAATTTAAAAAAAAAAGAAGAACAGGAAATGCTGATGGGAACAGAATGAATGTTGAAGATGATACATAATCCCCAAGAGATTGGAGCACCTAAAAAAACATTTTAAACTGCAAAACAAGGTGATGGACAAAAATCTTGCATGGAGCAAACATGACCTAGTGTGGGGTGGAATAAAGGACAGCCAGATTCCAGCTGAGCTTAAAGATTTGTCTACAGAGCTGGGTGCAGCAGCAACAACATGGTTGAAAGGGGAAAATGTCAAGGGAACCAGAAGTAATAAACAAACAAATGAAACATAGGGCTTTGCTGTGCACAAATAGCAAAATACTTTTTTTCAACCCATGACTGAACAGGGAGCAAAGAAATGTGAATCGTGCATTCCCATCAGCTAAATGCCTCAGGTGTCCATTGAGTCAGAAATTGGGAAAATAATTTGAAAATATGGAGTATAAAGAATTCTAACTTAATGAATGAACAAAGAAGAGCAGGCCACTGTCAGCAAAGGCGCAAGGACAAAACACCTGTCTGGTTTCTGTCAGTCAAAGAAAATCCTCCTTTATTGAGTGGAAACCCATGGTTTAGTTTAAAAATGTTTGTGTTGAGATGAGATGACCGATGAAAAGTGCCCCACAGACCCAAGTGTTCATTGTGTGGTTTGTTTGAGATCTATTTGTCAGTCAGTATGAATTTCAAATACACATTCATTCTGACAAGACTCCCAATTCTGAGCTGATCAAAGTTCAAAGGATGAGGAAGTGAGGGTGGGTCTGTCAATATGTTGGATTGACTGGAGAATGTGACTGTATAACTGGGAAGTTACAAGGAGCAATGCATTTCTGTGGGGTGAAGGGAATTGAAAACAACAATCTTTCTTTGGCTTGGCTTCGCCGACGAAGATTTATGGAGGGGTAAATGTCCACGTCAGCTGCAGGCTCGATTGTGGCTGACAAGTCCGATGCGGGACAGGCAGACACGGTTGCAGCGGTTGCAGGGGAAAATTGGTGGGTTGGGGTTGGGTGTTGGGTTTTTCCTCCTTTGTCTTTTGACAGTGAGGTGGGCTCTGCGGTCACAGGAAGAGATTTTTGCACTGAACATGATGCCAAATTAAATCTTTTCAGCCTTTACAGGATTTGTACCCCTCTATTATCTGTATATTCATGTATCTGTTTCAAACATCACTGTTTATATTGGTGTGATTTTAGTCAATTGCAGTTCATTGTCAATTACAACATTCGCCATTACCTGTAATGTGCCAATGCAATTTTTGAGGAAATATGTTTTAAGGCTATCCTGGTATCAAGCTTATGGCCTAAAAGTAGCAATCCTTATTCTCCTGTCTGTTTAGAAATGTGGATAACCCTTCCATTTACAAATTAGAAAAGTACCAGCAAATCATAACCAGCTCCAGTGGGAAAACCATGCCTGACCCCAGAGGCCCACAAGTATACTATTCGAAGCTATGTCAGTGCAAGGGATCGCCCATCTAGAGAAAACACTGCAAGGGCATTCTCAAAATCTCAATGAAAAAATGTAACATGCTCTCCAATTCAATGAAATCCTTTGTTTGATGACCTAATCCCATCTTTCAATAGTAGGTCCATAGCTTTGCTGGCCTTGGCATTTCATGTCTCTGTGAACTCATTAATATTGATGAAGATTCAAGCTGTACATTCCAATCCTTACCAAACTCTGAAAAAAAACTTGCTTTTTTATCCCTCTAGTTTATCTGTTGAACTTTACAAATCAACACCAATTGTTTTGAAACTTCTGCTGAGAAATAAAAGCACCTCAATTCCACATACCAATGTTTTGTCATTTTATACACTCATGTTAAGCAACCATTTAGCCTCCTCTCTTCCAAAACCATAAATAACTGAAGCTCATCAAATCATTCTTCAGTTATAGTTTTTTTTCCCCAATTCGGGCAGAAAGAGCACCTGGAAAGGCACTGAGCGCCAGTAATCATATGATGGGTGTACACAGAGCCCAATTCCAACTAATCCATCCATCTGCCCTGTCATGCTCAACTTTGTTCACCTGTGGGACATTTTCAAAGTTCAAATGTATTGTCAAAGAGTACATACATGATATCACATACAACCCTGAGATTATTTTTCTTGCAGGCCAGGCAGAATTTCTACTTATCGGTAATTGTAAACTGTACTCGAGAAGAGAAACATGTAGACAAAAGAGAGAAATTAAAACAAAGAATGAAATGCAAACATGCTAACTGTGCAAATACAGACAAAGAAATATTCAATAATTAATAATAAGCAAAGTAAAAGAACTTAAATTAGCCCCTGATTGAGTTTGTTGTTGAGGAGTCTGATGATTGAGGGGTTGCAACTGTCCTGAACCGGGTGGTACAAGTCCTGTGGCACCTATACCTCTTGTCTGATGGCAGCAGTGAGAATAAAGCATGTCATGGGTGGTATGGACCCTTATTGAATGCTTTTGCTCTCTGATGGCAGTATTCCATCTATATCAGAGGTTTTCAAACTTTTTCTTAACACTCTCATACCACCTTAAGTATTCCCAATTCCATAAGTGCTCTGTGATTAGTAAGGGTTTGCTTAAGGTGGTATGTGAGTGGGAAGGGAAGGTTGAGTACCACTGCTCTAGACCCAATTGTACTGAAATATTTTGCTTGAGAAAAATTCTCATTGGCCCATTTCCTTTGGAGTTATGAAAATGTGAACATAATGAGTCTATTCTTTCTTTGGCTTGGCTTCGCGGACGAAGATTTATGGAGGGGGTAAAAAGTCCACGTCAGCTGCAGGCTCGTTTGTGGCTGACAAGTCCGATGCGGGACAGGCAGACACGATTGCAGCGGTTGCAGGGGAAAATTGGTTGGTTGGGGTTGGGTGTTGGGTTTTTCCTCCTTTGCCTTTTGTCAGTGAGGTAGGCTCTGCGGTCTTCTTCAAAGGAGGTTGCTGCCCGCCAAACTGTGAGGCGCCAAGATGCACGGTTTGAGGCGATATCAGCCCACTGGCGGTGGTCAATGTGGCAGGCAATGAGTCTATTAAGTACGATTAAAAGAGCGGTTTTCAAACATTTTCTTTCCACTCACATACCACCTTAAGTAATCCCTATGCCATAGGTGCTCTGTGATTAGTAAGATTAGTAAAATCACTGATCTATATACTCTCGATGGTGGGAGTTTTGCTTGTGATATACTGGGCTATATCCACTACCTTTTCAGGGCTATTATTATGAGCCCAGAGGACCCCAAAACCCAGCAGCAATAAAAATTCACCAAGACAAATGGTTACTTAAACAAAAGTTACTTTTAATTATCTTTAAACATGAAAACAGGGTCAAACTTTCTTATTACTATTAACTTAACCCCCTTCTAATTCTAAGCGCATGTGTATGCAAGTTCAGAAAAGTTCTTTGATTCACAGTTCAATCTCACTTCTCATTCCTCCAAATTTTACTGGTTGCAGGCAATTCTTATACTGTGCAAAGAATTTAACATTTATGAATTTCACCAGGCTTTGGTGAAATAACCGCTCAGGATGATTCTTGTTGGTTTTCAGAGAGATTTGTTGCTCATTGGACACCCACAACTGATACCTTCTGATTAGCCACTTCAGTGTCTTGCTAAAGAAACTTGCCCCATCAGGGTTTTCCAGATGATAACCTCTTTCTCTCAGGTCACCACAGAGTTTCTTTTTTGTCTCCCTTATTTCAAGTGAAACAGTCTTCTCCTCTTGTATGGACCACAAGGGCTTTGACCAGGCTGAACTAAGAACTCACAACCCATATTCCAAATGCTGTTAACTGAATTCTCTCTCTCACACACACACACACACACACACACACACACACACACACTCAGAGAAAACCACATGACCCTCTTAGAATAGCCAACTGCACTCAAACTGTGGCTCTGGACCTAATCTTCTGAGCTTGTTCATCTGTTACTTTCCAAAACAATAATTCATTACTTCACAGCACATCCAATTAACACCAACTTGTGAAGTCCTTATAGGCATTCTTTAAAGTTTCTGCAAAGGCACTCGGAGCCTGAACTGTCTGACTTGAGCAGAGCTTTGACATTTTAAATGAGATCTGTTTTGAAGTGTTTGTATGTGACCTACATACAAACCTGCCACAATTTATCTCCTTTGAAACATATATATATATATTATATATATAAAAATAGAGAGAGAGAGAGAGAGAGACAGAGAGAGAGAGAGAGAGAGAGAGAGAGAGAGAGAGAGAGAGAGAGCATAATATGTCATACTCTCACTCAAAGATATTGGTGCCTCCATTGCACGCTATGATGCAGCTGGTCAACACACTTTCCACTACACCTCTGTAGAAATTTGCAAAGATTTTTGATCATTTACCAAATCTCCACAAACTCCTAGAGGCACTGACATGCTTTCTTCACAATGCCATGAGTATGATGGGACCAGGAATTGTCCTCCGAGATCATGATTCCCAGGAATTTAAAATTGTTCACCCTCTCCACCTCTGATCCCCAATAATCACTGAATCACACATCTCTGATTTTCCTTTCTAAAGTCTAACAATCAGGTCCTTGTCTTTAGCGACATTAAGTGAGAGGTTATTGTTCGTACTTGGTTCAGCATCATGCTGAAGAAGATTGAAAAGAGGGTTGGTGCGAGAACACAGCCTTGCTTCACGCCATTGTTAATGGAAAAGGGTTCAGAGAGCTCAATGCTGTATCTGACCCGACCTTGTTGGTTTTCGTGCAGTTGGATAATCATGTTGAGGAACTTTGGGGGACATCCGATGCGCTCTAGTATTTGCCAAAGCCCTTTCCTGCTCACGGTGTCGAAGGCTTTGGTGAGGTCAACAAAGGTGATGTAGAGTCCTTTGTTTTGTTCTCTGCACTTTTCTTGGAGCTGTCTGAGGGCAAAGACCATGTCAGTGGTTCCTCTGTTTGCGCGAAAGCCGCACTGTGATTCTGGGAGAATGTTCTCGGCGACACTAGGTATTATTCTATTTAGTAGAATCCCAGCGAAGATTTTGCCTGCAATGGAGAGCAACGTGATTCCCCTGTAGTTTGAGCAGTCTGATTTCTCGCCTTTGTTTTTGTACAGGGTGATGATGGTGGCATCACGAAGATCCTGAGGCAGTTTACCTTGGTCCCAACAAAGCTTGAAAAACTCATGCAGTTTGGCATGCAGAGTTTTGCCGCCAGCCTTCCAGACTTCTGGGGGGATTCCATCCATACCTGCTGCTTTGCCACTTTTCAGTTGTTCGACCAAGCCATGAAAGACCCCAACAATGAAGACACTGTTTACATCCGGTACCGCACGGATGGCAGTCTCTTCAATCTGAGGCGCCTGCAAGCTCACACCAAGACACAAGAGAAACTTGTCCGTGAACTACTCTTTGCAGATGATGCCGCTTTAGTTGCCCATTCAGAGCCAGCTCTTCAGCGCTTGACGTCCTGCTTTGCGGAAACTGCCAAAATGTTGGCCTGGAAGTCAGCCTGAAGAAAACTGAGGTCCTCCATCAGCCAGCTTCCCACCATGACTACCAGCCCCCCCACATCTCCATCGGGCACACAAAACTCAAAACGGTCAACCAGTTTACCTATCTCGGCTGCACCATTTCATCAGATGCAAGGATCGACAATGAGATAGACAACAGACTCGCCAAGGCAAATAGCGCCTTTGGAAGACTACACAAAAGAGTCTGGAAAAACAACCAACTGAAAAACCTCACAAAGATAAGCGTATACAGAGCCGTTGTCATACTCACACTCCTGTTCGGCTCCGAATCATGGGTCCTCTACCGGCACCACCTACGGCTCCTAGAACGCTTCCACCAGCGTTGTCTCCGCTCCATCCTCAACATCCATTGGAGCGCTTACACCCCTAACGTCGAAGTACTCGAGATGGCAGAGGTCGACAGCATCGAGTCCACGCTGCTGAAGATCCAGCTGCGCTGGATGGGTCACGTCTCCAGAATAGAGGACCATCGCCTTCCCAAGATCGCGTTATATGGCGAGCTCTCCACTGGCCACCGTGACAGAGGTGCACCAAAGAAAAGGTACAAGGACTACCTAAAGAAATCTCTTGGTGCCTGCCACATTGACCACCGCCAGTGGGCTGATAACGCCTCAAACCGTGCATCTTGGCGCCTCACAGTTTGGCGGGCAGCAACCTCCTTTGAAGAAGACCGCAGAGCCCACCTCACTGATAAAAGGCAAAGGAGGAAAAACCCAACACCCAACCCCAACCAACAAATTTTCCCTTGCAACTGCTGCCATCGTGTCTGCCTGTCCCGCATCGGACTTGTCAGCCACAAACGAGCCTGCAGCTGACGTGGACTTTTTACCCCCTCCATAAATCTTCGTCCGCGAAGCCAAGCCAAAGAAGAAAGATTGTTCGTACACTATTCAGCCAAGTTTTCAATCTCCCTCCTGCATGCTGATTCATCATCCTTTATTACACAGCTAACTAAGGAGGTATCGAGAGCAAATTTGTAAATGATGTACCAAGCCACACAAACCGGTGTAAAGCGAGCAGAGAAGCTGATGGAGATCATGGAGATGTTCTTGTCGTTCTTGCAGAGGAGTTATCGGTGACCTCACAGCCCATAGTATAGGAATGGAAGCACATCAATCTTCACTGAAAAGGGCTGCCTTAAAACAACATTTGTTGATGGAATCAAAATTACTTGCAGCTCCACAAACAGCTTCCCATTTTAGATTCCTCTCCAAGTCTCCTTTTAGGTGGTCTGGTTGTCAGAACTGTTTAAAGTTGGTATTGAAACACAAGAAAAATAAGTAAACTATATTAAATAAACAGTACATATTATTCTTTTCTACATTTTGTGGTCATCCCCTGTCATCTGAGGTAATTGGAACAGATGTGTTTCTCTCAATCACGACCTCCCTTTCTCTAAAGAATTACAAAAATGACAAATTGCCTCAAGTATTAGTTCCATTCTTCTTTGGCTTGGCTTCGCGGATGAAGATTTATGGAGGGGTAAATGTCCACGTCAGCTGCAGGCTCGTTTGTGGCTGACAAGTCCGATGCGGGACAGGCAGACACGATTGCAGCGGTTGCAAGGGAAAATTGGTGGGTTGGGGTTGGGTGTTGGGTTTTTCCTCGTTTGTCTTTTGTCAGTGAGGTGGGCTCTGCGGTCTTCTTCAAAGGAGGTTTCTGCCCGCCGAGGCACCAAGATGCACGGTTTGAGGCGATATCAGCCCACTGGCGGTGGTCAATGTGGCAGGCACCAAGAGATTTCTTTAGGCAGTCCTTGTACCTTTTCTTTGGTGCACCTCTGTCACGGTGGCCAGTGGAGAGCTCGCCATATAACACGATCTTGGGAAGGGGATGGTCCTCCATTCTGGAGACGTGACCCACCCAGCGCAGCTGGATCTTCAGCAGCGTGGACTCGATGCTGCAGCTGATCCTTTGTTGAAACGACATTGAAGACTGAAAGTTGGATCCTGCACAATTTTGGTTGTCCTTGCAGAGCACCTGAGGAAGTGACCCCAAACATCCGGGTCAAGGGTCACTTCCGGTTCCGCGTAGCAACCGGTCGTTTTCCGGAGAGCTGGTTGTCGTTGGTTGCCGGGTGTCAAGTGGGAAGCGATGGTAAAGATTAACCGAGCTGTTGAACGAAGTTTTAAGCTTATTTTGTGGTTACTGTTGCAGCGTGTCGAGGTGTTCATGCCGTTGGCCGGCCCGCTCAGGCGAGGAGCGCTCAGCCCAAGATAGGCCCCAAGTGTGTGTCGAGTCAGTCATGGTTCGAAATGATTCTTGGAGGAAACCAATCCGATGACTTGACAAACGTCTCCATCCCGGCTTTTTGCCGTTGTATTTTGGCACATTTCTAACCTGTTTTTGCACTCGGGCCTGCAATGGTGTTGATTGGGGGGGGGGGGGGTGGGGGGGTGAACAATTGAACAACAAACGCATTGGCCAAAAAAAATGTTTATTTTCGTGATTCGGGATTATTTTTGCTCGAATACAAGTCAATACTGATTAATTCGAGGTCTCCATTCAGGAACCAATTGGGCAGATTCGAGGTCTCCATTCAGGAACCAGTTGGGCTGATTCGAGGTCTCCATTCAGGCACCAATTGGGCTGATTCGAGGTCTCCATTCAGGCACCAATTGGGCAGATTCGAGGTCTCCATTCAGGAACCAATTGGGCAGATTCGAGGTCTCCATTCAGGAACCAGTTGGGCTGATTCGAGGTCTCCATTCAGGCACCAATTGGGCAGATTCGAGGTCTCCATTCAGGAACCAATTGGGCAGATTCGAGGTCTCCATTCAGGAACCAGTTGGGCTGATTCGAGGTCTCCATTCAGGCACCAATTGGGCTGATTCGAGGTCTCCATTCAGGAACCAATTGGGCAGATTCGAGGTCTCCATTCAGGCACCAGTTGGGCTGATTCGAGGTCTCCATTCAGGAACCAGTTGGGCTGATTCGAGGTCTCCATTCAGGAACCAATTGGGCTGATTCGAGGTCTCCATTCAGGAACAGTTGGGCTGATTCGAGGTCTCCATTCAGAAACCAATTGGGCTGATTCGAGGTCTCCATTCAGGCACCAATTGGGCTGATTCGAGGTCTCCATTCAGGCACCAATTGGGCTGATTCGAGGTCTCCATTCAGGCACCAGTTGGGCTGATTCGAGGTCTCCATTCAGGAACCAGTTGGGCTGATTCGAGGTCTCCATTCAGGAACCAGTTGGGCTGATTCGAGGTCTCCATTCAGGCACCAATTGGGCTGATTCGAGGTCTCCATTCAGGCACCAATTGGGCAGATTCGAGGTCTCCATTCAGGAACCAATTGGGCAGATTCGAGGTCTCCATTCAGGAACCAATTGGGCTGATTCGAGGTCTCCATTCAGGAACCAATTGGGCTGATTCGAGGTCTCCATTCAGGAACCAGTTGGGCTGATTCGAGGTCTCCATTCAGGAACCAATTGGGCATATTCGAGGTCTCCATTCAGGAACCAATTGGGCTGATTTGAGGTCTCCAATCAGGAACCAATTGGGCTGATTTGAGGTCTCCATTCAGGAACCAATTGGGCAAATTTCCTGTCACCAGTTTCTTCCCTTTCAAATTTCAATCCAAGCCCCAGAAATCGTTTTCTCTTCCAAATTCAGATGGGAACTCTGTCTGTTCGCTTAATCCCTGGAAGTATCTTCCTCTTCAATGCATTTTCGTTTGGTGACTAACAGAGTGAGGCCATCATTTAAGAAAGTGCCTATATTCTGATTCCACAGGCGGGTTATCATTTTGGTCCCCAATTACCCCCACTTTCTGATTGCCCTTGATCAAGTTTCCCTCTCCCTTTACATTTTTTGTGTTTTTGGTGAAGTAACTGTTCACAGTCTATATAATCCAAATAAATGTTTTTTTTTCTTGAAGAGAAAATGTGTTTACCTTTTTATTAGGTCATGAAAATGATGCAAAGAGAATTAAACAAAACAAGAAACTGATTAAAAAAAATACTCTTACTGCTTATGGATGCAAGGAAAGTTATTTTTAATTGAATCTATTGTACACTCCCTTTCCCCCCCCCCCCCCCCCCCCAAAATTCATTGAGCACCTCTGCTCTGAAATAGTGGTGGGGCCACCCCTTTCACTTCCCCATCTTTTCCATGGCCAACATGTCTTTCCATGGCTTTGTGCATGCCAGACTGAAACCTCCTATTCCGTCTAGGCACCCTCCAACCAGATGGGATAAACTTAGACTTCACTGGTTTCTGTTAGCCCACATCCTCCCCATCTTTTCCTTTGACTCCTTTCCTCTAGCTCTCCCCAGCACTGCTTCCACAGAACCAAAAAAGCCCCTCCTACCACAGTTAATTCTATCCTTTCTTCTCTTCTATGTCCAATCCATAACCAATAATATTTTTTGTCTGTTGGTCTGCACTTTTTCCTTGCCCATTGCCTTTTAGTTTGGATGCCTGTCTACTTTTTACCAGTACCTTGAAGAAGGGACCTGTTGAGTTCCTCCAACACTTCTGTGTTTTTACAAACTCTGATATGTTTCCTTCCCTCAGTTTTTTGAATCCATCCTAATATATTGTATCTTATTTTCTTTCCTTGGAATGTTTTTCTCTCTTGCCCAATGGCATCCTTTATGACTTTTTCCCCTTATCACTATATTTATCATGTATCCAAGAATTTTTAACCCTCAGCATTGTTTACTTTTACAACCACACACTTTAGATCATGGTTATTTGTTTTATTAGTTTGTTCATCTTGCAACAAATGTTGCATGGTTTCACATAAAGAACATTGAATTGTTTTTAACGAATGTTCCCTGTCTGGCTCTAATTAGAGGCATTCTCTTATGTTTGCATGTTCTTCCCTTCTTGAGGTACTTAGTTAGATATCATGATCCCCTGCAAGATAACCTGTTTATTTTTCCATTGCACTATTTCCTTTTAATCTACTGATTACAACATTAGCCCATCCTCCACATTCCCCCTCAAATTCTTTGTTGTTCCATCAGTCAACATCTTTTGGAAGAACTGTTGTGAAAGAATATTGAATTAAACCAAATGTCACTTTGCATTAATGTAATATCTCTTGTTTACAGAGTGAGGTAGAAGAAACTCTGAAAAGGATTCAGTCTCACAAAGGTGTGATTGGAACTATAGTTGTGAACTCAGAAGGTATGTTGGTCTTTGCATGCCTTAACATTGCTCTTTTCATGCTTTATTCATAATTTGGATCTGGAGAATTACTGTCCAGCAATCAATTTTCTTAATGTGATAACCAATATGTAGCTCCAACTACATAATAATGATAATGTAAATGACTAAAACACAGACTTCTTGGGGAATTCTAGCCTTGAAGCAATAATAAAAATGGGTGATTTCAGAATTAGAATCCAAATTTATTGTAATGAACAAGTCACAAAATTTGTTGTAGCAGCATCAGAGAGCAAACATTTATATTATAACCATCTTACGACAATAAATTAAAATAGTGCACAAAAAGTCAAAAGTAAGGTATTGTCTTTGGTTCAATGATCACTCAGGAATCTGATGGCAATTGGGAAGAAGCTGTCCTTGTGCCGCTGAGTGCTTGTCTTTAGGCTCCTTTACCTTTTTCCAGAGGGTAGCAGAGTGAAGAGGGCATGGCCTGGGTGGTGGGGGTCCTTGACGATGTTTTCTTAAGACATTGACGGTTGTAGATGTCCTCGAATGTGTGAAGTCTGGTGCCTTTGATATTGTAGGCTGAGTTAACAACCCTCTGGAGTTTTTTTTTCTTGCCACCTCCATACCAGACAGTGATGCAACCAGCCAGAATGCTCTCCACAGAACACTTTTGGAAGTTTTCAAGAGTTTTCAGTGACATAGCGAATCAAGGTCTTATTCTCGGAAATATTGGCACCCAGAAATTTGAAGTTCCTGATCCTCTCCACTACTGTGCCTTTGATAAGGACTGGTTTGTATTCTCTTCACTTCCTCCTGAAGTCTATAATCCTCTCCTTGGTTTCGCTAATGTTGAGTTCGAGGTGGTTGTTGTGACACCGCTCAACTTGCTGATCTATCTCCCTCGTTCGAGGTGGTTGTTGTGACACCGCTCAACTTGCTGATCTATCTCCCTCATCCATTGCTATTGTGATTCTACCAACAACTGTGGTGTCATTGGCAAATTTTATTATTGCTCGTCAGCTTTACCAACTCAAATGTTAGACCATCAGTTTTGCGGTACTAAATGTTGATATTTTTTTACATAAAATGTAATATTTACAATTCGTAATACTTTGAGGGGAAAAATTGGGACCGACTATGACCCTGCCTGAATGTAGCAATATGGAGATTCTAATTCAAAAGAGAATGTGTGTAGATTTACTTCTAAGATGTATTACGTATTCCAAAGTGAGGGCTCGAAATTGGGCCTACAAAGGTCGAGAGAGAGATGGAGGTCAGACTTGTGTACAACAATCAATGAGGAATGGTGTCAGGACCTGTGTCTGAACAGTGTGATGGGGGTCGTCAATGTCAGATACAGGTTGGTGCAGCATAATTTCCTGCAACAGTTGTACCTTCCACCTCAAAAACTACACAGATCAAAGTCAGAGATTTCAGAAATGTTTCAGATATGGTGTGGAGATAGGAACTTTTGTCCACTCTACCTGGCTGTGTTCAAGGGTGTGACCTTTTTGGGAAGACCTAGGGGACATTCTTTAAAAAAAAAATTACAAAAGTGGATTTTCTACAGGATCCAGAGCTTTTTCTCTTGTGGGATGTTGGAGAAATGCAGTTTTGACTGACTAAATTCCAAATTTTGTTTGTGAAGGTCACTTTGGCAGTCACCAGGAAGTGTGGAAGTCCGACTCCCAGCTAATACCACACAATGGAATATGGAAATGCAGATTTGCATTCCCCGAGAGAAAAATCACATATAACCAACGGAGTGAACAAGACACATTTGGTAGAATTTTGCAACCTTACTTGCAGTACATTGGTAGATAGATTGATTGTTCCCTCCCACCCCTGCCCTTTTAAATAGGGATAAGGTTAAATTATCCAACTTAGGCCAGAAGTGTGATTACGGAAATGGGACTTGGCACAGATGATGCACCTGTCCTTTTCTTTTCAGGTCCTTAGTTTTCTTTTCTCTTTTGAATTCCTTTCTTTTTTTTTAGTAATTTATTTGGAATGGCGTTGCCACTGTTAATTTCTTTTCATTACAGGTTTCAATAGAGGGGTTGTGCACCTCACGATGATTGGGATCGAGAAAAGATTTTGGAATGTATTCACTGAGGTGGGGTGGGGGGAGGTGGTGGTGGAAACAAATACGTACTTTGGATCTAAATAAGTGTAGATGGCTTTGTTTATTGAACTTTGTAAATCTGCAAAAAATAAAATATTTTTTTAAAATGGCTGTTTTTAAAAAAATTCCTGCCAGTTGGTCCACACCAATTTTAAGGATGCAGGCAAGTACACTGTCGGTGTTGGATAAGATTTTTCACATCATCTCCAAAACTGGAAGCACAAAGGTGCTCAATCTGCTGTGACAATTGTTGAGCTAACTAGGCTGCAGCTTGTGTACGATATACTTATAAATGAGCTGGAAGAGAGGAGAGTGTGTAATGTATCTAAGTTTGCTGATGACACTAAATTTAGTGGAAAAACAAATAGTACAGAGGATACATTGAATTTGCAGAGAGCCAAAGTGGGCAAGGGACTGGCAGATGGATTACAATGCTGGTAAATGCGAGGTTATCCACTTTGGAATGGAAAAATTGAAGATCAGATTATTATTTAAATTGCAAGCAATGGCAATGTGCTACCATGGCGAAAGACTCGGGAGTACTTGTGCATGAATTGCAAAAGGTTGGTTTGCAGGTTCAGCAGGCTCTCAAGAAGGCAAATGGAATATTGGCCTTCATTGTAAGAAGGATTGAATTTGAGAGCAGGGACATTATGCTGCATACAAGATACTAGTGATACTGCATCTGGCCTCCTTGCCAGTGTGATCCATTAAAGAGCCTGATAATAGGAGAGTAAATGTCCTTGAATCGAGAGTTCCTGTACAAAAGTACATGTATCCTCTGCCTGACAGAAGCAGCGAAGAGTATGATTATGGTGGGCTAAGTCCTTGGTGTTGCAGTTGTCCTGAGGCAACAGGAGTTGTAGATGACGTTGAAGCGGTGGTCTGGTTGAATGTAGTTTCTTGCAGTTTTGGGTAAATTTGCTGGCTGCTACAAGGTGCAGGTGGCTTTTTTCTAGGTTGTGTGTAACACCTATTTCTGAATCTCATTTATTGATTACATCTCTGCTTTCAGTAACAGTCCCAACCAAATTCATCCTAAAACACAGACACCTTTCTCTGCAACTGGATCATCTTTTCTAATGTGGACTGACAAAACCTCCCTCACTGTAGTTCTTGATTCTGTGCCCCTAAGGTTGGACACTCAACCTATATGCTTGTTACTATAGCTGACACTGTATTACTCTATAGTAATAATAATGTGCATTCTGTGTCTAATTGCTTGTGTACTATCACATTTGTCGTAGGTGATGCCGGTAGAGGACCCATGATTCGGAGCCGAACAGGAGTGTGGGTATGACAACGGCTCTGTATACGCTTATCTTTGTGAGGTTTTTCAGTTGGTTGTTTTTCCAGACTCTTTTGTGTAGTCTTCCAAAGGCGCTATTTGCCTTGGCGAGTCTGTTGTCTATCTCATTGTCGATCCTTGCATCTGATGAAATGGTGCAGAATCATGGGTCCTCTACCGGCATCACCTACGGCTCCTAGAACGCTTCCACCAGCGTTGTCTCCGCTCCATCCTCAACATCCATTGGAGCGCTTTCATCCCTAACGTCGAAGTACTCGAGATGGCAGAGGTCGACAGCATCGAGTCCACGCTGCTGAAGATCCAGCTGCGCTGGGTGGGTCACGTCTCCAGAATGGAGGACCATCGCCTTCCCAAGATCGTGTTATATGGCGAGCTCTCTACTGGCCACCGTGACAGAGGTGCACCAAAGAAAAGGTACAAGGACTGCCTAAAGAAATCTCTTGGTGCCTGCCACATTGACCACCACCAGTGGGCTGATATCGCCTCAAACCGTGCATCTTGGCGCCTCACAGTTTGGCGGGCAGCAACCTCCTTTGAAGAAGACCGCAGAGCCCACCTCACTGACAAAAGGCAAAGGAGGAAAAACCCAACACCCAACCCCAACCAACCAATTTTCCCCTGCAGCCGCTGCAACCGTGTCTGCCTGTCCCGCATCGGACTTGTCAGCCACAAACGAGCCTGCAGCTGACATGGACTTTTACCCCCTCCATAAATCTTCGTCCGCGAAGCCAAGCCAAAAAAAAGCCAAGCCAAAGAAACCACATTTGTACAAAAATATTTCCTTTAGAACAAAAATCAGAAAATTGTATAAACGATGGTACAAACATTTGGTTTATTGACATGGAAAGTACTCCCTGTGGCCATTTGTTATTTGAATTAGAGGAATTTCTACATTTGTACCAGCTGGGGAGACCACCAAAAACATCAAAGTATTGGGTAATTCTGGCTAAAATTCCAAATGTAGCCCAATGGTACTGCATCATCCATACTTGTTAAGACTTGGATAAGGGTGTATTTTATTAAATCATTATGCAGAACTCCCTGATCTTTTACATAAGCAAAATGATTAAATATTAAAATAGAATCAGGTGAAGTTTGGGAAAGTTGTTCCGTAAGTTGAGGGGCATATAACCTTGAAAATATATGAAAATTGCAGTGCCTTATCTATCCACTGCATTGACTGCCACTTGGCAAACACTTAACAATAAAGGACTTAAAAGCTACAACAAACTTATCACAAATGTTGAATGGTTTTGAACTTGATCAAAGAATAAAATGCTGGAAGAACTCAGCTGGTCATACAATGTCAATGCAAGTAAATCATCATTTTTGGTTGGCACCCCTTATCGACACTAGAGTAGGAAGGGGGTGTACTGGGGAGAGGATGGGAGATGTGGAAAGACAGATGAGGGTGGGGTGAAGTTTGAGAAGAGTCGGTGAAGAAGAGAAGGAAACCGTGGTCCAGCTTCACAGTTTTATTGTTTCTCTCTGCTTTGGAGTTTGGTGGGGAGAACAAATTTCAGGCCTGAAAAGTTCACAGAAAGCCCTGGAACGTTCCTCAGTTTTTGTAAAAATTTCTGTTTTAATTCTCACTCCATGTATGGCATAAGCCAATTGAACATGGATTACTTCATCTTCCACAGTTTTATTTGATTTTGAAGGATAGCATTCATTGTCACAAACCCACAATGTGAAATGGAGTTTATTTTTCTTTTGAGATAATGTTTGAATCTGAAGGATTTTACTCCAGAGGTGCACCTAACAGCTTACATTCTTTAGCCAATTACTTACTTCTAATAAAAGACCAAGACATTTTGACTCCTATGATCTTTTGTGGTTTTTAAACCCATTTTCTATCATATTGTCAAATAGTCTTATGCACATTTGAATTGAGCACCAGCTTGAATAATAAAACCCATCATCTCAGAAAAGAAATAAATTGAGGCCAGTTTGAATCATTGCAATTAACAAGAGTCCTAAGTGAATGTTCCTCTAAATTCAGAAAGCTTTGTTTTCAAATTGCAGATCTGCTTTGCCATGTAGCTTGCGGAATCAATGCACAGACATGACAAATGTGTCCAGAGCTTTTCAAATGTTTTTTTAGAAATTTTATACTTGCTGCAGAGAGGGAATTGCATCTGTGTGCATTTTCCAAATGAGCCATTTGAATTCTTGTTGTTTTCAGGGTTGACAACTAGATCGCCATGTACCTCAGAAATTGTTCCACATTGGTTTTTTAATTACCTACTAATGCTTGTTGTGTCATTTACTGAAGGTTGTGGTGATTTCATGCCGTGAAACTTGTTAATGTGTAGCAGTTTGCATTGTAAAGCTCTTCTGTAAAATGGCTCAAAGGGTCTGTCCACATAATTCAACATTTTTTTTATGGTTGCGGTCCCCCTCTCCTCATGCTTTCCTATTATTTTACTGTACTGTTTCAGAAGTTAAAACTACAATTTTGATTTAAGTTCACTGTGTGTCTGACACCCAATTGGAGGCTTTGCCCAAAATCACAAAACTGTTGTGCTTCCATCACTTATTGTGGGGGTAAAAGCTCTGTACAGGTTACAGTAGATGCATTTTAGTTTATTTGGTTCTACTTCTTCTACCTTTGTTTTATAGTTCAGGATCGTGTATCATAACTATTCTTGCAAATCAATTCCATACTTGCTGCTGAGAGAGGGCAGTTAATGAAAATAAGACTGGGTTTAATGGCGAACCCATGTGTGACTGGAGATGATTGTGCAAGGATTGGAAGGAAAAGCAATTGCTATTTATATTTTGGCTTCAACTCTGGGTGAAATCAAATGTGGACAAACTCCCTACTCAGAATAATGGTTCTGAGCAAGGGCCTTTGATCTAAAAAGGTCACATTATTTCTCTTCCACAGGTTATGTCCAAATGTTTTTTTATCAATGCTTTTAATTCCAATTCACAGAATCAGCCATTTTTTATAAAAGCAAAGAGCTGTTGATGGAGAATTTTACTGTTGACTCTTGTTCAGGGTATAGTGAATAAGAAAAATGCTAGTGATTCCATTATTGTTAATATTCACAGAATCTAGTTCCCGAATAAAAGTTATATTAGAACATTGTGAGCCACAGATGTAATTCAAATGATTTCAATGGAAAATTGCTAAAGAAATAGGCAGGGATCTGTGGGGTGCCAAAGTATTTACTTTCAGACAAACTTGTTTTTGTAGTCTGATTTTCTTTTTCCTGAGCAAAACAGTAAATTTATTGATTTGTCAGCTCACTTGAATTGATTTGTCAGCTCCAAAGTAAATTAACAGGAACCCTTCACTGAGATGGGTATTACAAAAGATTAAGGCCTCAAATTATAGTACTGATGAGAAATTATTCAAATGTTGGACATTTGAGTTAAGCTAAATTTGAAAGTTTTCTATTTTGTGAAAATGTCTGGCAGTTAATGCAGATTGTGCAACATGCTTTATTTACATGGAGCAGATTTCCTGTTTGTCAAGAATGTTTTTGTGTTCAACTATAAATTTAAAGTTCATTTTTAAATCCCGCAAAATATGGCATAATATTCTAAATGTCCATTTACACTTATGTATTATCCTACTGCGTTGAGACTTTCATAACTGGCATCCCACGTGCACGCTGTGATTTGCTGAATAAATGAGAGCTCTTCCAATCAAATTAAAGATGATAATGAGAATACACTGGACCCATGTTCATGATCCGAAGAAGATATAGGTATTTCCTTTGAGAGAGCATTTGAATTGATCAAGCCAGGCTTTTGTTGAAGCTATAGAATTTATTGAGTGAGTTTTCTGATTCTTGACTGTAAATTCCTGTGTGATTAAATGCAGCAGCAAATTACTTCCTATTTGTAAATTACCCTGTGGTAGGATGACAACCTATTAGAGGTAAAATCACATCCAAATGCACAGCAATTCAACTTCAAAGAATGCCAAAAAACTGATTTGTGAGGCACATGAAAGGTTGTATGTAACATGGTCAGCTTTTCTTTCTCCTGTCAAATGGTTTCCCTGCTGCACTTTACAAACATTTTTGATTTTGTTTTAGCAGTTGAAATCTTTTTTTAAAAATTTGATTTTTGACAATCCCTTTTAGTCAATAGTCATACTCTAATTTGTAGAGTATCATCCTGGTTTCCATCTGCGTAACTGCATTGACCCACCATTAAACTTGTACTGTGTGAATATGGAAAATAGGAACAGGAGTAGATTCTTTGGCCTGTACCGTCATACAACACAATCATCGCTGATGAATCACTTCGGAGCCTTGTACCTGCCTTCACCCATCATTCCTTAAGCATTAAGAAATGTGTCTACCTTCTTGAATGAATTTAAAGAATGGGTATCCACGGACATGCATGGTACAAATTTTTGCAAGTTAACCATCCTGTGACTGAAGAAATTTCTACTAATCTTGAGACAGGTTCTGGTCTCTCCAGCCATTAAGATGTCTTTTTCTACTTAGTCTGCGTTGACTTGTTAGAATTTTAAGATTTCTACAATTATGCATCTTCTTTCCTTCCACCCCAGTTATTCTTTAATCATGAGTGAATGTAGACCAAGTAGATTCACTCTCTTTGTATATTAGTCTGGTCATCTGATGGATGAATTTTAGCATTCTCATTTTGCAGTCCTGAATGGTAGGAGCATCCTTAATCAGATAAGGCAAACAAAACTGTGCTCAAACTCCAGATGGGGTCTCACCAAGGTCTCACCAAGGTCCTGTCCAGTTGGATGTTCCTGTGCAGACATTTTCTTGCACTGGAAACCATGTACAATTTTTTTTTAAAAACACATTATGAAGTGTCTCGGATCACTTACCAAAACCTATTCTATATATATTTTCCACAGATGCTGCCTCATTTATTGAGTAATTCCAGTGTCTTCTGTTTTTATTTAGGATTTTCAGCATTTAAAATATATTTTCCTCAAACAATTCACTTCACTTGAGACACGGTGGAGACTGTAGATGCTAGAATCTGAAGCTAAATGCACTTTGCTGAAGGAATTCAGTGGTTCAAACAGCATCAATGGATGACTTTACAAGCCTTGTTAAAGGGTTTTGGCTTGAAACATCAATCATTCTCTTTCACCAATTGATGTTGCTTGATTCTCTTCACTTGGTGTTTGAGGTTCCTCTGTGCCTGTTTTTATCAATTGGTGTACCAGTACACTCAAAGCTTGTTGCACCTTTCATATTCATGCATGAAGCCACAAGACTAAACATATATTAATTTTTTTTAAAAATTCAGGGATTTACGTGCTTGCTTTTGGTACGATAAATGAATTGAAATTCCGAATGGAGTGATTGAGATCATGATGTGTGATTGAATCAATTTATGGTTGCAGAAATACTGTAGAAGGTACAACAGCATTTTATTGAACAAGAGGGCATAGATGAACTTTTCATCATAACTCAGTATGGGAAAAGGAATACCTTTAGTGTAGAGTAACTAATAAGCAGAAAGTTCATAAGGCAGTGAGGGTGAATAGTATTTGCAGATTTTGGGAGATGCTCTAGATCGAATTTTTTTCAATGACTGCTTGCAGTACCATTTTATACATAATAAAGATTTCCATACCAGCTTTTATTTGCTTAATTTTTTTTGTGATCTGCCAGTTTTATTATAATATGAGCTAAGTTTGTTGAGTTATTGTTCAATATACAGGAATTCCAATTAGGACAACTTTGGACAACTCCACCACTGTGCAGTATGCAGGACTATTCCACCAACTTACCATGAAAGCAAGAAGCACTGTTCGAGATATTGATCCACAGAATGACTTGACATTCTTAAGAGTCAGATCAAAAAAACATGAGATAATGGTTGCACCAGGTAAGATTATCTGATGATCCTTTGATAAGCAGCAAAATCTTATTCTTTTGGGTAGGAACCCAAACAATACAATGATATAGGGACAATTGAAAGACATGTATCAAGGGAAAATTAATAGTTCTTCAAGAAAAAGAAAAGGGTTTGTATTGTTTTCTATCAGTCACCTGTGCTGTACCATTTATCCTGAACATCCATTGAACCTTGTGGAGTCAAGTTAAATTTGATTGTTGTAATCCAGTTTTGACAGATTTTATAATACTAAGCCATCTGTAAGGTCTTTTGAGGTGGGCTTGATGGGGAGGTCACTGTGGGATTGGTAGAGAGTTTGAGAGCCTTTTGAACTCAATTTAAAACAAAACAAATATTTTTGCTGTGCTTGCAGAATATTTAGGAGAATGAATACAAAATGGAATCATGTTTATTAAGGCTACTTTAATGTACTGTCTCAATTTGTGTTTAACCTAACAACCATTGAATTGGGATAATATAGAAAATGAATTGAAAACAATGAAAATCAATCCTGTTAATTGGCAACCAAGAAGAAAATAGATAATTGCTGAAACTCAACTCATTGAGAAGAGTACTTAATAGATTCATATCAAATAGGATTATACTTGCTTCATGAATTACTGTTTGTATATTTGGCAGTAAATTTTTCCCAAAATCTGGGAAATTTTAAAATCTACTTCATTCGCAGCATGAGACGAGCTTCTGGGTCTTCAAAGATACTTTCCAACTACTGTTCTTAGATATTTTGCATTTTATAGAAATGAGATTGCTCCCCTTCTGGTGTCTCCTGCACAGGCACAGTTAATCACAATGTCTGTGTGGTTCACTTGTTGAGCAATTTTGCCTGAGTCGATTATATCAAGCTCAAGACTTCAGCAACTTGAGGCCAAAATGTGTGCTGACACACAGATGCTGATTCATAGCAACCTTGAACATGGTGTTTCAAACTAGCAACTGTTTTAATTTTTAATTTGGGACTAACAAAGGAAATTCACCAGACAATGGTAAATTCAAATTAATAGTTTTTAATTAGACTATCAACAGCATAACATTTCTTACTTATCTCTAAACTTAACTGTGAATTTAACCCCACTGTGCGCAAATGTAAAATGTTTGTGTGTGTGTGTGATTAAAGTTCCACTCTAAAAAGTTAATTTTTAAAACTTCAGCATCATTTTAGTCTTGTTTGAAATCTTAAATTCTCAGTTCAGAAATAATTATAAAGCGCTTTTAAGCATCTTCAGGCCTCTACTCACAATTCTTTTGATGGGATGTCTTGAGAGATATTATTACAGTAGAAGTGACCATCTTTTGAGCCACCAATATACTTCCTGTGAAAAGGAGAATCCCAGGATCAAATCCTTTTACTGAAGATTTTGGAATCTGTTTTCCGCATGAAAAATCTGCCCTCTCTTCAAAGAGACTGCGAATGTGGCTATTTTTTTCTATGATGAATTCACAAACCCAGACAAGGGTTAAACAAGGTGGCCATACAAAAATGGACCCAGTAGAAGCCTGTCCTTTTCAAAAGAGTCTGTGAAGTGGCCTTCCTTATTTCAAAAGCCACTTATTCTCTATTCCCCTTTTACAGTACCTATTCTGGTTACTGTAATTCAACTCTGTCTTTCACAAGGTTCCAACCCCTGTATGTCACAGGGTTTTGACTTCTATACTCTCCATTTGTCTCTCATTTCAATAATCTATTTCCAGCCCATTTCTCATGTCACATGGTATGTGGCATAATTTCTGTCTTTGGAACTTGTAAGGTCTTTTGACATGAATAGGCTTAAAAACCTGTCTCCGAGAAGTCTCCTTTCCTCAGAAATAAAATGCCGTGCGTTTATACAGGTGCTTCTGAACTAACACTTATTGTTTCCAATATCTCAAGGACTATCATAAATCCTTTTCATCTTCTTGACTTTAATTTCAATCAGCATCCATTTTTTCATCTCAAACTGGCTTCTGTCTTCATTCTCAAAGAACCATGTGTTTAAAATGCTAATACAGGGTGCCCCCGTAACCACCCAAACTAATTTATTAAACCACATATAGCTTTAACATTAAACTAAGGATTCATATTACGACAGATCTGTAACAATGATACCACTTTTTCTCTCAGATGGACATAAAAATCCATGGCGTTATTTTGAAAATGGCCATTTGAATTCTTTCTTCAGGCCTGGCTAATATTCCATCAACAATTTCAAAACAGACAGTCTCATCCTCATTATGCTGCTGTTTGTTGGAGCCTGCGACCACACATTGTACATGACCTCATTGACTGCACTTCATTGGCAATAAAACACTTGGAGATGTCTTAATAGGGACGTGAAGTTTCTGTGGCACATAGAAGTTTACAGTTGATGATGAACAAAGTTGAATTCATTATCACAGGATGCTTCAGAATGGATAAGAAGTAGAGTTTAGATAAAACTTATCTCTATGATACAGCAACAGGACCATTTTGATCAACCAGATAGTCATAAATCTTATTGGCACCTAGTAACATGATTCTCAACAATGCAGCTTGCAAATATGACTTTGAAATAAATATGTTGTGGATAACATTTGAGCCATGTGAAATGCCCACTGATG
The DNA here is from genome assembly GCF_036971445.1 of Narcine bancroftii. Taxonomy (NCBI): domain Eukaryota; kingdom Metazoa; phylum Chordata; class Chondrichthyes; order Torpediniformes; family Narcinidae; genus Narcine; species Narcine bancroftii. The sequence continues at coordinate 102,579,556 of NC_091478.1, forward strand.
TGCAGAAAAAGTGCTTTTATAAGCAATTTATCAACCGCTACATGATGGGCAGAGATATGGGAGCAGTTTGGTGATAAATAACAAGTGCACATCAAGACGAGGGTGAAATGGATTTCAAAAGAAGCCTATTTAAGAACTCTTATCAAAATAGATGAAGGCATGCCAAATATGTTCTGTTCCATCTCAAATGACATTTGCAATTGTACCTGCCTCAACTGCCTCGTTCGGCAGCATATTCCATACCCCCATCACTGTGTGTTTTTAATAAAAGTTGCCCCTCGTGTTCCTATTAAATCTCTTTTCATCGATATAACCTTTGCCCTCTGATTCTCAATTTTCTTTACTCTGGGCAAAGCACTCTCAGTTCAACTGATCTATTTCTGTCATGATTTTGTACTCCTCTGAGATCACCCCTCATTCATCTGCACTCCAAGGAATAAAACCCTGGCCTGTTCAACCTTTCCCTTTAGCTCAGACCTGCAAGACTTGGCAACATCCTCATAAATTTTCTCAGCGCTCACTCCAGCTTGACATTTTGTATTTTTATAATGCAGTTTGTTAGTAAGTGTAGATCTTAATAGCTCATTATTGCTTTAACACTGCATTCATGAATTATTGGGCTTGATTATTCATGGAAGTATTTAGCCTCCATATTAATCTGTGTATCAAATTAGCTTGGTTGACTTCAATATTTTCGCTAGAAGAAACTGATGGCATGACACTAATGGCAATAAGGACCTAGGTTGAGCCCCTGGATAAGGTGGGCCATTTGCTGCAATGCTTTTGAACAAATGCAGACGTCACTGAAATTCATCATTCATTCACATGCCAGTACAGTGTTTGACCATCATGATCTCAAACCTGGCACCTATTTAATGCTTTTGAAAAATAAACTAATTCTAATAGGCACCTCAGAGGTATATTTTTCTGAAAAACCTTTGACATTAATCCATCAGCATATTTCAATGTCACTGTCAAGACTAAATTTGCACTTCACTGATTCTGATGGGCAAGCCACATTTCAAGACCAATATATTTCTGAAACACTCATTTCACAGTTGGATCTTGGCAAAGGATTAACAGGCAGACAAAATATTTTTAAAATCGGGCAGTTTCTCAGATTTGGAAAACGTACTGTATAAAATATCCACTGATTTGTGTTAATTCCCAGCCTGCAACCACTCAAAAAGAGAAAGAGGCTTCAAAATGATATCAGAAACTTACCATAAATGTAAGAAGCACGGAAGCTCCTAAATTGCTCATCACATCGAAACAAACTTTCTGCCCCAAATAGAGCCCTGTTTGTTGATGCCAAACAACTTTCAAGAGTCACCTCAGTTGCATAAAACTGGATGAGAATTGAGTTGCCATTGATCTTGGAGTTCTTTCAGCAGAAAAGATGGGTAACAATTTCATTTGAACCCATAATGATAAAGGGAAGTAAATATGGTGATGAGTGACTTGAATAAGAACCCTGCAAGTGGTGATAGTCAATTGTATAGCATAGAAATTGACCCTTCAGCTTTCCATGTCCATGCTGAGCTTTTATGGCCCATTGTTACTAATCCCATTTTCCTGCATTGCAAACCAATGCCTTACTGTTCCCATTGGCCTTCTGCCATGATCTTTTCAATGTAGAGGTTCCAGGTTTTAGAGATGTGGTTGTAGTAACCTTGGCAAATGGCTGCAGTGTATTTTTTGTATCTGCTGCATACTGAAATTGTGATTATGGAGGCAATCTATCTTCAGGATGTTGGCCTGAGTGCTGATCAGCAGATTTAACAACAAAAAGCATTTGAAATTGATTAAAATTACTAAATGCAGGAGTGGCCCTTCCAGTTTGGTTTAAAGATTAAAATATTTATTTTTGATACCCGTTAACATTCATCTTAAAGGGATAAGCAGTGCCTCATGACTCTTTTCCAACAGCAGTTCTCTGCAACCTAATCCTAACTACAGCCGTGTACTTGATACATAATGACATTCACAGAGGATGGTTAATAAGAAGAAAAACAACCAGCAGATTGTTAAGGCAACAATCTGTTTTTGGTTCTTTTGAATTATACGTGTTTGTCCGATGTCAGATGTCTTTAAACTATTCAGATGATCTTCAGCCTTTGCAACTAAAATGTTCTCTAATACCATATCCAAGGTCAAAGAAAAAATAATTTAAATATGTAATATGAGGATTTTTGCTTTGAGTATTCAATATTTTAAAATTATGGCAATGAATTGAACAGCTGGAAAAATAAAAGATTTTGTTTTGGCTTCTATTCCTGAAAATTTGAACATTCTATTTCCATTGCAGATAAAGAATACTTTCTAATTGTCATCCAGAATCCAAGTGAATAACATCAAAATGGATATCTAAAAGGCATGAAGAACATTCAGCTGTTAGTCAATAGTTAAAAAGTGAATTTATGTTAAAGTTTTTTTTTTAAATAAACCACTTTTAAATGAATAAATAAATAAATAATGATGCTGCCTAGCTTGTCCTCACTTTCTTATGCCTGTTATCTTCAATATTTATTTCAAATGGGAGCATACTATTTCATCAAACTTGTGCATGCTGCTAAGAACTAAAGACAGCCTGCTGAAGGAATTGGATATAGCTGGACACATGATAGTATTAAACTGTGAAACTTTAGAGACAACAGGTAACAAATCAGCCTCAGGAGATGCGCACATCTGCATGCAAACCAATTTTGGTATCGTACAACTTCACTTAACTGCAAATAACCACAACTACACAGTCAGGGGAACATGACCCAGTCCTCATCGAGGGCTCAGTTGTGGAGAGGGTCAAGAATTTCAAATTCCTGCCTATCAACATCTCCGAGGATCTATCCAGTAGCCTCTATGTTGATGCAATCACAAAGAAGGCTATCCAGTGGCTATACTTTGAGGCGGCTGAGGAGATTTGGTATATCATTGAAGACTCTCGTAAACTTCTAAGTGCAGTGTGGAGAGTGTTCTAGCTGTTTGTATCACTGCCTGGTATGGAAGCGCCAACTCTCAGGACAAGAATAAACTCCAGAGGGTTGTGAACGCGGCCTGCGACATCACAGGCACCAGACTCCACTCCATCGAGGACATCTACATGAGGCGGTGTCTTAAAAAAGCAGCCTCTATCCTCAAAAGAAAAATCCCCACCACCACCCATGCCATCCCCTCTTTATTCTGCTACCATCGGGGAAAAAAAATAGGAGTCTGAAGACCAGCACTCAACGGCACAAGGGCAGCTTCCTCCCCACTGCCATCAGATTCCTGAATAGTCATTGATCCAAAGGCACTGCCTTACTTTTCGTGCACTAACACTGAATTTCAATTATTTGTTCATGACGATAAATTCTGATTAAAAGAAACCATACCTGCTGCACCTTCACAGATGAGCAGGTACGGAACTCAAAGCAATTTACAAATTAGATGAGATGACCCAAAATGGTTGCCTTTGAGGTGCATGTGAAAGAGACCCATCTCCACATCTCACCGTTAGTTCTCCAACGCTATTTGCAATCACAGGTCTGGAGTGGCTTGGGTAGTTACCTCAGCCACAGGACAAAGAAGAAAGAGTGATAAGCCCACATGGTCTGATTTTATACTCTACACCTGGGGGTTGGGTCATGGGATTTCAGGTGACTACTGTAAGCTCATATAAGCTGTGGGCAGGTTGGTCATTCAATGACAGTTGGGGGGGGGGGGTGGTGGAGGGGAGAAAGGGGGCAGTGAACTTCTATCTCTTTTCCTGTCTGACCTACCAGGAAGTTGACCTTTTGTGTTATAATCCCCATTACATGCTACTGTCTTCCCATTTTTCCTTTGAAGCAATTTGTTTAGCCCTTCGCCCTTGTATGCTTGCCATCAGTCTTATGAATTTCTTCTGGTTACTTCAGCCATTCCCTGTGGCAGCAAGGTCCACATTTTCTTCACCCTTTAAATTTCTTTCTTGGATTTCCTAAAAACATTTTCTACAGCTGCAAACCTGAGGGTTTTTCTTAGACTTCTGAAGTCACCTTTTCGGCATCCTGAAGAGATGGATGCACTTTCATTTCTGATGTCTTTCCTGAAAATCTCTGCACCTTCTCCATGGTCTTCACTTCTTTTACATCAGTGTAGTTTCCCTACTTTTAAATTCTGTTCTTCCATGTTTGCTTTCTTTTTGTTACAAATGCATAAGTACTGCATGATCCCTTTATTCCTCCACCCCCTCAGATTTGCAATTCCCAATAAACAACCTTCGCACAAAAATGTGCCACCCTGTATTGAACCTTGCTGACGATTCACTTACATTTTTCAAAGTCCTCTTGTTATTTGCTACATTTCCTCTCTGTAATTTTACGTGTTTTCTAAGTTTAAAAAATTGTAAATTGAGCAGCTGTGTTCTCTTGTGATTCATCTGATTCACATGGGTTTTATAAATTCATCAAGTTGTCCAGCGTGGAAACAGGCTGTTTGCCCAACTCATTCATGCTAACCCATTTGCCTGTATTTGGTCCATCTCCTACACCTTTTCATGTTCCAGCCCAATTTTTTTTTTAAAACATTGTACCTGTCACTACAACTGACAGTTCGTTCCATCGAGCCACTAGCCTGTGTGTGTAAAGATTTGCTCTTTGAATCTTTGGGTTGGGTGGGGGGGGGGGGAAACTGTCCCAATTGATGTCCCTTTGTGATTTTATAAACATTTAACATCACTCCTTTGCTCTGAGGAAAGCTATCTCAGCCTTTCCAATCTTTGGTCATAAATGGAGTCCTCCAATCCAGTCAAAGGCATTGTGAATCTTCTGCAACATTTCTAGCTTAATCACATTCTTTCTGGGGAATGGCAATGAGAACTGTGCACAATATTCCAAGTGTGTTCCTAAAAATGTTATATTTCCTCCACCTCCTGTATTTTTCCTACTTTTCCATGGGATTGATCTTTAGTCCTGATATTTATCTGATGCCTGTGAACTTTTACTTCCTTGTTGTATTACGAACACTGCTGTACAAACATTTGCAATCTGATTTTTATTTTGCTTTTCGGTTGCATATCTTTCTGAACTTGTTCTGAAACTCTTCATTCTCTTGCTGTCACTATCCTTATATTTCATCTATGCTTTATTTTCCTGTTTTATGAATATTTCAACTGTTCTTGATCCCAACGTGCTGCCCTGTTCTCAGAAGTGTAAAGGCTTAATCACAACCTTACTGATGATGGAATGTTGTGTATATGGATTTCAGCAAGGCTTTGATAAATTCCTGCCTGGTAGAATGGTGCACAAGGTCAAATCACATGGGATCCAGAGTTAGATACAGAATTAGTTTAATGTGTCGCAGTCAGAGTGATATTTGAGGGTTGTTATTCAGATTGGAGGCCTTTGAACAGTGATGTGCCACAGGGATTGCTACTGTGGTCCCCTGCTGTTTGCCATCTATATTGATGAATGACAATAAAGTTAGCACTAGTTTGTACATTTGTGGCTGATACCAAAATTGGTGGTCCAGTCGGCAGTAAAGGAGGTAATTTGAGGTCTGGATGAACTGGGAAAGTAGCCCAAGGAACGGTAAATGGAATTTAACTTGAAGTGTCAGGAGTTGCATGTTGTTCAGTTTAAACCATGACAAGATGAACACAATATCTGGTAAGGCCATGGAGTGGGTAGAGCAGAGAGATTTGGGGGCACATCAATCCATGAAAGTGATGTTGCAAGTCGGCAGAAAAGTGAAGAAAACACTTGGCGCATTTGCCTTAATTGATCAGGGCACAGAGTGTAGGTGCTGGGTCTTCATGTGTGGGCGATGCAAGATGTTGACAACACTTGGAATATTGTCAACCTTCTGACATCCCAGCAATAGGAATATTTAATGTAGAAAGAGTGCAGAAAGTATTCACAAGAATGTTACCTGGACTTACAAAGAGGGGATAGATAAACTTGGACTTTTTCTATGGGGTGTTGGAGGGTTGGGGTGTGAGCCTGGAGGATAAGACCTTTGAGGGGCATAGATGAGAGAAAGTCTTTTTCCCAGGTAAGGGAATAAGGGAATCCATAATCTAGCAAGCATAGATTTTAGGTACAAAGTGAAAGATTTAAAAGGAAACTGAGAGACACTTACCCCCACCCCACCCCACCCCCCCGCCCCACACACACAGAGGGTGATGGGTATATAGAATGAGCTGCCAGAGGTAGGTAAAATAATGTTTTAAAAAAGCACATAAGAACACGTGCATGGAAAAAAGGTTTTGTGGGATACACCACAAATACATGCAAATTGGACTAGCTTGGATGGACAATACTGTTGTCATGGACAAATTTGGCCTCGGCCTGTTTCCCTGCTATAAAAAGTTATTATTCTATCCTTCCTTGCAGGCTATTGGATCCACCTTGGTTTAGGTGGCACCAACCCTATCAATATTTCCCTCTTTCTGTACCAAAACATGCTAGTGTACATTGCAAAGGAATCCTGTTTTCCACTTCAGCCCTTGTTGAGAAACCCTCTCAAACTCCTTTGTCCAAGCCCAGGGCGATGCTTTTCCTTGATCCATCACCATAGAAGATCAAAGAGATCTCCAAATACATGAGTTTATATACTTCATTGCAATCTGATGTTAACCACAAAACAAATTCCTCCCATATTATCCCATCAGCATTAAGCTATGTAATATTCATTTGCATTTTACATCATTTTGTGGACAACAGGGACATGAGACCTGTCTCCTTCCTCGCCTCGTGTTCTTGTGAATCACATAATTTACCTGCTGGGCTGGTGTTGCTAGGTAACATGTTTCATGGGGCCCCCACTGCACTGGAGTATCTGCCACTTTCTCAATATTCTTTTGGAAAGCACATGTGAACATTAATTAATTAAAGTTGATTAATCTACATCAATCTAAACAAGACTTTACTTCCACATCTTTTAATCACATGCTAATTTTCCTAATCCAACATATTTTATGTTCAACCATCTTTCAGCTGCAGGACCTCCCCTGAACAAAGCTATACTGACTTTCTCAAATAAATCTGTGCTTTTCCAAATATAAGTAAATCCTGTCTCAAAGAAACTTCTCCAAAAATTTCCCTAACATTGATGTAAATCTGCTTTGTCCCTGTTGAATGGAGTAACATTGGCTATTGTCTTCTGCCACTTTGCTGTTCGGTGAAGATACAAAGATGCCCAAGGTGGAGGTGCCTATTATCGGTAGCAGTCACAAGAGGTTGCAGACTCCAGGGGAGCAGAGGACTGATGCAGGGCACCAGAAAACAGGGTGACCATCCCCCGTCTGAGAAGGAGAAACAGAGGAGACCGCCCAAGGGACGGTGAGCAAAGTGGTGGACCAGTGAGGGGGCACTGCGGTTGAAAGACCCACACATGCAGCGAGCTTGCTGGCAACTTGAGGCAAGGAACCCAAGGAAGCTAGGGGCTTCTGGAGACTCCTGTCAGGGAATTTGTGCTGCATGGTGGATTGCTGGAGTCTGGCTTGAAACTGGCTGAAGTTATTGGAATCAGAACCGGGAGCGAGGGAGTGCCGAAGGCGCTGAGGAGTTCCTGACCATGTCAGAGGTTTGGATTTGTAGCTCGGTTTGCCTGTGGTTTGGACTGGACTGTGTAACTGCAGTGGCTGCAGAAGCACTGGAGGTGAATTTACAGACCCTCGCTGACTCTGGGAGAACTCTGCTTCTCTTTCTCTGAATGGGAGAGGCGCTTCGGGCATTTTCTGCCAATGGCGAATCTGTCAACCTTACAGCAGGCAAAAGCAATTCCATGACACTTTCATTACAATGACAATAAATTGAATCTTGAATGTCTGTTAAGGCCACTGCAATGTTCCCCATTGCTTCCCTCAGTATCCAAGAATAGATCCCATCAGGGACTTGCAAACCTTAAATGTTTTTCAGAACACCCCGTACATCCAATCAACATGCTTTTGAATATCAACATACCCCTTATATCACTGGTGAATACCAATGCAAAGTGCATTGGCTTTGGACCATTTGTTCATACTGAATAGGAGTTAACCATATTATGGGTTACTGATAGATTTTGAAAAATGAAGCAACATTGGTTTTCCTTGGTATTCAATATAATTAAGTAAAAATAAATGTAGGAACATTTACCTTTCTATTTTATTAATGCAAGGCTGAAAACCATTCAACTTGCTGGCAATTGAAGCTTGCAGTCTGATTTCAAGCTTCTTGCCACACAATATACATAATAAGACTAGAAAGCATTGGCACAGATGTTGATAAAGACACTGCTTCCTGTTTTTACATGTAGCTAACTTAAAATGTTTTCACCCACCACCTTGAGCCAAAATGTCAAAAGCTAATTTTATCTGACAAATTCTGTTCTTAATTTTAAGTATTGCTATTTATAATCCAAATCAAATTCAGTTGATGAACGTTGATAGTATTTTCATTTGATAAGCATTCTCAGATGTCCTTCTATTGCTGAGGAATTGCTGAACCCAAGTTTATCAAAAGATTATTAGATGTATGAAGGCTTTAAAAGAGAAAATAATTAAAGTCAAGCATATAATGATAGACTGCCTCAAAGGAGTGAGTCATTTTCCTTAGTTAAGATTTCCTTTACTGCTCTCTCAATGGGTGAGGGTTCTCATTGGGTGTGAACAGTTGAAAAATGTTACTGTGACAGCTTTTGAGAGTTGATTCAAAGGATAATAAAAATTGTCATTTGCCTGACCAAAATGGGACTTGAAAACTACTTTTAGATACTTCCCTGATGAAACAGCAAATAAACAATGATTCTCTGGTATGATACTAAACTGTAAAGTTCATTATACTCCCAATTCATGTTCTCAGAAGATGGTCACTCCTGTTTGAAGAATCTCTCTCTGAAAGACAGCTCATCAAGAGTTGTGAGTTTAAAGAGATCTAAAGATATAATGTTTAAAAGTGCTTCATAATTACTTCTGAACTGTGATTTTAAAAGGATCCTCATATTCAACAAGATGCTTGAAACTGGACTTTAAAATTGACTTATTCAGAATCAAGCTTAAACTGTTATAGTATGAATTTAATCACACACTCACACACATTTGCACACAGTGGGGTTTTAAGATATAGTTAAATTTAGAGATTGTCGATCCTTGCATCTGATGAAATGGTGCAGCCGAGATAGGTAAACTGGTTGACCGTTTTGACTTTTGTGTGCCCGATGGAGATGTGGGGGGGCTGGTAGTCATGGTGGGGAGCTGGCTGATGGAGGACCTCAGTTTTCTTCAGGCTGACTTCCAGGCCAAACATTTTGGCAGTTTCCGCAAAGCAGGACGCCTTTGGAAGATTACACAAAAGAGTCTGCAAAAACAACCAACTGAAAAACCTCACAAAGATAAGCGTATACAGAGCCATTGTCATACCCACACTCCTGTTCGGCTCCGAATCATGGGTCCTCTACCGGCATCACCTACGGCTCCTAGAACGCTTCCACCAGCGTTGTCTCCGCTCCATCCTCAACATCCATTGGAGCGCTTTCATCCCTAACGTCGAAGTACTCGAGATGGCAGAGGTCGACAGCATCGAGTCCACGCTGCTGAAGATCCAGCTGCGCTGGGTGGGTCACGTCTCCAGAATGGAGGACCATCGCCTTCCCAAGATCGTGTTATATGGCGAGCTCTCTACTGGCCACCGTGACAGAGGTGCACCAAAGAAAAGGTACAAGGACTGCCTAAAGAAATCTCTTGGTGCCTGCCACATTGACCACCGCCAATGGGCTGATATCGCCTCAAACCGTGCATCTTGGCGCCTCACAGTTTGGCGGGCAGCAACCTCCTTTGAAGAAGTCCGCAGAGCCCACCTCACTGACAAAAGGCAAAGGAGGAAAAACCCAACACCCAACCCCAACCAACCAATTTTCCCCTGCAACCGCTGCAACCATGTCTGCCTGTCCCGCATCGGACTTGTCAGCCACCAACGAGCCAGTAGCAGACGTGGACATTTACCCCCTCCATAAATCTTCATCCGCGAAGCCAAGCCAATGAAATTTAGAGATAAGTAAGAAATGTTATGTTATTAATAGTTTAATAAAAACCATTATTTTGAATTTACCATTGACTGGTGAATTTTCCATTGCTGTTCCTTTGTAAGTACTAACAAGATTTTATTAATTTGTAACAATCAGCCACATAATTATAATCCCTTATCCATTGAACTATATCCTGGAAAATGAAAATCACAATACTGCAGATATTGGAAATCTGAAATAAAGACATATGCTTACCAGGGCAGGCATCATCCACGGGGAGAAACGGAGACAACCTTTCAGGTCAAAGAAAACCATCATCTACATTCCAGTTAATATCTTTGGAATGATCTTTAAAATCTTCATATCCTCCTTAAAATTGGCGCCAGGATTTTGAAAAAGAGTCATATTGAGTTTGCACCTTGGTGTGCCATTTAGGCTTAACATAATTTGGGTAAATTATAGGCAGTATGGTTAACACAGTGTTTAGCGAAACAATATTACCCCCCCCATAAATCTTCGTCCACGAAACCAAGCCAAAGAGAAAGAGAATTACAGTACCAGTGACCCGGGTTCAAATCCTCCGCTATTTATAAGGAGTCAATGAACCCAAGAACTGGGTGTTCTCCCCATGTCTACAAGAGTTTCCTCCAGGTGCTCCAGTTTCCTCCCACATTTCACAACCTACCAGAGTTGTAGGTTAATTGAAGTATTTAGGTGGCACAGTCCTTTTACTGTGCTGTATTTTTATTGCTGTATCACATCAGTGTTAACTAGCTTGATTGCACGCAAAGCAAACTTTGAATTTTGTACAGAACTTTTACCGTGCTGCATGTCTAAATAAAAAAAAATAAACAAGAAGCCAGATGCTGGGAAATGAAGCAACACTCAAAGGAAGAGCTGGAGAACTAAGCAGGCTTTACTTTGTGAGGAGTTTGAGGAGATTCAGTATGTCACCAAAGACTCAAAAATTTCTTGGAGAGCTTGGAGAGCTTGGAGAGCATTCTGGCTGGTTGGAGGGAGACGCCAATACTCAGGACAAGAGAAAACTTCAGAGAGTTGTTAATTTGGTCTGCAACATCACGGGCATCAGTCTACACTCCATCGTGTACACCTACAAGTGAATTAAGAAAACCTGTATCCTCAAGGATCCCCACCACCCAGGTCATGCCCTCCTCACTCTGCTCCCAATGGGAAAAGGGTACAGGAGTCTGAAGATGAGCCCTCAGTAGCACAAGGACAGCTCCTTTCCCTCTGCCATCAGATTCCTGAATGAACAATGATCCACAAATACTGCCTATCTTAGCAATTTTCTTGCACTATTTTTATTTATTTTGTAAGGTGGTTGATATAATTGCACCTGTGATGCCTGCAGCAAATCAACGAATTTCACAACGTGCTCATGACAACAAAATCTGATTCTGAGGTCAGGCAGCATCGACAGGTTGCAACTGACAGTCAACAGTTTGGGCCAAAAACCCTTAATCAGCAATGGTTTTCTGATGAAGGATTTTGTGTCAAATGTTGACCATCTACTGTTTTCCATGGATGCAACCTGACCCACTGAGTTCCTCCAGCATTTTCTTTCTGAGATGCATCACATAACTTACTGTGCATTTTATGAATAAAATGCTGGATCCCAGATGTTTGTTGGATAACCTGCCCTTCCACTTTCAAAGATTTATGCAGTGCAACTCAATGTCTTTCTGTTCTCCTTCTGTGAAATTGTGCAGTTTCACTTATATTTTATCCCCTCTTTTACCAAAATGTAATGCTCAAATGATGTAAGTTGAATTGTGCTTGGACATTTCCTAACTTATGCAATACTGTATATTGTTATCTTACTCATTGTTCACAACATTTTGAAATGTTGAAAATATACCATTTAGCCATATGATCAGGTTATTAATAGGCCTCCTAAGCACCCATGAATTTTGTACAGAACTTAGTTTGGTACACAGGTATTACTTCTATATTTTACTTTCAACACCCCCCCCCCCCACCTTATCATTTTATTTAAATGATGCTCCTGCTTTAATCACTGAAGTTCCCACTTCCTGCAGTCAAACCATGTTTCTACATGTTCAGATGAGGTGAGAGATGAAATTCAACTTAAAGTTTAATTGTCCCATGTAACACAGATACCAAGGCAAAATGAGAAAGTTTGCTTTGCGTGCAATCAAGCGAGTTAACACTGATGTGATACAGCAATAACAATATGGGCAGAGTAATGGAAAGATGGAAGAAACTGTATTCATGTGGATTATGGGGATAAAATAAACAAGAAAAAATAGTGCATTCTCAAATCAATAAAACAAAATCCATAAAGAATGAACTCAAGCATTCAACAGAGTGCTGCTTTCTTTTCATCTATGTAAAGAATGTAGTTACTACTGAGTTACTATAGATGTCAGTGTACATGTTGTCGAGTTGATGTATACACTGGGAATCAAGTGCAAGACTGACACCTCCAGGCTTGCATACATCTATTTCTGACACATGGACAGGAAGTGACATCATCAGCAATGTCATCAGCCCAGATAATAACCTGTGTTGGATGCAAATCAAATTTCCGACATTTTCCACAGCACATCCCCCATTTTTGGAGCCGGTTCGCTTGCTGTATAAGTGTTTCGCTACATGACACCCCTCCCAGAAAGAGCAGTCCTGCTGCAGATGCCCAAAGTCTGTATTTTTTTGCTTGGGTGGCCATCCTCTCCGCCGAGGCACCTGAACCACGACTGGTCCATCCAGATCCAGATGGGTAGGTTTGAGGTAGTCAATTGCAAAAGCTTCCTTTTATCTCCGATATCCAAGATGTACGTCGGACCATTGCACCTTAGTATCTCAAAGGGACCCTCATACAGACGCTGGAATGGTGATCTGTGTGCTCCTGTCTTTATGAAAACGTACTTGCAGCCCTGCAAGTTTTGGGGTATATAGGACCTGGCCTAACTGTTGAGATGTTGGTATGGGCGTAAGAGAACCAAGCTTTTTGGGGAGTTTGCTTAGGACTGCTCCGGGTATCTCCTTCCATCCTCGTGAGTCTGATGCAAATTCTTCTGGAACCATCAGGGGCGTGCCGTAGGCCGAAGAGGCACCAAAATCATCCTTAGGTGTCTTTCATATGCCTGAGAGTATCCACGGCAATTTGTCAACCCAGTTAGGTCCCTGAAGATGCGCCATAAGGGCCAATGTCAAATGACTGTGGAAACTTTCTACTTGTCTGTTGGATTGAGGGTGGTACGCAGTTGTGTGGTGCAACTTGGTTCCATTGCAGAACACAGGCTTGATGCAAATTGGGCACCTCTATCAGATGTGATGTGTGCTGGCAGACAAAAACATGCTGTCCAGGCAGAAATGAGGGCCATGACGCAGGTGTCAGTTGTCATGTTTGCCAGTGGAACCATCTCTGGCCACCGCATGGCCCGATCCACTACAGTGAGAAGAAATCAGAAACCACATGACACCAGCAAGGGGCCTAAGATATCCATGTGTACGTGGTCAAACCTCCGATACGTTGAATCAAAAGATTGTAGTGGGGCTTTCGTGTGTTGCTGAACTTTGAATGTCTGACAACAAGTGCATATCTTCTCCCAATTTCTGACCTTCTTTCAAAGGCCCTGCCACACAAATCTGTTGGCTACCATCCGAACAGTCATTCTGATCGATAGATGTGCCAGCCAGTGTACTACATCAAATACCTGCCGCCTCCAGGCCACCAGAATGATTGGGCGAGGATGACCTGTAGATACGTCACACAGGAGTTTGAGCTCCCCCAGGCCAAATGGAATTTCTTCCAGCTGCAGGTTCAAGTCTCCTGTTCCGTCACACAGAATTTCTTCATCTGCCCATTGCGCTTTTGCAAGCGCAACATAGTCCTCCCCTTGGGTGAAGGTCGACATAGATTGTATGGCCAGGCAAGGCAGCACATTCGCCACTAAATTGGCCTTTCCTGAGATGTGTTCGATGACTGTCATGAACTCAGAAATATATGATAAATGTCTTTGTTGACGAGTTGACCATGGATCTGATACCTTAGTGAAGGCAAATGTAAGCAGCTTGTGGTCCATAAAAGCCGTGAAATACCTGCCTTCTAGAAAGTACGTGAAACATCTGATAGCCAGGTACAGTGCCAACAATTCTCGATCAAAAGCACTGTACTTGAGTTCTGGTGGTCTGAAGTGCTTGCTAAAGAAAGCCAATGGTGTCCAGTGCCCATCGATGTACTGTTCAAGCACCCCTCCTACTGCTGTACTGGACGCATCCACTGTCAGGGGTGTCGGGACATCCTTTCTTGGGTGGACCAGCAATCCACTTCTTTGGTGTTTTTCAAATGCGACCTGCTGATTCTTTGACCCAAGTGACATCCCTTCCCTTGTCTGATACCAGTTTGAAGATGCGAGCTGCTGATGGTAGAAACTGACGATAAAAGTTCATCGTTCCAATGAACTCCTGGAAACCTTTAACTGTGCTGGGCAAAGCGTATGCCCGGATCAGCTCGACCTTTGCTCCATGTTTGTTGATTCTATGGCCCAGAAAGTCTATGGCCGCTAACCCAAATTGATACTTGGCCAGGTAGATGGTCAGCCCAAACTCATTCAAATGAGTGAAAAGCTTGTGCAGGTGGGACAGATGTTCTTGACGACAGTGGCTTGCAATAAGCGTGTCATCTAGGTATATGAAGGTAAAGTCGAGATCGTGTCCCACTCCGTCCATTGAACATTGGAAAGTCTGCGCATCACTTTTGAGCCCAAAAGGCATCCTTCTGAATTCAGAAGGGCTGAAGGGTGTTACAATAGCCATTTTTGGAAAAGATGTGGGGTCCTTGCAAGTTTGGCGCAAAGTCCTGTAAATGCATTACCGGGTATGGATCCGGTTTGGTCACCTCGTTCAATCTGCGGTAATCACTACAGGGTCTCCATCCGCTTGCAGCCTTGGGTATGTTGAGTGGTGAGGCCCATTAGATATCATATCCATGTCCTCGATACTTTCAAATTCCTCTGGCCGGACAAAGTTTATCTGGACGGAGCTTGCGGGCTCAGGCATGCAGCCATGGCCCTTCAGTTGGTATGTGGTGCTGCACTGCATGTTTTAGCATTGCTGAGATGAATTACAGCGTAATTTTCGGGGAATTCCGCCAACAACCTGGTGAATTCATTCTCCAAAAGAGTAAATGCGGGGCTGGCAGCTTGGCCTCACCAGGGAAAAAGTCTGGAAAGTGTTAGTATGAACGAGCCTTCATCCCTCTTGATCAACCAACCACGTGCTCTGAGAAAAATCAGCTCGCAGTTGCGGTTGTGTGACCATAGCCAATGTCAACATCCATGTGAACTTAGTGTCACCAAACTGAAGCAGGATCCAGCACGTGCCAAATGTCTGGATAATAGTGCAGTTTGAAGCTTTAAATGATGGCCCAGGTTTTCTGTTATGTGTGTCATGCCCCAGGAAGAGGGAAGCATGGTGATCTCAGCCCCTGTATCCACCCAGAAACATCAGCCAGAATGTCTATCCCAGACATACAAAAGTTTGTCTCAATAGCCAGCTGCTGTCGCCATTGTCAACAGCTAGCCGCAGAGTTTCCCTGAAACGCACGGGAAGGTCGGCAGTGGCAAGATTCTGTGCTCCATTATTGATGGTCGAAACACCAATGGGTGCTATTTTCATCCCTTTGACTCTTGGCCAACTGGCAGTCTGACAATGGATTTGATCAAACCTGCTTCTGGTCTAATGTTGGAGCTGCACGGTCCTGCTACTGTGAGTGGGATCTGGTGACCTCTCCTACCGATGTCATGTTTTCTCGCTTAGCCAAAGATTTTCTGTGGGTCACTAAAATTTTCATCAGCCAGCAGCATGTGGATATCTTCTGGCAACTGCTCCAAGAAAGCCTGCTCAAGCATGAGGCAGGGCCGATGCCCTTCCGCTAGTGCGAGCATTTCATTCATGAGCACTGAAGGGATGCTGTCTCCCAAGCCATCCAAGTGAAGTAAACAGGCCACTCACTCACATTGTGATAGGCCAAAGATATGGATGGGCAGACTCTTGAGTACCATAGTCTTGCCCTCCTCCAGCGGCTTCTCCAGAAAAATAAGAAATTCAGCATGCCATCTCTTGATCCAGGGTACTTACTACATAGTAGTACCACATGGAATCAGATGTTATCTACCCCTACTGGAATTTGGTTTCTGCTTGGTCAAACCATACACATGGTTGTGAAGTTTAAAACATTGGTAGTTTCAGACCACAGCATGCATCAAAGAAAAAATTTCCACATTGGGAGTTCAAATATCATTTGGACCTTCAGGATCACCAATGTAGCAAAGTATTCAACTCTGAGCTACTATAGTCATCAGTGTACACATTGTTAAGTCTTTGCAAACACTGGGAAACTCATACAAGACTCACACCTCCAGGCTTGCATGCTGGTCTTATATACATCACTGCTTCTGTCACATGGACAGGAATTGATGATGTCATCAGCCCAGATCAAAACCTGTGTTGGATGCAGGTCAATTTCTTGTATTTTCCATCTGCCTTTTTGGGAGCCAGTTTGCTTGCTGGTAAGTGGGTTGCCACAAGAAGCTGTTTTAACATTGCACACAAAATAAACCTGACATTTTTTGACTTCAGATTTAACAGATAGTTTAAATTCAAAACATTCAATTAATTTAACAAAATATTCATCATCTGCAAAATGGATTCTGGAACACAGCATCATTTGTTTTGATTAAATATGAATGCTACACAGATTTATTATGATGATCTACCATGACTGATAACTGCTCTAATTTTGTAGCAGTAAAACTATATTTGTCCTTTTTAAGCCAGTAATATTGTAAAGTTCTTGCTGTGTTTGGTGTCTTTGAAGTTTGACATCAAAGGAATAAATCCATGCAACTTTCTTAAATGCTCAATCATTGTTTCTTGGTTAAACTGTAATCAATTATTTAATTTTCATTCCTTTTACAACTAATAGATGTGATTTTTTAAAAAAACAACGCAGAGTATGTAAATTGGTTAGGAAAAGGAGGAAAGCAGCACCAACCTTCAGTTCTGACAGTTGCTGATTGAAATAACTTTGGGGCATTTTGTAAAACCAAAGCAGGCCGATGTTCTTGATGTTTTTATGTCTATTTTGCACAGAGGATCAAATAGTTCAAAGTATTTTTTCAGTTTTATATGTGCATTTGGTACAGATAATTTGTAATATTTGATCTCCGGCCATGTTGTTTATAATTACAAAATGTTCTGAAGATGTACAGTTAACATTTTAATATCTGAAGGAATTGTAGATGAATGATCTCTCTGGATAAAAGTAATTTAATATACATTGTGATAAATTGCTTGCATTTTGATTCTGTCCACTTCAGAGCAAGTGGAGTGGTTATGTGTGTGATAGTACAGACATATCACCAATGTATATAGTGTATATAGTTACAGTATCTAGACTGTGCTTACAGTGATTGGCTGAGAGCTTAGCCACGCCTACTGTCTGGGCCTTAAAGGGTTGTGTCCCTAGCCAGGTCGGATCATTCCGGACAGGTCGGCCACCTGTGAAGAGCTCCTGTCTTTTGCTAATAAAAGCCTTGGTTTGGATCAACAAATCTTTGCTTCTTTCGACAAGCTCTACAATGTGTAACTTCCCATCCACCTTTCTGTCCTTTCAGTGGGTTGAATAGCTGAAATTCTAAGCTTGTTACCTGAGGAATGGTAACTATGATGCGATGCCACTGGCATTAGAGCAATGCCCTTTGGCACTGAATCTGTAATTTATTTCTAAAATCAATACAAGCTTTTCTATTAATTAGATCTCTGCAATTTGAGCCATCTGCAAAAGCATATTCAAGGTCTATTATTGAAATTATGTGACAAAAAGGGTAAAATTAAACTAAAAGATGAATAGTTTAATAGCTTATGCCAGGGAATAGAATTTATTAGAATTAATATATTCATGCAAGAATTGGTTCAGGGGCCTTTGCTATGTATAATAAAGGGACAAGCATTTTGTAAATTCATGAACTGTGTTGCACTGTGTGGGAAGCCTAAATGCATTGTGGGATTGGATATCACCAGAAGTTACACAAAGTTTATGAAAATTAACTATAGCTATTGGCAAGTACATAGACAAGCATATAAATGCTAACGTCAATGACACCAGAAAGTACAGTAAAACTACTGGTACATAGAATTCAACCAGCAGCCGCAAGTATAACAATCAAGGAAAATAAAATTAGAATAAAACAATGTAAAAATATGTAAGTTAAAAATTGTTAAAGTAAATATTCTCTGAAGTAACACATAAACCTTTGGTGAAAATGGGAGCAAATATTCAGCCTGCAGAGGGCCTTGGTCGTGCTTTGCTCATATCATTTTTTTGAATAAAGTTGTGTTTGAATAAAAGGTGAAGAGCTAGTTGATGCCACTTGCCATTGGGGTGACTCTCTTAAAGTGTCTCCTTATCCCTGCTTAGGAACAGTTGCCCTGGTCAGAGGCTTTATTTGTACATGTGGAGTGGGGGGTGTTTAATTATCTATAATGTTATTGTTTGTCTTTTGGGCAGCACTGTGGAGGGAGAAGAACCTGCAGATGAAGCAATGGTTAAATGTTTTCAAAGAATGTACCTGAAAATAAAGTAAAATGCTTTAAGGCAGTGGTTCTCAACTTTTTTCTTTCCACTCACATACCACCTTAAGTAATCCTTATGGCATCGGTGCTCTGTGATTAGTAAGGGATTGCTTAAGGTGGGATGTGGGTGGGAAGGAAAGGTTGAGAATCACTGCTCTAGCCCCAATTGTTACTGAAATATTTTGCTTGAGAAAAATTGTCATTGGTCCATTTTCCTTTGGAGTTATGAAACCATGCACATAATAAGTCAATTAGGTACGATTAAAACAGTGGTTTTCAAACTTTTTCTTTCCACCCACATCCCACCTTAAGCAATCCCTTACTAATTCATAGAGCACCTATGGCATAGGAAATAATTAAAATGGTATGTGAGTGGAAAGAAAAAGTTGAGAGCCACTGCTTTAAGGTTCATGCAAGTGAAGAGTTCAGTAGAAGTATAGTATTTTTTCTGTTAACATTTTATTCTTAATGCAGATGCATTGTAAGAGTAAGTCTCAAGCAACCAGAAAATTCACTTGTACGTTATCTACCAATTCCATAGGTGTTGGATACAAAGAGTTTTACTGTATTCTGATTCTCATGACATAACCAAATGTTTGTGGTGTAGATAAAAGAGCAAGGACGAACACTTTTACTAAATACACTGGACAAGAATTCCTTTCAAAAGGTTTGCTTCCTGAAAAACAAATCAGGATTATAATAGATAACTTCAAGCTGAACACAAAGATAATTTCAGATTTGCTGTATCACGTAAGAAGTTGGAGAAACATTCAATTAACTTTTATTGAATTTGGCATGTTTAATCGCATAATGATACTGACACATTGCATTAGTTCAACTGACCTACAAATGTTTTGCCACTGATTTTCATTTTTACTCAACATCTGATGCCTCTCGTGTCAGTATCCAACAATAGATGGCCAACATTGATGCATTCCAGTTGCCCCACTTTTCCATGGTCACAATGTCCTGGTGAAATCTTTCACAATGTCCTGGTGAAATCTTTCACCATGTTCATTACTGACTGCATCAAGATCAGCAGGGAAGAATTCCAAGGGTGAATGCAATAAATGCTATTATCAAGTACACTCACTATTCTATTACCTGAAGGACATGTGCATCAACATTCAATGTAATGCACAGCTTCTGTACATGTGAATGTTTTTAGAGCCTGTCTGCATCTGTCCTGACTAAACATGCCCAGGCCTAAGAGAACATTTGCATAGCACCTGCACTCATCCCTTGGAATTGGATAGAAATTCATGACCAACTTTAATCAGGAGCTCATAAAATAGTTTGGTACATTAATAGGAGCTTGACATGTTATAGAGGGGCTTCTCATTTGGGTAAGAGCAGAGGGAGAAAGGTTGTTTCCTATGGTGGCAGAGTCTAGGATAAGAGAGCACAATTTCAGGACTGAAGAGCATCTGCTTAGAACAGAGATGTAGAAGAATTTATTTGGCCAGAAGTTGGTAAATTTGTGGAATTTGTTGCCACAGGTGATTGTGGAGGCCTGGTCATTGGGTGTATTGAAGGCAGAGATTGATAGGCTCTTGATTAGCCAGGCCATCAAAGGTTATAGGGAGAAGGCTGGGCAGTGGGGCTGAGTGGGAAAATGGTTCATCTCATGATTGAATGGTGGGACAGATCTGAATAGCCTATTTCTGCTCCTGTGGCTGATGGTCTGAAACAATATATTTTCTCATATCAAATGACTGCAAAAATCCAATTAGAATATTTGGAATAAGAAAATTAGTTTCTCTGCTTTGGCCAACAGTCATCCTTTCAAGGTCACTGCAAACAAATTATCATGTTATAAAATGATTCGCTAACAGTAGCCCCTTCTTGTATTTGCATTGGCTGCAGTTTCACTTATATTATACTCTAATGCTCATTGGTTGTAAAGAAAATGGAGCTGTTTTGAGAATGTGCTCAAATATAGTGCACATCCTTCACTGCAAATGCATTCAAAACTATAGCATTCAATGCCATTATATCTAGTAGGGGAGGTACACAAGTTCTTCATTAGAAACTGCATGATCATCATGGCAATATTAGTTGCTGGGTTTTAAGATAAAAAATAAAAATAAATGATATATCAGAAGAAGTAGTTGCGGCAGGGTCAATTTTGTCATTTAAGAGGAGGTTAGATGAGAACATGGATGTGAGGGGATTGGAGGGTTTTGGGCATGGGAGTGGGCGATGGAACTAGTGGAGTTCCACGTAAATCAGTGAGGACTAGAAGGGCCGATATGGCCTGTTTCTGTACTGTAAATTTTTATATGGTTTTATATATCACAAACATATTGACCTGCCAAGGAACCGAAGGAAATTAAAGGTGAAGAATAAGGAATGTTTATTTCAGTAGAATGCAAGGGAACATCACCCATGCGAATTTCTTGAAAAAATAGTGAATTCTTTGCAAGATCGATAAATAAAACTGTGCAAGTACATGATCGTGGTTTCCAATGTAAAGTGTAAAATTTGATTATAAACATGTTTGTGATAAATATAGATGTGGAACACAAGAGAAAGAAAAGTAAATTATTTCTAGACATGAAATGAATTAAAAATAGTGAAGCCACCCATCCCTACTTGTATGCATTCCGTGATTCAAGGAGGAGCCAAGGAAAGCACATTGAAAAAGGACAAAAAATTTTAGAAAATCTAACATCTCAATCAAAACCAGATAATGTTGAAAATGCTCAGCAGGTCGGGCCATGTCTTTGGGAAGCGAAATTGGGAGAAACAAAGAAGCTAAGCTAGTGTTATTGTTCTTCAGGGTTTGTTTTCCCCTTTATTCTTTTGTTCCTCCAGGGGTGCCAAACCTGACCTGCCAGCACATCTTCTTGCTCTGCACTTCACAACTCTTATAAGGGTCAGGCAAATGGAGTATCATTTTGGTAAATGTGAGGGAAAAATGGAAGATTAGATAATCACCAAAGGTGGCAAGCATTTGGAGTACGATACTGTGCAGAAGGACTTGGGAGTGCAGGTGTATGAATCACAAAAGGTTGGTTTGCTGGTGCAGCAGGCTATCATGAAGGCCAATGGAATTGCTCAAGGGATTGGGTTTAGGAGCACATACAGTAAGTCATGATGAAAATGTTGAGGGTACTGGTGAGGTTGCATTTGGAGTACTGCATGCAGTTCTAGTCTCCTTACTTCAGGATATACTGGTCTTGGAGGCAGTCCAAAGGAGGAATTTCATTAGATTGATTCCAGCTATGGGGGGGGGGGGGGGGGGGGGGGTAAGCCTATGAAGAGAGATTGAAGCGTCTGAGACTGTACTTACTGGAATTCAGAAGAATGAGAGGAGATCTTATAGAAATTTCTGGAATTATGAAAAGAATAGATAAGATATAACCATATATCTTCTTTGGCTTGGCTTCGCGGATGAAGCTTTATGGAGGGGTATGTCCACGTCTGCTGCAGGCTCGTTGGTGACTGACAAGTCCGAAACGGGACAGGCAGGCACGGTTGCAGCAGTTGCAAGGGAAAATTGGTTGGTTGGGGTTGGGTGTTGGGTTTTTCCTCCTTTGTCTTTTGTCAGTGAGGTGGGCTCTGCGGTCTTCTTCAAAGGAGGTTGATGCCCGCCGAACTGTGAGGCACCAAGATGCACGGTTGGAGGCGATATCAGCCCACTGGCGGTGGTCATTGTGGCAGATTTCTTTAAGCAGTCCTTGTACCTCTTCTTTGGTGCACCTCTGTCTCGGTGGCCAGTGGAGAGCTCGCCATAGAACACGATTTTGGGAAGGCGTTGGTCCTCCATTCTGGAGATGTGACCCACCCAGCGCAGTTGGATCTGCAGCAGCGTGGATTTGATGCTTGCAAGCATAACCATATATAACCATATAACAATTACAGTACAGAAACAGGCCAATTTGGCCCTTCTAGTCCACACTGATCCAAGTACCCTCCTCGAATCCCACTTTCGAGCCATATACCCTGCATCCCTAAATGCCCATATCCCTTCATCCACCTCCAATCCATATATTTATCCAACTCTTTCTTAAATGACAAAATTGACCCTGCCTCCACCACCTTTCCCGGAAGCCCATTCCACACAGTAACCACTCTCTGAGTAAAGAAGTTCCCCATCATGTTACTTCTAAACCTTTGCCCATCAACTTTCAACCCATGACCTCTTGTATCAATCTCTCCTACTCTCAATGGGAAAAGCCTTTCCACATCAATTCAATCTATCCCTCTCATTATCTTAAACACCTTTATCAAATCCCCTCTCAGCCTTCTACGTTCCAAGGAATAAAGACCTAATTTACTCAATCTCTCCTTGTATTCCAGATGCTGAAACCCAGGCAACATTTTTGTAAATCTTCTCTGCACTCTCTCTATCTTGTTAATATCCTTCCTATAAATCGGTGACCAGAACTGCACACAATACTCTAAATTTGGCCTCACCAATGCCTTGTACAGTTCCATCAGTACTTCCCAACTCCTATATTCTATGCACTGACTTATATAGGCAAGCATACTAAAGGCCTTCTTCACCACCCTATCCACATGCGCTCCTACCTTCAGGGAACGATGCACTGTTATTCCTAGATCTTTCTGCTCCACTACATCCTTCAACGCCTTCCCATTTACCACATGTCTTGCTTTGATTATTCTTTCCAAAATGAAGCACCTCACACTTATCAGCATTAAACTCCATCTGCCATCTTTCTGCCCACTCCTCTAAGCAGTTTAAGTCCCTCTGCAATCTTTGAAAACCTTCTTCATCATCCACAATTCCCCCTATTTTAGTATTATCTGCATATTTACTAATCCAATTTACTGCCCCATCCTCCAGATCATTAATATATATGACAAACAGCAATGGTCCCAATACCGAACCCTGAAGTACACCGCTTGTCACCATCCTCCATCCTGACAAACAATGATCTACTACTACTCTCTGGCACCTTCCTTCCAGCCACTGTTGAATCCATTTGACTTTCTCCAAATTAATACCCAAGGACTAGCCTTCCTAACTAACCTCTCATGCGGAACCTTATCGAAGGCCTTACTGAAGTCCATATAGACAACATCCACTGCTCTTCCCTCATCAACATTCCTAGTCACCTCTTCAAAAAATTCAACAAGATTGGTCGAACATGACCTTGCACACAATCGGTGTTGAGTGTCCCTGATCAGACCCTGTCCCTCCATATACTTATATATATTATTTCTAAGAATGCTTTCCATCAATTTACCTACCACAGACGTCAAACTTACAGGCCGATGATTGCTAGGCTTGCTCCTCGAACCTTTTTTAAAAAAACCACATGCGCAACACGCCAATCCTCTGGCACTATATCCGTCTGTAATGACATTTGAAAAATCACTGCCAGAGCCTCCGCTATTTCCTCACTAACTTCTCTCAAGGTCCTGAAGAAAATCCTGTTAGGACCTGGGGACTTATCCACCTTTGTATGTTTCAAAAGCTCCAGTACTACCTCCTTCTTAAACACTATAGTCTCCATATTTACCCCCTTTGCTTCCTTTACCCTGCACAGTTCAATATCCTTCTCCTCAGTAAATACTGAGGAAAATAATTGTTCAAGACCTCCCCCATCTCTTTTGTCTCCACACACATTTGTCCTTTCTGATTCTCTATTGGACCAATTTTGTCTCACTTTCCTTTTGCTATTTACATATTTGTAGAAACCCTTTGGATTTATTTTCACCCTGCTTGCTATAGCCACCTCTTACCTTCTTGTAGCTTTTCTAATTTCTTTAAGATTATTTTTACATTCATTATAGTACCCAAACATCTTTTTTCCCTGTTTCTTATATTTTCGAACCAAGTTTCCAATATCCCTTGAGAACCTTGGTTCTCTCAAACTTTTTACTTTAACTTTCAACCTAACAGGTATATAAACATGTTGTACTCTTAAAATCTCTCCTTTAAAAGACCTCCATTTCTCTATTACATCCTTCCCAGAAAACACATTGTCCCAATCTACCCCTTGTAAATCCTTTCGCAGCTCCTCAAACCTAGCTTTTCCCCACTTAAAGACCTCAACTCTGAGCCCAGATCTATCCTTTTCCATAATTACCTTGAAGCTAATGGCACCCGAAGTGCTCCCCCACGCATACCTCTTTCACCTGACCCATCTCATTCCCCAACAGTAAATACAGCACAGCTCCCTCTCTAGTTGGTACCTCCATGTATTGATGTAAAAAGCTATCCTCGCACATTTTACAAACTCCAACCCATCCAGCCCTTTCACAGAATGGGTTTCCCAATCAATATGTGGAAAATTAAAATCCCCAACAATCACTACCCTGGGCTTATGACAAATATCTGCTATCTCCCTACTAATTTGTTCCTCTAATTCACATTCCCCATTCAGTGGTCTATAATACACCCCGATAATTGTAACTTGGAAGATGGAAGTAGATGCATTTTTTTCCATGCTCGGTGAGATAAGAACTAAGGGGCATAGCCTCAAGTTTCAGGGTAGTAGACTGAGGATGATGAGGAGGAACTTCTTTTCCAAGAGAATGGTGACTCTATGGAATTCCCTACCCATGGAAGCAGTGGAGAGTATCTCAGTAAACATATTTAAAACAAGATTTTACAGATTTTTGCATTGTAGGGAAATTAAGGTTTATGGGGAATCAGCAGGGAGATGGTGAAGAGCCTATCATATAAGCCATGATCTCATTGAATGGCAGAGCTGGCCTTGTCAGGCCAAATGGCCTACTGCTCCAAATTTTTTGAAATGTTCTTATTTGTTGACTATCCTCACTCAATAACTGCTCCTATTCGCTCACTGACGAGATAACTTTGTTCACAGCTTTGCCTTAGGGTCATCCAGATTTTATCCTGTCAGAGACATCCTCCCTCAGCAGCTGAGATGCAGCATTACAAGCATCTTTCTCTTCTTTCCCAGTCCTGGCAAAGGGTATTCAACCTGAAACATTGACTCTGTTCCTCTTCCCACAGATGGGCCTGACCTGCTGACTATTTCCAGCACTTTCTGTTTTATTTTAGATTTTTGGCCTTGCAGTTTTTTCTTTCGGATCTTCACCAAATGAACCTACACACAGGCTCATGCACAAAGAACATGAGCTCTAAGGATATATAACAGCAGCAGCTCTCAGGCTGCAGAAGAATCGATTGTCTCCAGGGGCTTTAGCAAGAATAAAAGGCAAACACTCAAGTTCAGGGATGAAGGAGTGCTGAAATGTCAGAGCAGCTAAAATTTGGGCAAGGTATTAAACCAAACCCTTGCTTAAACTCTGAGGTGAATGTAAAAGATCTGGCAGTATTCATTTTTTTTTTAAACTTTATTTAAAGACTTTAATCAAGGTACAGTTAAACATAACAAAGAAAAGTAAAGAACAAATTTTTATACATATTAAAAAAACCCTCTCAATCCTTCAGCCAGCTCCCTTAAGGGGAGCCAAATATAAAAACAATACAGTTACTATAAAGAATATTTCAAAGTATTTCCAAATTCATATACTCCAAATAAGGAGACCACATTTTAACAAAAAATGAATAATTATCATGTAAATTAAATGTAATTTTTTCCATAATAATACAATTTCTCAACCCATTTTGCCAGCGTATTATGTTAATCTCCACATTATCTTTCCAAGTACTAGCTACACATTTTCGTGCTACAGATAACACTAGACGTACAAATGCAATTTGAAATTTATCCAACCCTAGTCCTTTCAAAGAAACCATACATCCCAACAAAAAAATCAATGGGTCTAATGGCAATTTAACGTTAAATAATTTTTTCCAAAACCAATCTAATTCCTTCCCAAAACAGTTGCACTTTAACACAAGACCAGACAGCATGTAGAAAAAGTTCCAGTAAATAATCCACATATAAAACAAGAATCTGAATGACTAAACCCATATTTTTTTAATGTCTCTGGAGTCATATATAACTGATCCAAAAAATTATAATTAACCATTCCATATCATACATTTGTCACTTTAGTTACACTATCATGGCACATTGCCTCCCAATTATCTTCGGGAAAAATATAAGTTAAATCACTTTCCCATTTAAGTCTAGATTTCTCCCAATCCAGTTTATCCATCGCATCTTGTAACAATTGATACAAGAAATATAACCTTTCTTAGGTACAGAGGAAATCAAAGACTCAAATTTCGTCAACATGGGTAGATTCATCTCTTTACCATAATTATTTTTTATCAAAGCTCTAAGTTGATAATACACAAATAAAGAGTTTACAGATAGATCAAATTTCTCCCTCAGTCGATTAAAGGAAAGAAACTGGCCTTCTTCAAAACAGTCCTGAACTATCCTAATACCCTGAGAATTCCATCTCTTTAAATGATTATTAAACATTGAAAAAGGAATAAGATGATTATGATATAATGGGGTTTGGATTGATAGTTTACCCCTTGATCCTAAAACCATATTTCGTTTAACCCATATCCTTAGCAAATGTTTTAGTACCAGCATATTACATTCCCGCAATAAATTCCCATTCCACTTAAATATAAACTGGTGTATCTCAACTTCGGATGTACAATCCATTTCCACCTTTGCCCAACTTGAAGGTTGGTCCATATCCATCAATCTACTAACAAATTTTAACTGAGCTGCTTCATAATAATTTTGAAAATGAGGGAACTGCAATCCACCTAATGGATATTTCCATGTAAGTTTATGCAAAGCTACTCGTACTAATTTTCCCTTCGATAAAAACTCCTGCACTACTCTATTCAAATCCCCAAAAAAACCCTTTGAAAGTAAACATGGTATCGACTGAAACAAATATTGAATTCAAGGAAAAATATTCATTTTAATGCAATTTACTCGACCAATTAATGTTAACGGCAAATCTTTCCATTTAGTCAAATCCATTTTAATCCTTTTTAATAAATGAACATAATTTAATTTATATAAAGATTGATAACTGCATTTACTACCACCCCTAAATATTTAATTCTCTCTGACCAATTTAATTTTATAATACTTTTATATTCTGAATAATCTCCATCCCCAACTGGCAATATTTCACTCTTATCTCAATTTACTTTATATCCAGACAACTCCCCAAATTTTAACAAACAATCTTGTAAATATTTCAAAGATTGTTCTGGCTATGTGAAATATACCAACACATCATCTGCAAACAAATTAATCTTATATTCATCATCCACAATTTTCATTCCTTTAATCTTATCATTCTGTCGTATTGTCTGAGCTAACGGTTCGATACCCAATGCAAATAAGGCTGGTGACAATGGACAACCTTGTCGAGTTGATCGTATTAATTTAAATGGTAAAGAAATTTAGCCATTTGTCACCATCCTAGCAATTGGATTTGTATATAAAGCCTTAACCCAACCACTAAAATAAGGGCCAAAATTAAATTTCTCTAACAACTTAAATAAAAAATTCCACTCAACCCTATCAAAGGCTTTTTCCACATCCAGCGCAACCACCATTGGGTGGTTGGGTTGCTGTCTAAATGCATTGACCAATGTTATCAATCTGAAGATATTATCAGACACATTTCTATTTTTAATAAAACCTGTTTGATCTGTATGTTTCAACTGAGGAAAATATTTGTCAAGTCTATTCGCTAACACCTTCGCTATAATTTTATAATTTACATTTAATAAGGAAATAGGCCTATAGGAAAGCACTTTCAATGGGTCCCTATCTTTCTTAGGAAACACAGTAATTATAGCACTCGAACAAGATTCTGGTAACAACTGCTCCTCAGTTACTTGTGCAATATATCTCCAAATACAGAAGATAAATCATCATAAAATACTTTATAAAATTCAACTGATAATCCATCATCTCCTGGTGACTTTCCATTCGACATCTCCTGTATAGCCTCTTTAATCTCAAAATCCGTGAATGGAGCTTCTAATTCTTTAACCTCCTCCTCCCCTAAAAAAGGTAAATTTACTTTAGTTAAATAAGATTCAATAGAACCAGCGTCCTGCTTTCCCTCAGAAGTATCTAATTTCTGGTAAAATGAATAAAACTGGTCATTAATTTCCTGAGGTTTATAGATAACTGTTGAATTCTTTTTCACAGCATTAATAGTTCGAGATGTCTGTTCTGTTTTTAACTGCCATGCTAATACCTTATGAGCTCTCTCACCCAATTCATAATAACGGTGCTTAGATCGATAAATTAAATGCTCATACTGATAAGTTTGTAATGTATTATAATGTAATTTCAACTTTGTTAAAGCAGCCTTTTTATCTTCTGTAACATCTTTCTGAAATTCCTTTTCCAACTCAGTAATTTGCTTCTCCAATGTTAAACTTTCCGCCACATATTGCTTTTTTAATTTCGTAGTATTGCTAATAATTTGCCCTCGTAAATATTCTTTCAAAGCATCCCAGAGTATAAAATTACTACGTACTTAATTGTCATTCTCAGCCAAAAACAAAGTAATCTGCTCCTTGATAAAAGTAATAAACTCTGCTTTCTTCAATAACATTGTATTGAATCTCGCACCACTTCTGGACTTACACAGGAGAAAAATAACATAGAATGATCTGATATAACCCGACTTTTATATTCAGCCTGTAGTGTTCTACCCTGTAAGTGCGCCAAAACCAAGAAAAAGTCTGTTCTGGAAAATGAATCATGTCTAAATGAATGAAAAGAAAAGTCTTTCTCTGTAGGGTTTACTCTCCTCCAAGCATCAACCAAATTCAAATCTTTCATCAAAGCTCCTATTTGTATTGCCACCTTTGATTTCCTCAGACTTTTCGGAGATCTATCCAATAAAGGATCGAAAACACAGTTAAAATCTCCCCAACCAGATTATTATTATTGGCCTGATTTAACAATAAAAATGCCTTTGACATGAAGCATTCATCATCTACATTAGGTGCATAAAAATTTAACAAAGTCCATGATTCAGCAAAAATTTTACAGTTAACCATCAAAACCGTTCCAGCATTTCCCTCAAACGATTCCAATTCAAATGGTAATTTTTTAATGAATTAAAATCACAACACTCCTCGCCTTAGAATTAAAAGAAGAAGAGAACACACGACCTCTCTCTCTTCAATTTCAAATGCTTTTTTTCGGTCAAGTGTGTTTCTTGCAAGAAAGCAATATCAACTTTCATTTTTCTTATATAAGCCAAAAACTCATTTGCGCTTAATTGGGATATTCAAACCCTGGACATTAAAAGTTACAAAATTCAAATTAGACATTTCTTAATCTAATAATACATTCCACTACTATAAAATAATGCTCCCCTTCAAATTCCCTTAATATTCTAATCCCTCCCTATATAAAAACTCCAAAATAAACCAATCCCAAAACAAACTACTAAAAAGTAGTAGCCCCCTAAAAATCTGGGTGTGGTAAAACCCACTAGTGGTAGGTGACTAAAGGTCTCAGTGTCATCCACTCCCCCAGTCGGACTTTCACAAACTACTTAAACAAAAACAGTCAACCCAGTGGTTCCAGTCCCAGTGATTGTTCCGGGTCCTCAATATCAAGAAGACTTTGCGTCAATTCAACTTTTTTCCCATTCTTTCCATGTTTTCCATTCTTCCCATTTCCATTGCCATTTACCCTCCTCTTAGGTGACGATAATGGCGACCGTCCATTTCCTCGTAGATCTGGCAATGAATTAGCAAAGATTAATAATGCATCACGGTCATTTTCAAAGAATTGAGATTGAAAATTCCCATAAAAAACTTTCAACATGGCCGGATAACGAAAGGCAAATTTATATCCCTTTTGCCACAATACTTCTTTAGCTGAATTAAATTCTCGGCACCTTCTAATAATTTCTTGACTCAAATCTGCATTAAAAAACACCCTATTATTTTGAACCATCATTGCAGCCTGGTTTTGCCATGCTTTCTGCACCGCCATTTGCAATATCATTTCTCTATCCTGATATTTCAAACAGTGAATCACAACTGCTCGTGGTGATTGGCCTGGAAACGGTTTCTTCCTTAATGCTCTGTGTGCCCAATCTAACTCCAGACCATCCGGAAAGAATTCCTTGCCCAAGACCTCAGGAATCCATTACTTTAAAAACTTTACCGAATCAGAACCTTCTATATTTTCTGGAAGACCTACTATTTTTACATTATTTTTTCGACTTTGATTTTCTAATGAGTTAATCTTCTTCAATAATTCCTTCTTCTGAATTCACCAATCCACGAAAGAATCTCCCACTTATTCCATTTTTTCTCTATTACACTCCACTTGATTCTTACATTCAAAAAAAGCTTCTTCAATCTTTTTAAAATCATCTTATATGGTATCCACTGATTTTATGCATCTACTATCATCACCTTTAACTATATTAATATCTTGCTTCATAAAAGTCATTTCTTCACACATAGTATTCATTTTAGTTTTCACTTCCATAAATCCTTGAGTCATGTTTTCCATTTGATGAGCAATCCCTTCCAAGATTGTAAACACAGAATCGAGTCCAGGTTCCATCACCTCCCTTTGAGGCCTACCTTCTCTGATGTCAGTCCTTCCTGTGTAAATTCCAATAAAGTTGAGCTCCCTTCCTCCTCAAACACAGTAGGTTCTCTTCTGGTGCGGCTGCGAGTTTGGACACCCGACAACAGCGTGCCGACCTCATCAGCCTGTCATCGCTTGGGCTCCCCCACAGCCCACACCTTATCCAGTAATTCACGGACCTGCGATGCACCGCGCATGCCCAACAGAACCACTGACCGCGCAGGTGCGTCTTCCAACGCTACGCTACACACCCCTGGACCACCAGGCAATGTTGCGGGCTTGCGGGTCTGTCCTCGCTCGGCCGATCCGCCCGTGCACCTGGACTCACGGGGGCACAAGTCAGACCGGCCGAGCTCGTTGCTGAACTGGCACCATTTTGCGGATGCGCGATCGGCAACGGCATAATACTTAACCGAGCAGGAGTCCTCTGAGGCTTGGGGGCTCCAGTCGATGACTCCGTGGCTTCAACTTGATAGGTAGGCCTCAATTCTTCAACACTTTTGTAAGGTAGTTTCTTTTGCAATTGAGCTTTTGATTTTTTCACATCTGCAGCCATTTCAATCCTTCACTATTCCAAAATCTGTAGATACAATTTGTAACCACTTTTACAAATTTTAAAGTCAGGTATTTAGAAGTCTATCTGGGGGAAGGTGGAACCGCACGTCTTCCCTCTATGCCATCTTGCCACTCCCCCCCCCCCTCCTTCCTGGCAGTATTCTAACGAAGAACTGTGAAGTTATTCCTGATATCAAGGGCAATATTTATCCTTGAACAACATTGGTAATAAAACAGTAAATGGCTTCTTAAAAAAACTGCAGATGTTGGAAATCTGAAATAAAATTATATGAAGAAGTTTAATTTAAAAAAACTGAAAAAATATAATAAGGTTCAAAATTTTTCTTCACCTCTCATTTTGCTTTTACAAGATAAACTGGTTTCCGACTATGCTAATTGAATTGGATCTCAGATCCTGCACTAAGTCTGTTCAATCAGGATCTGAAAGGCAAAGACAACATAATTCTGTGACAAGGTGGCATTGTGGAGAGTATTGCTGCAGTGATTTGGGAAGCTTCTAAATTGTTAGATAGGGTGTTTCAAAGATATAGAGATGGTTATGGCAAAGAATGACTATTTTTATGTAAAAATGCTAAATGACAGATGGCAATTTGCAGGTAGTAACATTTCCATGCAACTGCTGTCCCATTTCTTTGGTAGCTAAGGAGATGAGCTTGAGAGCTGATGCTGAATCAGCTTTATGGATTAATGCAAATATTCATGTCTTTTGAGTCAGCAAGCATGTACTTATTGAAATAATAAATGCCGAGAAACCCTTGCGAAAAGCAAGTCACATGATCTTTAGACTACTGGACATCTAGAGCTTGGAAAAGCTAAAAACAATGCAAAAGCTGAAATATAACATCTAAAACTCCTGCTATGTCGTCAATAAAAAGACAGTTACTTCCTGCATTGAAAAGGCAAGTGAGAGCCTGAAATATAAAGCAAAACAAAAGATGCTTAAGAAAGCAAGGCAGCTTCTTTTGCACCTGCTTCACACACTGTGGTTCACGTTTTAGGCATCTGCATTCGGAACTTCTCACACAAGGAATGAAAATTATATTCTGTTTTCTCCTTGGGTTTATTTCTCCACAGGCCATTTGGATTGGATGAGTGGGGAGTTGATTAGATCAGAGAAGATAATGGTTGGTCAGGGCTGACGGATGACGATTGCAAGTAGAGAATTATGAAGAGTATGTGTGGTACAGGGGTACAGGACAAAGGACAGAAGTAATTCATCATGTTGCTTGAGCTATCGTGGTAGATGCTGAGGTGATTGGTCACGTCATCTTTTCCTATCATCCTTCATCGTTTTGCAGTTGCAGGTACAGTAAAATCCCTGTTACCCAGAATTCAAGCAGCTGGCAGCCTCAAGCAACCGACCAAAAAACGGAGAAAATAAATGGGTAAAAAATAGGGAAGTTTAAAATTGGCGCACCTCACCATTAGTTCCCCATTCATGCAACATGCAGACTGAAGCAACTGGGAAACTCACTTCTCTGGCATCCATCAATCCCCATAGGTCCCATTTTCCAGGGGTTTTACTTTGCTTGCTAGTCTTAGGGAAATTACACACAGCTGTAAGCAAGTAATGCATATTAGTGCTAAGAGTACCCCGAGAATGGCCTTCTTTCAAAAATCGCTCCATTGTTTTATTGTGTCAAGAGACTTTATTCATAATTTTTTTTTAGCCTGCTACTCGGCCCTTCTGTCCCACATCTCCAAATACACCCATACGACCAATTAACCTACTAATAAAAACAGAGATGCTGGAGGAACTCAGCTGATCTCACAGCACCAATAAAATTAGCCTACTAACCCCATTTTTCTTTGGAATATAGGAGGATCCAGAGGAAACCTATGCAGACTTGGGAAGAACATACAAATTCCTGACTGGCTGCACTGGATCTGAATCCAATTTCACTGGCACTGCAAAAGCCTGCTTACCACTAAACTAACTGTGGTTATGACTTAGACCTCCAATCTGAAAAACAATCCATCAAGACTGTCCTACTTCATGAGATATTATTTTCCACACAGAGCCATGCTGTCTCTAATCATTCATTGCCTTTCCAAATGAATGTACATCCTGTCTCTCAGAATCCCCTCCAGTAACTATCCGCAACTGATGTTAAGCTTTATTGATCTGTAGTTGCCTGGTTTATCCTTGTGGCTTTTTTAAAATAAAGTCAGAACTCAATCCACTGCGAGTCTTCCAGCACATTTCCTGTGGCTCGTGAGGATTTAAGTATCCCTGCCAGACCCCTACAATTTCTTTACCATCTTCCGACAAAGTCCAAGGATAAATTTAATCCAGGCAGACCATGGAACATCAGACCATGGATTGGTTGCTTGTAAGGTGGTCTTCATTAAGGTGGAATGTAATGGAGGGCTTAAATGAAAGAATAAAATAGGGACTGTTGCCAATTAGAACATAAGAAATAGGAGCAGGAGTCGGCCGTCTGGCCCATTGAGCCTGCTCTTCCATTCAATAAGATCATGGCTGATCTGACTGTGGATTAAAATCTACCCACGCACATAAATTAGCACTACTGTTTATGATGTTTCTTTATTTGTAACCATGCTTCACAATGAAGAATGCAAATCTGACAATCAATGTGACAGCCTTAAATGGATTTCATTTACCTGATTGGAAATGTGAACTATTAATAAGAGCATAAAGTAAACTTAACCTGTGGCTAATTAACCTTGGTAAAGGTAAAGATTCCATTATTGTCACATAATACTACATTTAGAATGTAACATACATGAAATTCTTTAACTTATGCCTATCAGCAGGCAGACCGAGAGTCGCCACTTTGTCCAGTGCCCCTCACAGAAACCTTCCAGTGGAATATGGGAAAAGTTCATTTTTATTGACTAATTTATACAGAGAAAAAGTTGAAACATAATATTTTCTGAATTGTAAAGTTAAGAATATTAATTTTAAAACATCAAATAATCACCGACGACTATGTAAATGAATTCTCCAACAAGATCCTGGTTTTGCAATGTAATGTTGCCATGGTTATGTTAGTTGGGTGAAGTGTGAGTTGAAATAATGGCATAGAATAAAATTTTGAATCATTAATACTATTACACTTTTGAGGTCTGAAAACCCTTTACAGGTTTAAAACTAGGCACTTCTTTCAGATTAAATCTAAAAAAATAATTTAGAGTCTAATATTAACTCCAATACCAAAAAATGCAATTAAGGAAATACACAAGAGCTCCCAGAATAACCAGTCTCTCTCTCTCAATGAATAGAATACATCTTGCTCGCTTTCAAAGAACTATTTTTCAAAAATAATATAATTGGCAGTAAAACAAGTACATCAATCAAATTAACTATTTACAGATAGAAACGTGAAAATAATTTTGCATTTGGATTTTGAGGTGGGAATGGCTGCCAGTTAAAAAATCAAGAATAAATCATGCAGTAATATTCAATGGAAGCACAGTTATAATTAGAATGGAGAAATCAAGAAATTGTTGTTCAACTTGCTTTGCTACTCCAAAAGTTTATTCTGACAGTGTCTCAGTGAGAGATTTATCATCCAAATTTGGTGTATTTGACCACTAGTTACCCACCAAACAAAACAGGAAAAGTAACAGTTGGTCCAAACAAGTGAAAGTTCATTTTTAACAGAAACGATACTCTTAATTATTGCTAAGCAACCTGTCTTTCCATCTTTGAACTGTCATCTTGTGGATGATATTGTGGGGGATGATTGAAAAGATTTAAGGTGGCATGGAAACTGTCCTAACCTGGGTTTCCTGATGTACTGCAGATGCTTTATTTTCTTTCTGACTCGGTGGTTTTGTGGTTTGTTCAGCTCTGTATTCTTTTACTCTTGGGTTTTGCTTTTCAATCTTCCACAGCCATGATGGCTTTTGCTGTTGGCATGTGTGACCTTTGTAAAAAAGAATTGAGGCCAGGGTGTGAAAATATATCAACAGTTATTCTGTGGTTGCTTCTCAAAGAATACTTTTAGATAGTCACTCTAATTGTGGAGTCCAAAAGTCATTTCTCATCTCTGTCACAAATACTAAATTCTATACAACAGTGCAAGTTTACTAATCTTATGGGATTAACAGCAAATTAATCTTTCCCATGATTTTTGAAAAATGTAGGCTTTATGTTTTGCCTCTAGCCTCTGCTTTATAGACTATTTAACACCTGACATTCCTTCAACACCAAGTGAACTAATAAAATTTAGCGTTTCATAGCTCCATTCTAAAAGGGCAGATTTGTTCATTCAGATGGTTACGGGAATGCAGGAAGTAACGGTGTTGGGAGAGAAAGTGGAATCCATGGACACTCGATATCTGTAAAGGGCCTCTTTTTTGCTTCCATTTCTCATCTTGGTAGGGGGCCTCGGACTAGTGGCACCTCTTTGTGTACCTTTACTGGCAAATAGGTGTAAAGAAATTTTGTGTTTATGTACATGACAATAAAAGAACCTTGATCCTTGGCAGTTTTGAGTCAGCATATGCATTATCGCATGAGGACTTCCCTCACCATAGCATGAAGTGGGAGCTCTTAATTTGCATAACTTACAGTGCAAGGTGAGATGAATAAAAATAAGAACATGTCTTTGCCAAGCAGGATTTATCAGGATATTGCCAGGACTGGTGAATGTTATTTATTTGGATAGGTAAGAATGTGTGCTTTAGAACAGGGCTTCCCAAACTTTCTAGCTCATGAAACCCTTTTGGGGAACACATGGAAATTGCAGAACCCCAATCATCAATTACAGTTTAAAAGACACGCATAGTAAGCAAGTAAATAAACTCACCAGTAGCAGATTAACTACCACCCGAGCCCTAGGCTAAGCTTTAATAAGGCCCTCCCTTGCTCTCCAACGTGGCCCTGCAGTCCCTCGCTCCCTGTTATGGCCTGGACTACCCCTCCGTCCCCACCATGGACCAGGCCACCCCTTGCTCCACAGCAAGGGCCTGGCCACCTGGACGCCACTTGCTACTGGCCTCTCATTTGGCTGTACTGGCCGCCGGTCAGACACTGCTGGCCACGTACCCCTCCTGTTGTTCACTTACTGCAGGTGACAGGCTGAACACTGGTATTTCAGAGCCCCCACCTTGTGCGCTGCAATTCTTCAAGCCGCTGCTGCCTGCTCCCAGAGAACAGCACGATGCTGGTTCTGGCTCACAGTCACCAGCTTCACACGCACAGAGTCGGGATGTGGGAGAACACTGTCCATGCTCCTTGAGTCACTTCCAAGTCACGATTCTTTCAGTGGAGATAAAGTGCATTTTCGCCATGAAACTGGCTGCTGCACTGTTTGGTGTTGTATGATGTTTGCCCCAGACACTTTTCAAAAGACTAAGTGCCCCAAGTTTCCTGAGTCTGGTTGAGCTTCCCTTCCCCATGGCCACTACCCTGTTTCCCCCTGCCCCCCCTTCCACACCCCTGAAACAATTGAATTAAAGACAGAGGTGAAACATAGTTTAGAATAAAGTAAATTGTTACTACTCCCTGTCTTTTCCACAGAACCCCCTATGCCTATCCACACAACCCCTGGTTTGGGAAATGCTGCTTTAGACAAACAGAGGTGAAATGGGTATAAAATTGTAAGACTTGGAGGTAGAATGAACAGGAAGGATAGATCCCTTAGAAATACAGTAAAAACCCGGTATCCGGCACCTATGGAGATTGATATATGCTGGATAAGTGTATGTGCTGGTTGGTTGAGATTGCGTGTTGCGTGATTGATGAATTAATTACCTGTTAGCGGGCACCAATTTAAAACTTCTGAATTTTTTACTGATTTATTTTCCACAATTTTTTTGCCTGTTGCTTGAGGGTGCCAGTTACTTGAATTCTGGATTACAGGGGTTTTACTCAGAGACACAGTCTTTCAGTAATTAGAAAGTGGATTAACTGTGGATGTTTTATAACCATTGGTTAATGTCATATAGATATCACTGTTAGATTGGACAATGGACGTCAAAACCTTGAAGAGCTGAAAGCCACACATCTATCAACGATGAGCTGGAAAGTGAAATTAAGCTAGCAAGCTTGGCTTTGGCTGGTACAGACATGATGGGCTGAATGGTCTTCTTTGCCATCAATATCTAAGATTCTACAGTTCCTCTTTTGAAATAAAATGTATCTGTGTGATTTTCAGCTGAATCTCACCCAGAGGCAGATGGTATCTGCAGCTAATAGATCAGATGAGTTTATGGTCAGACACATAAATAAAATGTACAGATACACTGCAGTCAAACAAATAAGTTGCACCAACTCCAGCAGTATATCAAATTTAATTTAATTATAGTATAAATTCTATTAATAACAGTGACCTCTCAAGCAGAACTTCCACCTGAAGTTGTGGTGTCATTTAAGTTGTTGTTTGCCCGTGCGGAAGATAGAAAAACTGGTCACTTGAAATGTCACATAATCAACTCTATATCTAAGTTCATGCAGTGAAATGAGGCTCCTTTGAAATGTGCACAGTACTTGAAGATTCAGAATCTTGCTGAGAGCCCATCAGGAGGAACTTTGCATATTGGCTGTTTGCAGAAGGATACATTTGTTGAATGCAGAAATTTTGAGCAAGAGCTGGAAAGGATTAACCTAACGGCCAGTTTTGGTCAGTGTCAACATGATAGGGAAAGTAGACTTATTTTCCATGAATTTCCATAATTCCAAGATGTAAGATGAAGAAAACTGGCCAGAAGTCCCAAGGTGGGTGGGAACAGCATTACCTGAAAATGTCTCACAGTCCTGGAATCACCACAGAGGCCAAATCCTGCAACCCTCCTTATTTTCACCATCTTTTCAAGGGCACCGAGGTATTAAATATTGACCTTGCCACTGATAGCCATGTCCCCTGGAAGGATAACTTAATGGGGATGGGGTGAACAAGGACATGGCCACAAAATTGAAGGTTGGAACCTTCTGTTTCAGGTGTGTGGAATCCATCTGTAGACTTTTCTGCTAATTGCTGAGATTTTCAGAGCCCACCCTCTCCAATTTTGGACAACAGCAGAGGAAATTCTGTGGTTCATAATGTCTCAGAGTGATTGTTGCTGTCCCTTCCATGTCCAAGCACCAGAGGCCAATTGGCCTTTGTTCAGGTGTTTCAACTCAAAACAATTACAATGAACACAACCTTATCTTAATGAAACATGGCCTTCTGGATTGATATTGTGGTCCAATTAGTTCCATTGTAGTTTTGCTAGAATAGCTTCAAATTTTGATATTAATTGTTCTGAATTAATTTAAATTAGGCCTTCCTACTTAGAGAAATTAATGTTTATTAATGACCACTGTTATGATTCAGCTTTTCTTTTGCAATTTTCTGCTTCTTCTGTTGTTTTTAAGCAATGAGTGTGAACAAATTCTATTTCCTACAATTTGAATTTGCAGTTAGATAAAAGGTTATCAATGACCAAAATGTCCTTTGTGCTGCACCTGCCAAAACCAGGATTAAACTTCCAATTGCCTAAATGTTGTAAAAAAAATAAAATGCATATCATGGATTCATCTACAAGTAATACAGCACACTGAGTCTATGCAAAGACTGACATCTTGAACTTCAACTCCCTTTCCACTCAAAAGATTCAAGGCAGTGCCGGTGCATGGGGGGCAGTGCTGGTGCATGGGGGGCAGTGCTGGTGCATGGGGGGCAGTGCTGGTGCATGGGGGGCAGTGCTGGTGCATGGGGGGCAGTGCTGGTGCATGGGGGGCAGTGCTGGTGCATGGGGGGCAGTGCTGGTGCATGGGGGGCAGTGATGATTTTCCTCATAAGAACATAAGAACAAAATAACTAGGAGCAGGAGTAGGCCATCTGGCCAAATGAAGCTGCCCCACCATTCAATGTGTTCATGGCTGATTTGAATGTGGACTCAGTTCCACTTACCTCCTGTTCCCTATAACTGTCCATCGGTGATGTCTGCTTCACCAATAAGTTGCTTGTGAGCTATAGGAAGTGGTGTGCATTTACCAAGATCTTGCTGTGAACTGTGAAGGCAGTATGATGCACTGGGGGCCAGTTGGTAGAAAACATTGGTCTTGTGGACATTGAGAGAAGAGAGATCCTCTTGAATGCTCAGTAAATAATTGATGATTGCTTATTATTCAGCCTCTGAGCATCAGGGGTCCAGTCCTGCAGAGTACCACTCTGGCACCTTGGGGCCACTCCAGGCACTTCCTGCACCTTGTCGCCATTTTTGGTGAGCTCCTGCATCTAAGAAACTTAGCACTGCACCCCCGCTGAGCACGAACCAATGCAAGAGTCAGCCACACACTGCCAGCTCAAAGTTCAGGTGACTGAGGAGTGTAGTTGCCAGAGGCAGAGCAGTTTTCCATTATTTAGATCTCTTCCCCCCCATGAAGAAAGATCAGGTTTTGTTTGATACTGGTCCTCACTGAGATTGTTTCTGTTGTAGACCTGCAGGTTGGTACCTTCAATGTAAGTTTCTTGTCATATACAAAAGTATAACGAACAGATGTT
The DNA here is from genome assembly GCF_036971445.1 of Narcine bancroftii. Lineage (NCBI taxonomy): Eukaryota > Metazoa > Chordata > Chondrichthyes > Torpediniformes > Narcinidae > Narcine > Narcine bancroftii. The sequence goes on from NC_091478.1 coordinate 102,619,652, forward strand.
GATTTTGCTGAAGTTAAACTGCTTTTTTTTTGCGATCTTCACATTTCCTCATATTTGAAACCAAATGGACCACTTTAGTTTAACAAAAAAATGTGCAATTTAATTAAGAGATTGTGGATGGACTGAACTAGTGCCTGTGCCTCCCTATCTAATAATATTGGAACAGTCTCTCTCATGAGAAATAATCTAATGAGCATCATCTTGTATTACTGCTGGGACAACATTCTGCCATTTCAGTGTCATGTTCAGTTTATTTAATTTGTTTCCATTTGTATTTATTCACTTTTCAAATATCACCTGCAATATTTATTGCTCTTGAGATGGCAGTGGTAAACCTTCCACATGAACTGCTTCAAGAGGAATAGAATATAAGAACAGGGATGTGATGTTGAGGCTTTAGAAAGCATTTTTGGGTTCCTCATTTAAGAAAGGATGTACTGACGTAGGAGAGGGTTCAAGGAGGTTCACGAGGATCAGGAATGCACGAGTTACCATAGGATGAGTGTTTGACAGCTCTTGGCCTGTCCTCATTGGAATTTAGGAGAAGGGGGGGGGTCCTCCTTGAAACATATTGAATGTTGAAAGACATGGACAGAATTGATTTATAAAGGTTGTTTCCCATGGTGGGAGAGTCTAGGACAAGAGGACACAATTTCAGGATTGGAAGCCATCTACTTAGAACAGAGATGCAGAGGAATTTCTTTAACCAGAGGCTGGTAAATCTGTGCAATTTGCTACCCTTAGCAGTTGTGGAAGCCAAGTTATTGGGTATATTTAAATCAGAGATTGACTGGTTCTTGATTGGCCAGGGCATCAAAGGTTATGGGGAGAAGGCTGGGGAGTGGACCTGAGGGGGGAAATAGATCTGCTCATGATTAAATGGTGGGGCAGACTCAATTGGCCTATTTACTGCTCCTGTGTCTTATGGACGTAATACCTCTGGTGTCAGTACACCCACAATGATATTGGGTAGGGAGTCCCAGGATGCAGGGACAATGAAAGAATCAGAATGGTAGGTCATTTGCAGGGATACGTGGAGTTCCCATTCACCTACGGTCCTTGTTCTTGTTAGAGATAGAAGATGCAGATCTGGAGGTGTCAGAGGAGTGAAGCCAAACAACTACAGTAGAATGTGCAGATAGTAAATCATGCAAAATGCTGGAGGGAATGAATAGCAAGATTGCCAATAAAACCACCTGCTTTGTCTTGCATAATCTAGATCTCCCTGAGCATTGTTACTGCACTGTAGAGTATTCCATCATACACTAGATATATTTCTTGGGTAGTTCAAAAGCTTTGGGGTATTATGAGATGAGATGAGTCAATTGCTCCAGAGTGAAACATGGAAGCCTGCAGAAGCTGAGATTTAGTAAAAAATACAGAATTGCTGGAGGAATTCAGCTGGTCTCACAGCTTCCATAGGAGATAAAGATATATTAACACTGCTTTGAGCCTTTCTTCAAGGTATAAGGAAAAAGTAGACAGACTTCTTAATTAAAGACTAGAGATTAAGGGGGAAGAATGAAGAGGGAGGAATCCAGACCAACAATTAGATAGGATGAGGAAATGTGAGAATTGAACTTGGCTCTGCGAAAGGAGAGAGGGAGAGAAAAAGAACTAGAGGAAAGAAAACAGGGAGGAAGATGATGATGTTGGATTTAAGGGAAATGGGAGACGTTGACATTAATGCCATCTGTTTAAAGGGTGACCAGATGGAAGATAAGGTTTCCTCAAATTTGTGGATGGTCTCATTCTGGCAGTGCATGAGACCATGGGAAGACATGTCAGCAAGGGAATGAACCAGGGTATTGAAATGGGTGGCCACTGGGAGATCCACACTACTGCAGTGGAAGTGCTGCGGAATATCCAGCTTCTAACTTGCTCTTGCAACCTCAGTATTTGTGTGGCTGAGTTTTTTTGGCCTCCATGTTGATGGTGAAGAACTTGCCACTGCTTCTCGGAGACAGTCATTGAATGCTTCTTTGTAATTAATAAACTATGTAAGACCACTGCCACATCAAAGAAATATACTCTTAAGGCAGAAAGAACGAAAAAAAACCACTTATTTTCAAGAAAATTGTTGAAAACACAGAAGGCGTGCTAATAGCTTACTTCGTGATGTGCTTGAGGAAGTTCGGTATGTCACCAAACTTCTACAGGTTTACCATGGAGGCCATTCTGGCTAGTGCATTGCTGTCTGATACAGAGGTGTCAACATTCAGAACAAGAAAAAGCTCCAGAAGGTTGTTAACCTGGCTTATGACATCACGGACATCAGACTTCACTCCATTGAGGACATCCACAAGAAGCAATGTCTTAGGTCTTAGGAGAGAAGCCTCAATCCTCAAGGACCCCCATCATCCTGGCCATGCCCTCTCCACTCTGCCTCCATCAGGAAAAAGGTACAGAAGCCTCAAGATGAGCTCTTAGATGCACAAGGAAAGCTTCTTCCCCGCTGCCAACAGATTCCTGAATGATCAGTGAACCGAAGACACTGTAAGGTGGTTTATATAAATGTTTGCACTGTGATACTGCTTAGAACCATAGTATTAAAGTCAGCCCATGCTGTAAGAAAACAAACAGCAGAACACACAATAGAACCAATTGAGCACACAACAGCTTCTTTATTTAACCCTTTGTAATGCTAGCGGGAGTTAGGGGATTCAAGCAAGAATTCAGTGCCTCGTTCTCCACACTGAACCCCACTCAAAGTATCAGAGTTTACATTTTTTATTTATACACAATTTGGACAGGGGTCTGCACGAGACCCTTACAAGTTTCACACGAGTTTCTCGCACCTGCATTTTGTGTTTACCATTACATGTTACCTTGTAATGTCCACAAATGTTTCTTGAATCCAAGGTTTGTTGACATACTTGTGAAATTAGCTATTGTACAAATGTTAAGAAGATGCTTATATTCCCACATTTGCACAAGCAGCTATTGTATCCTTATATTATCCATTAACCTTTTATTAAGCATATTGGTAAAACTTATACCTTCAGATTCCCTCCTTTTATCATTTCATGATAACAAATATGAGTATCAGAATATGGTTTATTTTCCCTGCTATTAATGAAAAGAGAAAATAAAGAAAAGTGAAATTGTACTATGATCTGTCATGATGTTAGCTTTGAGATATGAATGAATCGAACAAAAGAATCTCCCTATTATTTTTCCAGCGTCATTTTCTACTGATACTATATCTACCCTCACCTTTTATCCTTCATATACTTGAAGAAGCCTTTTGTATTCTCTTTGCATCTTCTTCTAGTGCTTCCTTCCAATCTTCTTTGGCCAGGCCCTCTCTCATCCCACTGTAAATCCCTCACTCTTCTGAAACACTGTCACATCCGACATTTGTTTCTCCCTGTTAAATGTCAAATTGAACGTATTGTGATAAAGTGGAGATAAATAAGAACATAAATTTACCTCAGCTTTTTTCCAAGACATGACCCTAATCAATATTTGAGGTACATCAATAATAACAAAACAATACTCTGAGCAATTTTTAAAAAAATGCATCTATATACATTCAAATGGTAGGCATTTAATTGCTTTACCAGGATTATTTTAGGAATAGAAAATACATTTCTGTGCCTTTCTTTGTGCCTCTTTTCTCAAATTAGTGATGTGCCACTCCTTACCCAAATGTGCTATTGCATGTATATAATTAAGCGGAACAGATTACAAAAAAATCCATTAGATACATAAATTGTCCAGCAAGGGGTGGTTCATAATTCAGTTTCTGGATCTCTGGCACACCCCTGCGGTTTCCAGAGCTTAATCAAATTAGCCGGGGGGGGGTGGGGGGGGGGTTCCCCTGAAGTTATTCTGCATCTCCCCAGATCAGGCAAGGCTGTTTATTGCTTTCTGAATAAATAGTGAAGGGAGTATTTGTAGCAGCAGCTTTTGCAGTGGCATCTGCTTAAGCATTCCAAAGGGATACAGGGTTCTGGTATGGGCATAATATTAAAGGACATTCCCTTCCCTATTATGTAAACAATTCAGATTGGTGGGTCAGACTGGATGGTGGAAGGCAGCCACCTTTGTAACTTCATCTGTATTTTGAACAATGGAGTAATCCGAACAGTGACCTGTATCATCTGCAAAGGTTGACCCATCAACAAACTATGTCATGGCTTCATCAGTGGGAATCTCTTTAAAATTTTGTCTTGCCAGAAGTCAAAAGATAATAATGCTGCAACCAATCATAACCTAGTTCTTCAAATTCATCTGGAGGGGGACGGACAGTAATGCAGTCATGGAAAATCAGATACGGATTTGTTAAAAGTTCATAGTGGCTCAAAAGTGCTCGGGTCATGTGACCTGTTTGATTAGGCATCAGGAGAGCTGCTAGTGAATGCTGGATGTAAACTTGTACTGACTGATGTATGGTTGTATGGAAGGTAGTTGAGTTGGTTTATCCAACCTCATAAGGTGGTGATGACCATACTACCTCTCATAGTTCTCCAGTACTTTGTGGATGATGGTGTGGTAGGTGCCATGGAGTTCTTGAGGCAACGATCAATATGCTCCCTGCAAGAATTCCTGTGAAGTTGCTCCTGTATCAATCAAAAATTAAAGAGAGGCACCCTGCGCCTTCATTGTAACGATAGGTTCCTCACTCCTTCTTTGTGTAACTAGGGGGAAAGGCAGTGAGAACCTCTGGCCCCAACTTGGATCATTGCAGAAAGGATTATTAGTAAAAGACGCCCGACGGCAATCAACCTCTCCAGAGCAGGGGCACTCCCAGCACCAATGACCTTCTCCATAACACTTAAAATGTCAGTGAGGTGGTGGTCCACGAGTGGGTGGTGGTTTGGTGTCAATACCAGGTCTACTCTGGGAGTCTGGTTAGGGTTTCCAGAATCTGTTTTGCCCCTGAGGTGGGTAAGAATACTGAATAACAACTGGTGTTGGTTCACCGGGATATAGCCAATCATCTCTTTAATCATCGTATTTCATCAGTTCTTAAGAGAAATTCATATTTCGCTCTGGGTTTCAGTGCTGCCTCAGCTCCCTTTTTATGACTTAGCCAGAAGGCCATCACCGCTCTTCTAGGTTATTCTTTGACCAGTTTAAATTAGTCAACCACTGAGGCAATTTTTTTTTCTGATAAGCATTGCATAAGAATTGCATTAAATTAAGCCGAGGGTTGACCATTGTTATATATCTGATCTCCAGCACAAGTCTGGAATGCTACAATAACACGCTCCCAAAATTTCTGTGCAGTTTCTTTGGGGAGGGGCTTGCATTCCAGGCAATAGGTCGCTTTAAACTATCAGCTTGTGCTGTGAGGATGATATTTATCTGATCAACTGACGAGGGCTGGTGCTGTCTGAGTTATTCATCCAACAGCATGGGATCTTGCAATGTTCACATTACCCCCCCCCCCCCACTCCATTTCGCACTTCCCTGATAAATCGAAATTTAATAGAACAGGGGAAAAAAATCGAGGGCTTGAACCCCATGGATATTTTGAGTTGATCTGATATAGTTGATAAAGCACATTGGATTTTTATTTCTATTGGCTGTTAACAGCGTTTCTTTACTGTCACTTTAACGTACAATACCTGTGAAGCCGCTGCATGAATTGGCATTTTCATTGAATTGATAGTCGACCTGTGAAATGTGCTTGCCAAATTAATTCGACAAAGCGCTAGTGAAGCAGATCTTATCCTTGTTTCAGACACATTGCATATTCTGCGTAAAACAAAAAGGAGGTTAATTCCATTGCAAATGAAGGACTCGAGATGGCAGGTTTCAAATTGTTGCTGAGGAAACATTCAGCTTGAGTTTTTTTTTAACCCCTTCTTCCTCACACCCTGCACAGAATCGTTTTGCAAACAAAACTGCTCGAGGACACTAGAAGGTGGGAGGCCAACTTCTCCAAGTTTTTTCCCCCAAAATGAGCAACAATTCTCCATCAAAACTGAGCCTGGAATCTCGTTCAGCTGCTCCTCCTCCTTCATCGTGACTAATGAGAGATGGGACTGGTGGCTATGGCTGCTGGCGTACTTATGGGGGTGGTCTTGCGCACAAGGAATCTTTGAATTCCTCATCCTCATCTTTCTGCAAGGATAGGGTCATTGTGCCTGACCGAGTCCCCAGGGTCTTCTTTTATTACCTTTTGTTTGTCAACCATCTAGCACCTAGCTCTGCTCTCATTATTTCTCCAATTTTTCTCCTGATTGTCACCCCACTCACATTCAGCCTGCAGGACCTCCTAGTCTTTGGATGCACCCTCCTTTGTACATAACGTTATCCTTCTATGACTTAGATTTCCCCCCACCCCCAGCTTTATTCTTAGGATTTTTGCCATTCTTTCTGTCCCTGATCCTTCTATTCTTGTATACACTTTCTCCATTTCTTTTATACATTTTTTCCCCATAGTAGTTGTTCAGCTTTTTCTATATCCTCTACTGAATATGTTTCTACTGAATGGCCATGCTTCAATACCCAGTCTATTTGTTAATGCTGCCGACAGCTGTCAAAATTCTTCACCATATTTCGGATACAAATAACAAATTTATTGTTCTGGGGTGCCCCATCAATCTTATCCATAATCTCCTGCCTGACTTACAAATTAATCTTTTATCTGGGCCTCTCTGGCCATCCTGTTGAATTAAAATTTAACCTCGGGCAATCCTGTGTCCGCTTATCCACATAATCAGATTATTCATAGAACTATATAACCACAGCAATCGTACGTAAACTTAAACCTTGCACCATATATTCTACAGACCTGTAAGCTTTGCATCCTTGTCTATCCTGGTTCTTTTCTGGATCTCAGCAGGGAACCAAATCGACCTCAGACAAGGGACCACAGTGCTCCCAGAAACTGGAATTGGAGGCAGATTCAATGGATCTGAAGGCATCTTTTCATCCTCTCTCCAGTGTCCGAGCGCTGATAACTTCTTGGTCCGAAGTGACTTCTGTCCCAGTAAGATCCTGCTGACAACACCAATGTTCAAGTCACCCCACACTGTAAGAAAACAAACAGCAGAAATACAACAAACCAATTAAGCATACAACAGCTTCTTTATTTAACTCTTTGTAATGCTAGGGGGAGTGAGGGGATTCAAGAAAGAGTTCAGTGATTTGTTCTCTATACCTAGCCCAAACACTCAAAATATCGGAGTGTTCTAGATTCATTTATACACAATTTGGACAGGGGTCTGCATGAGTCCCTTACAAGTTTCACACACTTGTATTTTGTATTTACCATTACATGTTACCTTGAAATGTCTACAAATGTTCTGGGAAAGTCAGAATGTCTTGAATCAAAGTTTGTTGATATATTTGTGAAATTAGCACAGATGTTAAGAAGGTAATTATATTCCAACCTTTGCACAAGAAGCTACTGTCTCCTTACCAAATCTATTAATCCTTTATTAAGCATATTCATAAAACATATTCTTACACAATGGAACCATAGAACTTTACTTAACCTCCTATGTGGGACCTTCTCAAAGGCCTTACTTGGGTCAATGTAGGCATGTAGGCAATATCCACAGTCTTTCCTTTGTCAACTTTTCTGGTAACCTCCTTGAAAAACTCTGTAAGATCAACATGACCTACCAAACCATTTTGACTAACCCCAATCAGTTCCTGGCTATGGAAATAATGGTATATCCAATATTTTGGATCACCTTCTGATAATTTACCTACTATTGATGTCAGGCAACTGACCTATAATTTCCAGGGTTAATTTTGGAGCTTTTTTCAAAAAAGGGTCAATGTGAGCAACCCTCCAATCCTCTGGCACCACACCCATGGCTAAGGACATTTTAAATATTTCTGCCAGAGACCCTGCAATTTCTACACTAGGTTTGAGGGAATATCTTGTCAGGCCCTGGAAATTAATTGCTTTGAGACAGCAAGCATTTCCTCCTCTTCAATCTGTACAGATTCCATGACCACACTGCTTGTTTAAGATCTCCCTCATTTCTTTTGACTCTATACATATCCCTCCAGTCTGATTTTCAAGGGGACCAATATTGTCCCTTACTATCCTTTTGCTCTTAATATACCTGCATAAGCTTGGTGAAAGTGACGAGAAGGTAAGCTATTAAAGTCGGGGGCTTACCGGGGCTTGGGGCAACTTGGCTCAGCTGGGAATTGGAGGAGGAGCTTGGAGAGAGTCGGGCTGTGAGTCGGAGGAGAAGCTTGGTGAAAGTGATGAGAAGGTAAGCTATTAAAGTTGGGGGCCTACTTGGCTCGGCTGGGAGTCGGAGGAGGAGCTTGGAGAGAGTCGGGCTGTGAGTCAGAGGAGGAGGAGCTTGGTGAAAGTGACGGGGTTAATTGGTCAAGGGGCCAATAAAAGGAGTGAAAGGGGAGGGAGCGGCCAGCGAGGAGCGGCTCAGTGAAAGCAGGCAAGGAGAAAAGGTAAGCTGAGTTATTTGCTTTCGTATTCAAAGTCATGCCAATAGGGTTAGTGCTCTGTACTGGGTGTCAGATGTGGGAACAATGGGTGACCTCCATCCTCCCAAATAGCCACATCTGCACCAGGTATACTGAGATGCAGTTACTTAGGGACCAAATTAGGGATATGGAGTTGCAGATTGACGACCTGCGGCTTGTAAGGGAGAGTGAGGAGTTAATCAACTTAACTTTCAGGGCAATAAATACTCCAGAACCCGTGTCAGGTAAGTGGGAAACCGTCAGGGGAGGAAAGAAAAAAGCGAGAGAAATGCAGTGACTATCCCACTCAGTGACAGTTATGTTGTGTTGGATTCTGTTGAGGGAGATGACCGGACAGAAGATGGCCACGGGCACCAGGTCAATGGCCTGGCAGAGTGGTGCAAAAGAAAAAGAAAAGAAGAAATGCAGTAGTTATTGGGGACTCCATTGTCAGGGGTACAGACAGGAGGTTCTTTGAGCCAGATAGGTATATCCACATGCTGCCTCCCTGGTGCAAGGGTACGAGATATCACAAATCAGGTCCAAAATATTCTGAGAGGAGAGGGAGAGCAGCCTGATGTCTTGGTACATGTGGGTACAAACGACATTGACAAGAAAAGGGAGGAGGTAATGAAAAGGGATTACAGTGAGCTGGGACAAAAGCTGAAAGACAGGAACGCTAGGGTGGTGATCTTGGGATTACTACCTGTTCCAAATACAAGTGATGAAAAGAATGTAAGGATAAGGAAAATGAATGTGTGGCTGAGGTGCTGGTGTACAAGGCAAGGATTTGGCTTCTTGGATCATTGGGATCTCTTTTGGGGAAGGCATGATCTTTACAAGAAGGACGGGTTGCACCTAAATCCAAAAGGTGTCAACATTTTGGCAAGTATGTTTGGTACAGCGGTGGGGCAATGTTTAAACTAATTTGGCAGGGGTATGGGAACCTGAATGATAGGGAAAAGGGTAGGGAAGATAAAGAAATGGCCAGGAAAAGTAATGTTGGGAGGAGAAAGTAAAAAATCAGATGGTGCAGTGAGTTTTCGGGTCAATGATAGTGTTAAGAAAATTACAAAGAAAAATCAAAAGAAAAGGTTACAGAAGTCACTAGATATTAAAAGGACAAAGAGCATAAGGGCACTTTATCTGAATGCCCGCAGTATTAGAAATAAGGTTAGTGAACTTGAGGCGCAAATCGGTACCCATGCCTATGATTTGGTAGCCATCACGGAAACATGGCTACAAGGTGACCCTAAATGGCAATTAAACTTTCAAGGGTATCAGGTGGTGCAAAGAGATAGACAGGATGGTAAGGGTGGTGGAGTTGCACTCTTAATCAAAGATGATCTCCAGGCAGTAGTGAGGGATGATATAAGATCTAAAGAGCATAATGTTGAGTCCATTTGGGTAGAGATAAAGAATAACAAAGGGAAAAAATTATTGGTGGGTGTTATCGATCGCCCACCAAATAACAATAGTTTAGTGGCACAGGAAATAAATAGAGAGATAAGTGAGGCATGTAATAATGATACGGCAGTCATCATGGGGGACTTTAACTTCCACATAGATTGGGAAAATCAAGTTGGTCGTGGGAGTCTGGAAGAGGACTTCATAGAATGCATCCGCGATAGCTTTCTTGAGCAGCATGTTAAGGAACCTACAAGAGAAAATGCTCTCCTGGATCTAGTGTTGTGCAATGAGGTAGGTAGAGTAAATGATGTAATAGTTAGAGACCATCTGGGAAATAGCGATCATAGTATGATTGAATTTCTCATTCAGATGGAAGGGGAAATAGTTAGATCTAAAACTAATATATTATGCTTAAACAGGGGTGACTACCATAGGATGAGGGAGGAATTGGGCAGAGTGGACTGGGAGCTCAGGCTAATTGATGAAACAGTTGAAGAACAGTGGAAGATTTTCAAATAAATATTTTGTAATGCTCAACAAAAATATATTCTGGTCAGGAAAAAGGGCAGCAAGGGAGGGAAAAATCAACCGTGGTTAACAAAGGAAATAAAGGAGAGCATAAAATTGAAGGCGCAGGTGTACAAAGCTGCAAAGAGCAGTGGGAAACTGGAAGATTGGGATAACTTTAAGAGACAACAAGGGGTTACAAAGCGGGTAATAAGAAATGGGAAAAAAGATTATGAAAGTAAATTGGCACAAAATATAAAAACAGAAAGCAAAAAATTTTATAAATATATAAAATGGAAGAGGGTGGCCAGAGTTAACATAGGACCCTTGGAGGATGAGAAAGGAAAACTGGAGGCAAAAAATGAGGAAATGGCCGAGGCATTGAACAAATATTTTGTGTCAGTCTTCACGGCAGAAGACACGTCCAGCATGCCCAAGTGCGGAGTTAAGGATGCGAATGTTGGGGAGGGCCTTGATAAAATAGTTGTTACAAAGGAAGTAGTGATGGAGAAACTCATGGGACTAAGGCCAGACAAATCACCTGGTCCTGATGATATGCATCCAAGGGTTCTGAAGGAAATGGCATCAAGGAAAGTTATAGTTGATGCATTGGTGGTCATAGACCAAAATTCCTTGGATTCTGGGCAGGTCCCGGCAGACTAGAAGACAGCAAATGTCACGCCACTTTTTAAGAAGGGATGTAGGCAAAAGACTGGAAATTATCGGCCAATTAGCTTGACATCTGTGGTTGGAAAAATGCTTGAAGCCGTCATTAAAGATGAAATAGTGAAACTTTTGGAACGTAAGGGTTCGATCAGGCAGACGCAGCATGGTTTTAGAAAGGGAAGATCTTGTTTGACAAACTTGTTGGGATTCTTTGAGAATATAATGGGTGCAGTGGATAGAGGGGAACAGGTTGATGTTGTGTATTTGGATTTCCAGAAAGCATTTGATAAGCATTTGACAGGAGGCAGAGAGTCGGGATAAGTGGGAGCTTTTCAGGTTGGCAGAGAGTGGTAAGTGGGTTCCTCAGGGGTCGGTGCTGGGCCCACAACTGTTCATCATTTACATTGATGATTTGGAGGAGGGGACAAAATGTGGTGTAGCCAAGTTTGCGGATGACACCAAATTGAGTGGAAGAGCAAATTGTAATGAGGATGTGGAGAGTCTGCAGAGGGATAGAGTTAAGCTGGATGAGTGGGCAAAGGTCTGGCAGATGGAGTACAATGTTAGTAAGTGTGAGGTATCTACAGCATGCTGTTGTGCAGAGGGACTTGGGGTGCTTGTGCATGAATCGCAAAAAATTAGGTTGCAGGTGCAGCAGGTTATTAAGAAGGCAAATGGAATGTTGGCCTTCATCGCTAGAGGAATTGAATTCAGGAGTAGGGAGGTAATGTTGCAACTGTATAAGGTACTAGTGAGACCGCACCTGGAGTACTGTGTCCACTTCTGGTCTCCATATTTGAGGAAAGATATACTGGCTTTGGAGACGGTTCAGAGGAGGTTTACTAGGTTGATCCCTGGGATGAAGGGGTTGACTTATGATGAAAGATTAAATCATCTAGGATTGTATTCACTCGAGTTCAGAAGAATGAGAGGAGATTATAGAAACATAGAGGATTATGAAGGGTATGGATAGGATAGATTTAGGAAGGTTTTTTGAGCTGGCTGGGGAAACTAATCGAGAGGACACAGTCTCAAGATTCGGGGGAGTAGATTTAGGACAGAGTTGAGGAAAAATAGTTTTTCCCAGAGAGTAGTGAATGTTTGGAATTCTCTATCCAGGGAAGTGGTTGAGGCTGCTTCATTTGACATATTTAAAATTCGGTTAGATTAATTTTTACATGATAGAGGAATTAGGGGATATGGGGAGAAGGCAGGTAGGTGGAGTTAGGTCATAAATTAGATCAGCCATGATCTTATTGAATGATGGAGCAGGTTCGATTGGCCATTTTTGACCTACTCCTGTTCCTACTTCCTTTGTTCCTATGTAACTCTTAGGATTTTCCTTCACGTTGTCTGTCAAATCAACCTCGTGTCTTCTTTTATCCTTCCTGATTTCTTTCTTGATGTCTTTCTTGCATTTTTTTATACTCCTCAAGTACCTCATTTACTCCATGTTGCCTATACCTGCTTTACACCTCTCTTCCAAACCAAATCCTCAATATCCCTCAAAAACGAAGGTTTCTGATGCCTGCTAACATTGCTTTTGATCCCAACAGGAACATACAAACTCTGTACTCTCAAAATTTCACCTTTAAAGGTCTTCCACTGACCTCACACATCTTTGCTTGAAAACAATTTATCCCAATTAATGCACTCTAGATCCTTTCTCGTTTCCTCAAGATTGGCCTTTCACCAATTTAGAATCTCATCCCAAGGCCCAGACCAATCCTTCTCCATAATTAGCTTTAATGGCATTATGGTCACTCGACCCAAAATGCTCCCCTATACATACTTGTGTCACCTGTCCTGTCTTGTTCCCTAATGGGAGATCCAGTATTGCACTCTCTTTAGTTGGTACCTCAATATATTTCCTGAGTCCATTTGACTAACTCCAAGCCACCCAGTCCTTTTGCAATATGGGAGTCCCAGTCGATATGTGGAAGTTAAAAAATCTCCTGTTATCACAACCTTATGTTTCCTGCAGCTGTCTGTTATCTCTCTACACATTTGCTCCTCCAATTCTCATTGACTATTGGGCAGTCTAAAATTCAACCTCATTAGTGTGGTCATACCTTTCCCACTTTGCTACTACCCCATACCTATCAATGTAATTACTGATTGCACCGTGGTCTCTTGACTGACAAGAAGGTATCATCAATTCTTTAATTAAAGTAAGATATTTTAATTATTTTAAGTTGAGCACAACTGGTTGCCTTTTGTTTCCAATAGCAGCTACACAGAAATTGTAGAAACCAATGTCTTTTCACTGACGTAAGCTCTACTGATTTACTCATTGGAGAATTAAGAGTTCTAAGTTTAAATTATCAATCAGTGACACGTGTACACTGAAATATCACATCTAGTTTTGGCTCATCATGTGCAGAACAAAAATATGTCCAATCATTTGACTTCTCCAGTTCTGAACAGTTTTCTTCAGAATTAATCATGGAGAACAAATCACAGTGGAACGTGGCCTTCTGTACCCTCTTGTTCTCTCCAACTGTCCGTTATGCAGTCTTTTCAATTCCTTTGCTATTTTAGTTAAATGACCGTTTTCGAGCCAGCTTCAAGACGATGCCAAATCCCTAAATCACTTGAAGTCAACAGATTCAAAGATTCTAAAAATTGTGGCTCACTCTCATGGGCTGTTCACTTGAAATCACAGAGAAACTTATTCATCCTCTCACGCCTGTACCTCCATTCAGTGAGTTCATAGCTTAGCTGTATATGAATTCTGGGAATTTAAAGGATTTTCATATAAGGAGCATTTTGACAGCTCTTGACCTGTTCGTTGGAATTTAGGAAAATGGTGGGGGCGGGGAGGATCCCATTGAAACATTTTGAATGTTGAAAGATGTTGAAAGAGTAGGTGAGGAAAGGTAGTTTCCCATGGTGACAGTCTAGGACAAGAAGGCATAACTTCAGGGTTTAAAGGTGTCAGCTTAGAACAGAGATGCGGAGGAATTTCTTCACCCAGAGGGTGGCCAAGAACTAAATTGGGAATAATTTAGCACCCTCAAGTCCAATGAGAATCAACGCCACCTTGTCTGCGCTGAAGGACAGTCCACTTAATGGTAAACCAGCCTCCTTTTCACCAACTCCATCCACACTTCACTCTGACTTGGGAAAGCAGTCAACATAATAAAAACAAACCATGCCATTGGCCACAAGATAAAAGTTAAAAACATGCACTATCAGATTCATGAACAGCTTTTATTCCTCATTGTTACCAAACTCTTACGCTGTAAAGGATGGTCTCTTGTTCCCACAAAACTACCTTACCATGAAAGTTGCACAGTTTAAACTGTTTATTTCTCTGTTACACTCTGTGAAGTTATATTCTATCGATCAAGATTATTGTTCTGGAATCACACAACCAGATTCTCAATCTCTAAGTCTGAGGGGTGATCTTATGAAGGTACTGTGTATAAACTCATGAGGAACATATTCTATTTCCCAAGGTAGGGAGAGTCTAAAGCTAGAGGGCATAGATTTAAAGTGAGACCCAAAGAGCAAGTTTTTCATTTAAGAGGGAAGTTGGTATAAAGAACAATCTGCCAGAGATATTGGCAGAGGCTGTCACACTTACAATGTTTAAAATACATTTAGACAGGTACATGAATAGGAAATGTTTAGAGAGATATTGGTCAAATGTTGACAAATCAGACTATCCCAGGTAGAGCCCATGAGTTGGGCTGAAGGGTCTTTCTGTGCTGAAAATTCATTGACTCAATAATAAAAAAAGGTGAAGTGGGTTTTTTACAAAATTCAACTCAAAGTAAAGAGGATGAAGAGAGTGAGGAAATCACGGTCATATTCTCACAAAGTCATTTGCAATTTGATCGGGTTGTTAATGGCGTGAATGAAGATGGCATTCGTCAACTGATATTTGTTCTTTAGCAAGTGCAATGAATTGGAGATTGCTGAATCATTCACGTGGTGAATGTCTGCCAAGCTGCCTGTCTCCCCTCTGGCGAGCCTTGCTGTACTAACATTGGCAGTACATTATCTCTACTGTTAAGGACACTCATCTTGGGTATAACTGTAGATGCATCCATTGTCTTTCATTATTGTACCATGAGTTTCTGCTAATAAAAGCCATGATTATTGTTTGACCACATCGTCTTTGTCGACTTCATCAACTGGCACTTCAACACATCATATTGATAATTGCAGGGCATTGCCTAGTAAAGCTTTTTCCCCTTGGTAAAAGTTCAAAGTAATTCATTGCCTGCAAATCACATCAGATCAGAGTTGTGATAAGGCCATGAACAAATGCTGCTTCTTTCATCCCGTTGAACGGATAGTTGTTTGAACCCAAAAAGTTTGTATTCTTCAAAGTTCAACAATCAGCTCAACTACTGTCCCTTTAACAACTCTCTTGACTGAATCAATTCTGTTGAGGCTCTGACATAATTTCTTGAGATAAAATCTCAACTGCTCAGAATTTCTTTTGTTTTATTTTTTTCTGCCTTTTCCTGTCCAGCCGTGGCAAGATGGTGAAACAGCTACCCCCCCCCCCCCACCTCTAACCCTCTTCCATCTGCTCCTTGACAGGTTCAGGCTAGTGGCTTCTTGAAACTATCTAAAATCCGACCATGTTGTGATTCTATGCCTAGGTGTCTGTTATTTTGGAAATCTCATGGCAGGCCTCTCTGTCACTGACTGGGACTGCTGAATACATCAATATCATTGATTTGAAATGCTTCATTTTAGTTTCCCAAAAAATTAATGTAAAAATGAAAAAAATCTTTCCAAGTCTTGAGCAATAAATAACGCACAGTTTATGATAATGGTTTGTGGTGTTATCTGGACCCTTCTGATATGCTGCAGTTTTATAACTATTTTGATCCTTTTGTTGATCAAAAGCAAAGAAAATACTAATCTAATTCTGGTTGAGAGAGAAAGGTGCTCATCATCTTTGAACAAAGGAATGGTGATATCTACCAATGTGATCGCTTCTGTCTCCTGACAGAGAAAAGTCTTCCAGTGGGAAAAGTGAGATGGGAGGAGTAATGGGTGCCCTGTGATGCTTTCCATTGTCAATTATATATTTAAAAACACAACCATGGTAAGTGGTCACTGAGCTGAATGGCCAATGACACCACGACTAAAGCAAAGTGGAGATGCTCATCTTCAACTGAAGACACCAAACTAACGAAGAAGCATTGTGTGGAAGTTGCATTCCACATCTGAAACTTGAATCTATTGATTTTAATGGAGCCAGACTTCAGCAGTAGAGCATGTCACCCATAATCTACTGTGAGCCCTCTTTGAACAGGCTCAGTCAAATTTCTCCTCTGTTTTCTGCTCTAAAGAGAATAACATGAGCTCCTTGAGTTTGTTCCTTATTCTGATCCGTTTATTTCCCCTTTTCTACACTATCTCTTGAAATCTTGACACCTTTCCCAAAATGGATTGCAGTATTCCCAGTGCAAGTTTAAAATTTTAGTCATCCCAGTTTTCTTGACTCCGGATACCCTCCCAAGTCTCGGTTCCAGCATCTCAGTCTCAAGGGTGTAATGACTATTGAACAACATTTAATTGAAGGATCAACTCTCTGTTCCATTCTTGTACGTTACTGGATTTAGGTTATTGAATAAATTTGCAGGCATGGGTGATCCTTTGGAGAAAGTGACATGACGACGCTAATCGCAAAACATGGATGGCTGTTGGCTCAAAGAGAGATCTTACAGGGTTTAAGAAGTGAAAGGAAAACAGAAAGTTCTGGGGGAAAAAAATCATCAGGTCAGGTAGCATCAGTGGAGGGAGAAACAGAGTTAACATTTTCTACCACTATCTCCGGTACCCCTTGCGACGTCCATACATGACATTTATCCCTTAAGGGAACAAGGAGCTCTAGATGAATCATATAATGTTTCATCTGTATGTAATTAATGCTTTTGGAAAACAGATGATTTTGTCCCATCATATGAGAGAATTATCTCGGTTTTTTTTCCTTTTCCTTTGTGGGGGGGGGGTCTTTCTCTTTTTTCTTTTTTTCTGTTTTCTACTCTTTGAAGGATGAGCACGGTGTGTAATTTTCTATTTATAAACAGTAGTACAGAATTTGATCATTGTGGTAATGTGTTGGTTCTTCTTTCTTTGTTTATCAAATATGTAGTTTGGTTTTGGTATTTTATTGTAGAAATCTGTGATGTTTCTTTTGATTTTGTTATTGAAACTCCTTAATAAAAAGAAGAAAAAAATTTCAGACCAATGAGAATCAGAATTGTAGGGTAATTTTCAATTATTTAAGGACTCGCTTTTAGTCAAGCTGGTTGTTCACAAACTCTACTTACCCAGGTGTGATTATCCACTGTCTCCACTGTACTAGTTTACAAGGCACCAGATAATACATCAAGAGATGACTTGCCTATTTGTGGTCCCACTTGAAAGTCACAGCATTCACTTTATGTTGCTTCTTCTCGTTGCTGCTTTTGGAATGCATCCCTTTGCACTTCACTGACGCAGTGATCCGAGGCACTGAGAGTGTGGGTTGAGCCACCATATGAATCTCCTGACCAATACATGTGACAAGCTTAATTTACAGCTGATTTGCTATCTGGGGCATCTCACCAAGGGGAACAACTGCTGTCCCATCTGTTTCATCTCAGGGCTAAACTTGCCAAGAGGCACAGACACAGAAACAGTGAACCAGGCATTTCTGACAGTGAACTGTCACTGCTTTTGTAGTTGGGAAAGTATGTTTTCTTTAGCGAGTTACATCAGGGAAGAACTGTGAGGTTGAGACAGGTGAGGTGAGGGCTTCAGGTAGGGTATGGAATGGGGAAATGATCCAAATGAATAATTACCACTTTTGTTTTGTTTAGCAGTTAAATATCATCCAATCCAGTGGTTCTCAACTTTTCTTCCACTCACATACCACCTTAAGCAATCCCTTACTAACCACATTGATGGTTTCCTATGGTAAGTGAGTGGGGGGAAAAAAGGTTGAGAACCTCTGATCAAAAGCTCCCAAGACACAACCCATAACAGCCGAATTATCTCTATTTAAGAATGTATATTCACATGGTCATAGAGACCACAGAGCCCACCTCACTGACAAAAGACAAAGGAGGAAAAACCCAACACCCAACCCCAACCAACCAATTTTCCCCTGCAACCGCTGCAACCGTGTCTGCCTGTCCCGCATCGGACTTGTCAGTCACAAACGAGCCTGCAGCTGACGTGGACATTTACCCCCTCCATAAATCTTCGTCCGCAAAGCCAAGCCAAAGAAAGAAAGAAGATTGTATTCTCCTTACATTCACAACAACTCCCCACACATTCTACCCCTCACCTATATAACTTACAGAAGCCAATTAACAAAGACACCAAAGGTAACTGTTTTTTGAAAAGTGCCTGGCATCTTCAATGTTAACTGAGAAAGGCTGAGGGGAGGTAGATTTGATGTCTCAGATGAAAGACCTTGTCCTGACCTGTTGAACTTAACTGTAGCATATAGTATATCACAGATGGTGATGTTATACTGTCCATAGTGAGCAATTTAGTGGAAATGGGCACAGCACAGTAATTGTTCAAATCAATTGGTATTCCCAGTGCAAGTTTAAAATTTTAGTCATCCCAGTTTTCTTGACTCCGGATACCCTCCCAAGTCTCGGTTCCAGCATCTCAGTCTCAAGGGTGTAATGACTATTGAACAACATTTAATTGAAGGATCAACTCTCTGTTCCATTCTTGTACGTTACTGGATTTAGGTTATTGAATAAATTTAACGAGGTTATGGACTGCACATATAGGTCCTTTCTATTGCATTAACACTGGTTATATGTTTGGTATGTCCCACAAAAATCTACAAACCTGATGAAATGATCGTGGCACTGTTTCTGTGTCATGTTACCCAGTTCTGCTATCTGACCAGCTCTGACCCACTGGGTAGCACTTTGGCCTCTGAATTTCTTGAATACTATATGCTGACATTCCTCTGCATTGTCATTTGCCAGAGAGAGGAATGGAATCAGTCAGTAGTGCACAGAGATGATGATAGTTTTGAACGACCAAATGTAGAACAATGAAAAATTTGTATCTTGTCCCGAGTATTTCAAATCCGACTCCAAACTGTTCTGGATGTCACACAGCCACTGTTAACAAATCGGAGACTGTAGAGTGATTAGAGGTGGTAAGAAAGCAGAGCTCAGTGGTGACTGTTTACCAGCTTATTTACCGTATCTAGGGATTGTTCCTTGAAAAATGTCCATATCACAATCACAATTTTATGTAATGCGAAGCCCATCATCTGTGCATGTGTCAAGAAATTTAATTTGAAAAAATCGGGAATAACCCAAGCCTTAATCCTTTAATTTTTTGAGAGCAAATTTGCTACTTCAACTGCTGTGAAGTGGGAGGTGCGTACTTTATGCACAGAACAAGGCATAGGAGCGGAATTAGGCAATTCAGTCCTTACATTTGTTTCACTCACAATCTGGGTTTGCAAGACATTTAAAATTGTGGAATCTGCTCTTGTATCTGGAATTCGCCTGTAATAATGGTGCAAGGATTGAATATATTTTGTACTCTAATCAGGAAATGCTTCTTCTGACCAAGAATTTATAGAATGGATGCAGCCAGAGTCATGGGAAGGCCATAAGACTTCAAGGTCTGTCTCAAAGGATGAATGAAGATCCTTGTCAAGATTGATCTCTGTTATTTCCATGAGATGATGTGAATATTGAGTCAACACCTTCTATTCTCAAGTCAAAATTAATTGTACAGGAATGACTTAAACTACTAGCTAATTTATTATGTTGAAAACAACCTTGTATGAAAATTAAGTAAGAGTTTTAAAAAACTGCGTGGAAAAGAAAAGCCCTCAATATAAACAATCTTTTGGATGTGGAATTCCTCAGTTCAAACTATACAAGTGCACATGAAAGCAATATGTAAATTATTTTTCACGATAAATCCCCTGGCCTAACATAAAAGGAATATAGCAATTAGAAGGTCTGTGTTTCCTCACATCACTCCCTGCGCAAGTAATTGTATCGCAGCGGAGGTGAACTTGGTCGCCTTTTTAAGAAGTTGGTTTTTCACAGATACAGTCTCAGCAAAGTCAAACTGCTGTAACTGAATATTTAATTGTTTGGCTACCAATACCAATTGTTTGGCTTCATTTCAGCCAACAGAATGTGGTAGCAAGAAGACTGTCCTTGTAGTAAAGGGCAAGCAACAAACAGAAAAGAAGGGATTGAATTAGGGTTTATATGCTTAGAGTCTGTCAAAATCTCAAAGTCAGAATAAAAAGGGTAGAGAGTAACTTGAGTACTAACTTTTGACATGTCTTTTAGATTTTCCATTTTGCCTTTCCAAGGTTAATTGGCAGCCTTTTATTTACTGAGGTTTCTTATATTATTATAGTACTCCACACTGCTGAGGTTCAGATCTCTTGTAGTTGACGTCATTGCTGCCTGCATTGGCTCAAATGCAGAACTGTTAATAATTCCCTGATCTTCAAAAGGGCTTGAGACTCCTTCTCTCTTCTGTCCAGACAAATCTAATCTATCAAATCAACTTTCATCAGCTTGTTAAGCAGCCAGCAAATGTCAAAATCTGGTCAATACCAGAGCCCTGGTTAGTACAGTGAGCAAAGAATTTGGATCTGCACCATTCACTTTTTGGAAATTAAAAAGCTACCAGCTTCAAAGTGGCTTGCAAGGATGTCAATTATCTTTTTTATGGCATCTTGTGTTCTCATCAACCCCGAACATTTTCAATGATCAGTTTTCTTCTTGTAGTTTTATCTGTCATTTATGAATATAAAGAACACAGAAATATTCATGTGCTTTGAGTGTTTTTATTCATGTTGAAGGACATGACACAGTACCAAGTTAGAAATAACTCAGGGTTTCTTATTGGATGTGAAATGTTCAAAGCAAGGTTAAGTACAACATATATTCTGCATAGAATGAGGAGCCAATTTCCAGTCTCTAAACTTCACTCCGGAAGAACACCTCTTCTGTATCCACGTGATGTTTCTATATCCGACATCAACCATTCCTGTGCCCGAGTGCAGCAGGTAACTTGGTGTTAGATCAAGCTGCATTATAGATGCTCAAGGGCAAAAGAAGGTGAGGTTCTGCCATACTCTCTTTTCCAAATGGAGGTCTTACAGCTTAGCAGGAAACAATTCATTCTCTCAATTTCTTTTGAAATCAAACCCAGCATTTTGAGGTCTCGTGACTTGAAATTTTGTTCAAATTCACGAGTCATCTGAATTACAAATATATTTATTGGAATTTGCAGTGCGATATTTCTCAAAATGTACCCTTATTCTCTTGTGCTGGACCCACAGTATAGTGATGGCTTAACATTGTACATCCCTCTTAAATTCATTGCTAATGTCCAAGGGCAAATTATACCATGGTATTGAGATTTTGAATTTGTATATCATTTCACAGTGAGCATTAATTTAAGGAAAACAAATCTATTGTGAAATAGCAAACTCTCTAATTTTCAAAATATTAAATATGCAGAGTATATTTTTATTGCCATCGAGTTATGGAATGTGAGGAAATGATCATCTTCAGATACACTAGGGAGGCCCTTGGAGACTACTTACTCTACCTTGTGTTTTGGTTCCCTCATTTCTCCTCACCTCCCACTCCTCCACTCCATTCCCTCAATCTTCCCCCCGTCAATTCTCATGCAACCATTTGTAATGTGGAAAATTGTGGAGCAGAACTGAGTCTTTTCAGAATTGGGTTTATTGTCATGAGCATGTGTCAGGAAATTTGTTGTTTTGTGGCAGCAGTACAGAGCAGAGGTCGACAGCATCGAGTCCACGCTGCTGAAGATCCAGCTGCGCTGGGTGGGTCACGTCTCCAGAATGGAGGACCATCGCCTTCCCAAGATCGTGTTATATGGCGAGCTCTCCACTGGCCACCATGACAGAGGTGCACCAAAGAAAAGGTACAAGGACTGCCTAAAGAAATCTCTTGGTGCCTGCCACATTGACCACCGCCAGTGGGCTGATATCGCCTCAAACTGTGCATCTTGGCGCCTCACAGTTCGGCGGGCAGCAACCTCCTTTGAAGAAGACCGCAGAGCCCACCTCACTGACAAAAGGAAAAGGAGGAAAAACCCAACACCCAACCCCAACCAACCAATTTTCCCCTGCAACCGCTGCAACCGTGTCTGCCTGTCCCGCATCGGACTAGTCAGCCACAAACGAGCCTGCAGCTGACGTGGACATTTACCCCCTCTATAAATCTTCGTACGTGAAGCCAAGCCAAAGAAGACAGAGCAGAACAAGGTGCAAAATTACTATAAAATTACAATTGGGCAAATACAAGATTTAAAAAATAAATAAATGGTGCAAAAAAAAGAAGGTGAACTCGTGTCCATAGCTTCACTGTCTGTTCAGAAATCTGATGGTGGAGGGGAAAAAGCTGTTTTTGTAACGTCTTCAGGCACCTGTACCTCCTTCCTGATGATAGCAGTGAGAAAAGGGCATGGCCTGGGTGGTTCAAGCTGAAGTTATGCAATGTTCATCATTCTCTGGAGGCATTTTCCTGGAAACATGCTGCATGTGACTGGTTTATTAGCATTGTGTAATGTTTTAACTATAGTAATCTGTACTCAAATTGAATAACTAATATGTGCAAAGTTTTGTCCCAGAAATTTCTCTCTACCTTTAAATATCATTAAAACATTAAAGTGTGGAACTTGTACAAGTATTGTACAGTCCAGATAAGCAATGTTCTAATGTAATAAAATGCAGTGTTTACTGTTAAATTAACCTACAACAGGCAGTTCCACTAATGTGAAAAAATGATCTCTTGGCTAGTCTTAATTGTTTAATTTCCTCCTTTTGTGATAGAAGCAATATATGCAAAAATCATCTGTATCTCTTTGGCTTGGCTTCGCAGACGAAATTTATGGAGAGGTAAATGTCCACGTCAGCTGCAGGCTCATTTGTGGCTGACGTCCGATGCGGGACAGGCAGACACGGTTGCAGCGGTTGCAGGGGAAAATTGGTTGGTTGGGGTTGGGTGTTGGGTTTTTCCTCCTTTGTCTTTTGTCAGTGAGGTGGGCTCTGCGGTCTTCTTCAAAGGAGGTTGCTGCCCGCCGAACTGTGAAGCGCCAAGATGCACGGTTGGAGGCGTTATCAGCCCATTGGCGGTGGTCAATGTGGCAGGCACCAAGAGATTTCTTTAGGCAGTCCTTGTACCTCTTCTTTGGTGCACCTCTGTCACGGTGGCCAGTGGAGAGCTCGCCATATAACACGATCTTGGGAAGGCGATGGTCCTCCATTCTGGAGACGTGACCTACCCAGCACAGTTAGATCTTCAGCAGCGTGGATTCGATGCTGTTGGCCTCTGCCATCTTGAGTACTTCGATGTTAGGGATGAAGTCGCTCCAATGAATGTTGAGGATGGTGCAGAGACAACGTTGGTGGAAGCGTTCTAGGAAAACCAACAAGGTCGGGTCAGATACAGCAATGAGCTCTCTGAACCCTTCTCCATTAACAATGGCGTGAAGCAAGGCTGCTTTCTCGCCCCAACCCTCTTTTCAATCTTCTTCAGCATGAAACTGAATCAAGCCATGAAAGACCTCAAAAATGAAGACCCTGTTTACATCCGGTACTGCACGGATGGCAGTCTCTTCAATCTGAGGTGCCTGCAAGGTCACACCAAGACACAAGAGCAACTTGTCCGTGAACTACTCTTTGCAGACGATGCCACTTTAGTTGCCCATTCAGAGCCAGCTCTTCAGCGCTTGACGTCCTGTTTTGCGGAAACTGCCAAAATGTTTGGCCTGGAAGTCAGCCTGAAGGAAACTGAGGTCCTCCATCAGCCAGCTCCCCACCATGACTACCAGCCCCCCCACATCTCCATCGGGCACACAAAACTTAAAACAGTCAACCAGTTTACCTATCTCGGCTGCACCATTTCATCGGATGCAAGGATCGACAACGAGATAGACAACAGACTCGCCAAAGCAAATAGCGCCTTTGGAAGACTACACAAAAGAGTCTGGAAAAACAACCAACTGAAAAACCTAACAAAGATTAGCGTATACAGAGCCGTTGTCATACCCACACTCCTGTTCGGCTCCGAATCATGGGTCCTCTACCGGCATCACCTAGAACGCTTCCACTAGCGTTGTCTCCGCTCCATCTTCAACATTCATTGGAGCGACTTCATCCCTAACATCGAAGTACTCGTGATGGCAGAGACCGACAGCATCGAATCCACGCTGCTGAAGATCCAACTGCGCTGGGTAGGTCACGTCTCCAGAATGGAGGACCATCACCTTCCCAAGATCGTGTTATATGCCGAGATCTCCACTGGCCACCGTAACAGAGGTGCACCAAAGAAGAGGTACAAGGACTGCCTAAAGAAATCTCTTGGTGCCTGCCACATTGACCACCGCCAGTGGGCTGATATCGCCTCAAACCGTGCATTTTGGCACTTCACAGTTTGGCGGGCAGCAACCTCCTTTGAAGAAGACCGCAGACAATCATCTGTATATATCACCTGAATCGCTTGTATATGTCAGGAACATGGATAACATCCAAATCATATGAAATGTCAAATCTAAATCTAAATACCAGCTGTTTACAACCTTTTGTTTTGGCTGTGGCTCCTTTAAACTTTGCTCCAAGTTTATGGGCCCCCTTCTCTGTGAAGCAGTCAAGTTTAGATGGTTTTCTCTGTACTTCTATCCTACGGACTTCTGTACATAAAAACCATTTTATGATTTCAGTCCGTGGGCCCCCCTTAAATGTGCTGTGACCCCCATGGGGACCTGTATGGTCCCCATTTGAGAATAGCTGGTCTATACCATCAATGACTTCTTTCCAACACTTCTCCAGATTGAAAATCAAACCTAAATTTTTGTACCGTTTTCAATCCGTT
Organism: Narcine bancroftii; assembly: GCF_036971445.1. Taxonomy (NCBI): domain Eukaryota; kingdom Metazoa; phylum Chordata; class Chondrichthyes; order Torpediniformes; family Narcinidae; genus Narcine; species Narcine bancroftii. Next base: position 102,644,521 of record NC_091478.1, read on the forward strand.
CCAATGACCATCTTAAATCTTTTATTTATTTATTTAACTTGATTATATCTTCCTACATATGGTAGTGAAAAAGCCGTCACTTAAATAAAGCTCATCTTTAAAAATCTAAAGGAATAGTGGACTGGTGTTTCCCATTTTTAGATGATATTATTGGGCAGTCATTATTTGAAAGTTCATTTTTACAAGGATATTTTGGTGGCAATTTTAAAGTCATTTTTGTTTTCCTCTTTATACAAGTACACTGATAAAACCAAAATATAGTGTGAGAATATGGGCACAATTTAGAAGGTTTTTTGGATTTCAGAATTTTTCCCATGCTACTCCTCTTGCAACTAATCACCTTTTTTGTTCACCCTCATTGCAGGATACAACTTTTTAAGGATTGGCATAGATTGGGCATAAAATGTTTTAAAGACCTTTTGAACAAATGGTGGTAAAATTTAACTTACTGAAAATAAAGCACACACTGACTTTCCTTGCCATCCAAACAATATTTTTTACCCATGTTGCTTAATGTCTTGTTTACCATAACATTGATCTGACCATCATCTCAAAATCTATTTATAGCACATCACTGCATTTCTTTAAGCATTTAATTAGTCATTTCAAAAAATAACCAGATTAAACTTCAAGATGCAACATTGATTAATCCATGATTTTTTTAATGCTTGCTTTTTTTTCTAAATGATAGATTCTTTGAGCTTATCTATAATTAAGCATCAGATCTAAGACCTTATATTTAAGACCAAACATCAGACCTTATATTTTAAAATTTAGACATATTGCAGGGTAACAGGCCCTCTGGCCCACAATTAATCTACATATTTGAAAGGTGGGAGGAGGCAGGAGCACCTGGAGGAAACGCCCACAGACATGGGGAGAATGTACAAACTTACAGACAGTGCTGGATTTGAACCCAGGTTGCTGGCGCTGTAGCAGCATTGCGGCTCACCGTGTCACCCTTTTAAATCTTTCTTTCCCTTTTGAACAAAAATCTTCCATTAGCTCGTCTGAAAAAGAATTCAATCTTTGCTCCAACTTCTTTCAACAGACATTAGCGACTTCCACTTTGCCTCAACACCTCACTGAGTAATTGGATCCTGGATTTCTCCACCTCCAGATCACAAACAGTGAGGATTTGTAACAACATCTCCTTCATAATCTCCATCACGAGCAGAGCACCACAGGGCTCCAATCCTAGTCCCCTGCTCTACTGGCTTCCAATGTCTGTGTGGCTCGGTACGACAATAACACCATCTGGAAATTTACTGATGATACCGTGGTAGTGGGTTGTATGAAAAGGTTGGTGGGGGGGGGGGGGGTGGCGATAAGTCAGGATACAGGAATGTGGTTGAAAATATGCCTGAATGCTGTACTAACATCAACTTCACACTCAATATCACCTACACCAAGGAGATGATTGTGGACTTTAGAAGGGAAAAATAGAAGTAAATGATCTTGTGACCAATGGGGATCAGAGGTGGAGGGGTGAGCAAATTTAAATTCCTGGGATCCACTATTTTGCAGGATCTTTCCTGGAACCCACACACAAATGTCATTATGAAGAAACCACCTCAATGCCTCTACCTTCTCAGGACTTATCGGTTTGGTATGACATTGAAAACCTTGGCCAACTTCTACAGATGTGTAGAGGAAAGCGTGCTGACTGGCTGCATCTCAGCCTGGTACCTCTGAGCAGAAAGACCTGCATAAGGGAGTAGGTGCATCCCAGTACCTATCAAGCAAAACTCTTGCCATCCTTGAAATAATTTACATGGAACCCTGCCGTCAGAGAGCAGCAGCATTCATTAAGGATTCACACCACCCAGCACATGCTCTGCTGTCAGCGCTGTCGTCAGGAAAGAGGTAGAGGTGCCAGAAGATTTGTCCCACCAGGTTCAGGAACAGCTGCTATCCCTCCATCATCAGACTCTTAAACAGCAAACTCAGTCAGAGACTCATTTCAGGATACTTACTTTGTACACGATTGATTATTGAATATTTATTTTATGTATCGCACAGTCAATTTGTTTGCATTTCTTTCTTTTGATTACATTTCTCGCTTTTGTCTATGTATCATTTTTTTTGAGCACAGCTTTTTTGCACTAGAAATTCTGCCTGGCTCATAGGTAAAATAATTTCAGGGTTTTATGTGACTTGTCAGCCACAAACGAGCCTGCAGCTGACGTGGACTTTTTACCCCCTCCATAAATCTTCGTCCGCGAAGCCAAGCCAAAGAAAACCTATGTACTCTGACAATAAATCTGAACTTTGAACTTCTCTAATTAGGGATAGACAGCATGTGATAGTCCTCTCCACCAAGCCTACATCGGGCAAATGAATTGTTAAAGAAGTAACTAAATATGATTTAGTTGGCTGTGACTTACTGTTATTATGCCAATAGGGGCCCTGTAAGTGTGCACTTCCACTATTGTCAACTTGTTGGTAAGTTGCTGGTTAAATATCACATCTTTGTCTTCACCCTCTTATTTCTCAACAGTGACTCTATAGTGCTAGATTCTCGATTGAGCAAACATCCTCTCAACATCTACGACATAAAGATCATTCAAGATGACATGTGCTTCAATCAAATTCTCTCACCCTCCAGTGGTTATCTCAATCTTTCCTCAGAAGAAAATCCAGCTGAAGCAGGTACAAGTCCAGCAAACCTTTTCTGAACTGTTTTCAATGCTTTCAGATCTCTTTCAACATCAGACAAACAGTACTGTACACAGTACTCCAGATGTGGCCTTGCTAATATCGTGGATATGTGATGTGTAAACTCCTGACCTTCGTATTCAATTTCCCTTACAATAAACAAGTGAATCATACATGATGATAACCTTACAGATAAGAGCAGGGATGTAGTGTGGAAGCTCTATAAGGAGGGTTGGCGACATGGAGGGGGGCATTCTCTGGCCATGCCCCCCCATTAATTATTGTCCCCTCACCCAGCTGGATCGATGCTGCCACCACCATCTGCCCCCTCTCCCCTGGTCCGACATTGCCACCGCCACTCCCGCAGCCCCCCCCTCCTGGACCAACACTTCCACTGCCACCCTCCCACCATGGTCTGACGCTGCCACCGCCACCCTGACCCCAGACCATTGCTGCTACCCATATTAGACAAGGAACGGCAGTAGCGTATTTGTAATCCTTGGTTGTTATTAAGTCGACACACAGTTGTTAGTATCAGTAATGTTCATTCCGATGTGACTGGGTTGTATGATTGAGAATATGAGTGTGTGTTATCCCTGTTGTGACCCCCTTACATGTGTTCCATTAAAGATCCTTCCTGCATTCAGCCTGTGTCCACACTCGTTGCTCTTTGAACCCACCAAACTTTTCCCTTTCCACATAACAGCAGTGCTGCAAACATCAATCAAATGCTATATCACCAAGTTTCTCAATTGTCAGAAAGAAGATTATTGGAGTTTTACTGCAGGAGTATTCTTTGTTTAAAATAAAACTTGCATCAATAGAATATATTAAGGAAAACAAGGAGTCTGCAGATGCTGGACATTTAATAGACTCTGAGACAGACACAAAGATGCAAGAAAAATAGAGGATCATGGATGTGAGGTCAGGAAGGTTTAAATTGTTGAGTAGGTCAGCACACAACATGGGCTGAAGGGGCTGCAAGTTTGCTGCAATGTTCTAGAATATTATATACCTCTATCAAATCACCTCTCATCCTTTGTCACTCCAAAGAGAAAAGCCCTCATTCTGAAAACCTTGCTTCATAGAACATGTTCTCCAATGAAGACAACATCCTGCAGATTCTTGCAGAACTAGAATAATACCCAAAGTGCTGGAGGAGCCCAGTAGGTCACGCAGCATCCGTGAAAGCAATATGTCGTCAAGGTTTGCAGCTTCAGCCCTTCATCAGGAATGCCTAAGTATAATACAGAAATATAATTGAGAATTATAGAATATATTTATCTATTTTTAAGGATGACTTGAGGCACTTTACAGCAAATTAAGTGGTGCTGTTGCAGTACTGAAGGAAACATGGTGAACACCTGCAAAACACAATGTGATAAGGCACACTAAACCTGTTTCAATGATGTCGAGTCATGAATGATTACTGGCTAAGTCAAGAGTGATAATTCCTTCAATCTTCTTTGACATCAAACCAGAGGAACTTTTATATTAAACTGAAAGAGTCAGTCCCCAGTTTAATATCTCAAGATAAATAACGCCACCAACAAGGTTAAGGCTAATAGTGCGTTGGCCTTCATTCGTCGGGAGACTGAGTTCAAGAGCCCTGAGTTAATGTTAAAACCCTGGTTATCATGTTCAATTCTGGTGGTTCTCATTACAGGATGCTTTAAAGAGCTTTACCAGGATGTTGTCTGCATTGGAGAACATGTTTTATGAAGCAAGGTTGACAGAACTAGAGCTTTTCTCTTTGGAGTGACGAAGGATGAGAGGTGATTTGATAGAGGTATATAATATTCTAGAACATTGCAGGAAACCCGCAGCCCCTTCAGCCCACGCTGTGTGCTGACCTACTCAACAATCTAAACCTTCCTGACCTCACATCCATGATCCCCTATTTTTCTTGCATCTATGTGCCTGTCTCAGAGTCTATTAAATGTCCCTATTGTACCAGCCTCCATCACCACCCCTGGCAATGATTCCAAGCACCCACTACTCTCTTTAAAAAAAACTTACCCCTGACATCTCCCTTATTTTTTCCTCTTCTCACTTTTTCCAGATGTCATTATGAGGGGCTTAGAGAGGGTGGACATCCAGCACCTTTCGTTCGTGGGGCAAAAATAGTGCATACCAGAGAACATCATTTTAAGGTGAGTGGAGAAAAATTTTAGTGAAGGTCTCAGAGGTAACTTTATTTAAACACACTGAGTGTTGGGTGCCTGGAATGTATTGCCAGGGGATGTGGTGGAGGCTTGTGCAATAGCAATATTCAAAAGAGTTTTAGATAGACATACGGATGGAAGAAAAATAGAGGGTTATTGGTGTGAGAGAAAAATTAGATTGTTGTGGAGTAGGTTTACATAAATGAGCACATCATGGGTTGAAGACTGAAATGTGCTGCAATGTTCTATATTCTAACAATACAGCACTCACTATTAGCCAAAGTTGTTCTCTCTCTGAAGTGAGATTTGAACCTGCAACTTATTGTTGGCCTTCTGTAATGTTTATGAAGAAAATATAAGTAGAAAGATATATTTCATATCATCCTAAGAATAATTAATTGCTCATGCCTGTCACAAAGTGTACTTTATTCATACTTATATTGTCCAATATAATTTTTGATCCAATTTTGTGCACAAAGAGCTAAAGGCAGTGAAGATATTGTTTTACAAATAGACCTTTTCCACTATTACAGTTTACTGCAATTAACACATAAAAGGGGTTGTCATGACACCATAAAACAAAAACCAAAAGGTCAGTGATGCCTCAGACTCGATTGCATGCAGTTCTTGAAAATCATATTTACAGATGAACTCTATCTTTGCAGCAGGGAAACAGACCCTTTGGCCCATCTTCTCTGTTGTCAACCTAAACTAGTCCCATTTGCCTGCGTTCAGTTCATTTCCATCTGAAGCTTTCCTATCCATGTAGGTCTAAATGCCTTGTACCTGCCTCTACCACTTTCTCTGGCAGCTGGCTCCATCATTCTACCAGACTTTGTGCAAAAATGAAGCCCTTCAGGTCCCCTTTAAATCTTTCCTTTATCTCCGAAAACTCATTGCTCTCTCTTTCTTATCTCTTCTCAAGGTTTATAAAATCACAAGGGCATAGTCTCTCATTGAGCATTTGTAAAATTGTGAAGGTAAATATGTCATCATCATTTCCCCTCATCTCTGCCCTTCATGTTTTTATAAACCTTGATGTTCCACCCTCCGCCCCCCCACCCCCCGCGCCCCCTCAGCCTCTTACTGTCTGAGCCTCTCCAGCCCTCTTTTAACTGGTCTAATTTTTACAGTGGTGGCTATGGCAGTGGTGAGAACTAAATGGCAAATATCAGCAAATGATTCACAGGCTAATCCATCAGGTGATTTGAATTGCAGTGGTGAGTTTATCTAGTGATAAGAAACATGTCACTATAACCTTATGGCAATAGAATTTTGTCTCCTGATAAAAACAACTTTCCTTTTAATCTGTATTATTCATGTAGCCACTGGATCATCCGGTGAAATACTTACATGTCTATTTTATGATATAAATGGTAGATCTTATTTCTATTTGCAATTTACCAACGTTGGAACCTCGGAATATGCACCAACAAAATTCTCATCAGTATCTGATCTTCAAACCCTCTGATGCTTAATCCATCTAATCTCACTATCAGTCCCTGACTGAAATTAACGCAACATCACCAGCACAAATTTTATGAATTTATGTCAAATTTGAGGATAAGTTTTGGAGGTTTTATTAATCAATGAGGGAGCAAAATCAGAATTTGGGTTATAATTGTTTAAGATGAGAATTTTTTTTTGATGTTTACTCCATTGTTCTGTGGAAAACTGTGCCCGAACTTGGTGTCGCTTAATGTTCTAAAAAATGCAGTGAGATGTTATTGTTGCTCCTAAATTACAATCAGCGATGTGCAATATTTGAGCTGATGAGGCCATGATCATCGGAGCAAGTTTGAGGGGCTAATTGACTGATTCCTACTCCGATTTTCTTATAGAAGGACGTGATGCTTCTTTTATTGTAATAAAGAAACATGGGTTCTTTTAGCTAAAGAACTCACTCAGAACGGTATGGAGGGATACATTTGAATCAACCTGAAGCTGCAACAAACTAGTCTTTGACTCCCTCTAGTGATCAGGAGGATCATTAGCACTCTATCATTACATCCCCTTTCCTTGAGAACAACATGACACAATAATATAGTATTCATTTTAATTTACTGTTCAACACAAATGAAAACACAACATCACCAGCACAAATTTTAAAGTGTGCAGTTCTTTTTCTTTGAGATTCAACCTGTCAGGTCCTTGGATAACACGTGGGGATCTTCTTAATACAGATGCTTGTGTTGGCTCTGCTGCTCCACCACTGTATGGCACTGGCATTATTTCCTCTGTTTCTGGGCAGGCTGGATCTCCTGGATTTGTCTGTTCCTAAATCGTGTGACAAATTATGTCGTGTTTGTATTGTACATAGATATGTTTTTGGGAGATAAATTTTAGTGTAGGCACATACAAACGCTTTTAAATAGATCTAATTTAAAATACTGGAGCTCTGCCCCATGCTAGACATATCAGTGCCAAGAGCCTTTGCAAAAGCTTTGGAGAGTGCCCAAAGACTTCACTAATGGATTGTTGTTTACAAAAAAGCCACAGATGAAAGAACTTGTCAGAGCCGCAGGCTGTCTGGAGTGGAACCTGCTGTTATAAGAGGGTCATGTCATTTTGCAAGCAGAGAGCATAAAACAGGCTTTCTCTCTGAGGGAGAGAGAGAATTCAGTTCTGCAGTTTTACAGTCAACAGCAGCCGCTGGGACTGGAGCAGGACAAGCTGGCGAGCTTGTGAAAAACTGCATTTGCAAGACAGGTTACGAGTGCTTGGTTCAGCCGAGTCAAAGCCCTTGTGGTTCATGCAAGAGGAGAGGACTGCCTGTCTAATGTATCACTTGAAATAAAAGAAACAAAAAGGAACTCTGCGGAGACCTGAAAGAAAGAGATTATCATCTGCAGAACCCTGAGGGGGCAAGTTTCTTCGGCAAGACAGTGAAGTGGCTGATTAAAAAGGAATCAGTTGTGGGTGTCCAGTGAACAACAAATCTCTCTCTGAAAACCGATGAGAACCTTCCTGAGCGGTAACCATTTAAAGCACCAAAGCCTGGTGAACTTTATAAATGTTAAATTCTGTGCACAGTATAAGAAGTGCCTGCAACCAGTGAACTTGGAGGAATGAGAAGTGAGATTGGACTGTGAATCAAAGAACTTTTCTGAACTTACACACATGCATTACATACACATATGCTTAGAATTAGAAAGGGGTTGAGTTCGGTTAGTTAAGTCAATAGTGATAAGTTAAAGTGTGATTCTGTTTTCATGTTTAAAGATCATAAACAGTAACTTTTATTTAAGTAACCATTTGCCTTGGTGAATATCTATTGCTGCTGGGTTTTGGGGTCCCCTGGGTTTGTAACAAGTGTCTCTTACGTTTTCAGCAGGCTCTTTCAATTCCTCCTCAGTATTTGACCCTCCTCTGTTCTGACAGTGGAGGATCTTGGATTAACTTCCTCCAGATCAGTGGCCCTTTTTGTCCCAAGTGTTTGAATCTCTGACTCTCCCTGTCATGTTGTGTCAGTGGCCCTAAACTTCTTTTTGTCTCCATTGCAGACACCTTTGCTTTTATTTGACATCTCTGTTCTTATTTGGGTCTGCAGAGTAGGGAAGTGTTAAGCATTGTCTGTGACTCATAAGGAGTTCAGCAGGTGACATGCGATGTTCAAGTGGTGAAGCTCTGTAACTCAATAGAGCTAGATACAGATCTGAACAACTGTCTAGTGCTTTTTTGAACAACTGTTTAACTATGTGAACTCCTTTCTCTGCTTTACCATTTAACTGGGAATGTAGAGGACTTGAAATCACATATTGAAAATTATACTCTTCTCCAAAGTTCTGTCATTCTCTAGAGCTATTGCATGATTCATTATCATTGCAGACAATTTGAGGGATTGCATGTCTTGAAAAGATCAATTTCATATATTTGATCACATAAGCAACCGACATTTTAGGAGGAAGGGCAATCTCCAGATAGGTCGATAGATTATCAGTAACCAGCAAGTAATAGTTTCCATTCATGTGGAACAGATCAGTTCCAACTTTCTGCCATGGTTCTGCTGGTACATCAGTTATTATTATAGGTTCCTTTGTCTGCTTTGCGCAATGTTTCAAACAGATCTCACAGTTTGAAAACATTCTGTCACTGTCAGCATGTATCCCTGGCCAATAAACAGGAGTTCTGGCACTCCTCTTACATTTTTCCATTCCAAGGTGTCCCTTGTGGACCTTTTTCAGCATCTCTTGTGCAGTGATTGAGAAATGACAACTCTCCTCTGTTTGAGTAGAAGCCCATTCACAACACTCAGCTCAGCTCTGATGTTGTAGTATGGCTGACATTCACCTCTAGGTCATCCTTCATTCTGATTCTTTATCACCTTCTGTCGAACTGTGTCCTTTTCTGTTTCAGCTGCTATCTGCTTGGATTTCATGTCAGATACAATCATACAGGAAGTGATTCAGTGATCAGGTTCACCTGCCTCTGTGGAATTCTGATTGGGTGCTTCACTCTGCTTTATTGTGCTGGACACACATCAGCCAACACAATCAGTTTCCCTGGGGTGAACTCCCTCATGACTAGGCTTAAATTTTCACATGTTTGTCACCAAGCAGTGATTCATGTCCATCTGGGACTACTGTGAAGCTCTATCTTTAACTTTCACCAAGAGTTTACATTTTTTTTTTCAATGCTCTGACCATTCTAGGCTTTGAGCTGTACAGGATTTGCATTGATGTATGGCTTTATCTTCATTGTCCTGATGTTGCGCTAACAGGTGAAATTGACTTTTGACCCTGTGTCCAGCTTGAAAGGAATATTTGCTCCATTTGTATGTAATGATACAGTCCTCTTGTCCTGCTCAACTCTGTTCATGCTTGGCTGTTCAGAGTCTGTTGATTTATAATCTTCCTGCACTACCATACCAATGAAAAGTGTATCACTGAGAGCAGTTTCTTCTATAGTGTGTACAGTGTCTTTTATCATGCGCATACTTTTAATTCTGTTTTATTTTCCTTTGGAAAAACATTGCTTTGCATAATGATTCTGCCCTTTGCACCTATTACAGACTTTTCCATATGTGGGGATATAGCAGGCCGAGCAGGCGCACAGCATGGCAACACGAACTGTTACCAGTGTGGTTCTGGGGGCATGCAGAACCATAATACAGGCACTGCCTGTGATGTAGCAGCCACGTAGCGGGCCAAGCGGGCGCACAGCGCAGCAATGCGAATTGTCACCGGCACGGTTCTGCAGGCGTGCAGAACCCCAATGCGGATGTCTGCCTACTCACCTAACGGACTGCACACAAGAGATACCGAGTGCCAAGGAATGGCACGTTGAGCTGTTGAATCTCCTGCTGGCAGGCACAGGTCACTTACAAGGCTAAATTTAAACCTGCTGGTCCCGTTGATCAGCAGCAAGCTCGTAGTGACGTCCCACCCTGTCCTGTGGAGCCCGGGGCACATAGTATATAAAAGAAGCCTGTAAACCCTGAATAAATCAGTCTTGAGTTGACTACTCGGGCATGTGTTTGTATTTCTTTAGTAGCTCTATCGAAGTAGCCGCTACAGAGCATTGTTTTGGTGCATGTTGAATACCACATTGTTTGCAATTGAACATCTCTTTTTATTGTTTCCTATGTCTCATTTTTTGTTTGTGTGTGGACACATACTGTGGCTATGACTATGCCTTTGTTTTCATTGGCTTTTGCACTCTCACCAAACTTTTTTGTGTGCTGTAGAGCTAATTCACTGGCGTGGCATATCTTCACAGCTCCAGCTAAGGTAAACTCTGTCTGTCACAGCAACCTCCCTCTCATTTTCTTATCCATAATCCTGAACACATTGAATCTTGTAGTGATCCAAAATTGCATATTCTTGCTTTTAATTTCAAGTCAGTTAAAGTATCAAAGCTCTCTCCCTGCATTTGCATGCATGAGTGAAACACGTACCTCAGTGTTTATCAGACATCTCGATAACTTTGTCAAACTTTCCCTGGTCTTCTGCCTCTGCAAAAACAAAAGTATTGAAAATCTCAAGTGCTTGAGTTCCCGCCATGGTAAGTAGCAGTGCAATCTTCCATGCATCAGGTTTGCTATTGACTCCAATGGCTTGCAGATAGACGGTGAATTTTTTTTGAACAACCTCCACTTATGGTCGACATTTTCAGTCCAATTTACAGCAACAGGAGCATTCAAACTTTCAATTTCTCTGCTGCTATATCGACTGATTCTCGCTCATGGTACCATATGATGTTTATTTTACTGTAATAAAGAATCTTGGGTAATTTTAAAACAACTATACTTTATTAGCTAAAGTACTCAGAACTGTGTGGATGCATCCATCTTGAATCTACCTGGAGCTGTAACAAAGTAGTCTCTGACTCCGTCTAGTGGTCAGGAGGATCATTAGCACTCTATCATTACAGGACATGGTAATTGCACATTGAACTGCACCACACATGGATAAGTCCTTTGGCCTATGTGTCTGTGCCAAACACCATGTCCAAATCAAACCAAAACTCCTGCTTCCACTTGATAAATATCCCTCTGTTCTTTCATATTCATTTGTTTATCTGGAAGTCCTTTCAATGCCACAGTTTCCACCATGTCTCTGGGCATCCTGTTCCAAGCACCCACCACTCAGCAAAAAAAATTTGCCCATGTATCTCCTTTAAACTCCCCTCTCCCCTTACATTAAGGGCATGTTTTCCAATATGTGATGTTTTTACTCTGGGAAAAATATTCTGACTGTCTCCCCTATCAATGTCTCTCATGATTTTACAAAGTTTATCAGTTAAGCCCTAAGCCTCCTGTGCTCCAGAGAAAAAAGTTTATTCAGCCTCTCTCAATAACTCATACTCTTCAGTGTCTCTAATGCCTATCAACTCTTCTTTTCAATAAACAGAGGAGATTAAGAAATGGATTATAATGGATATGTCAACTTCAGGCATGTCTGAGATAAGGCTGAGGGTGGAAAGTACTATCTAAAGCTAACACGTTCCACACTTGATTACTTGAGTGTCATTGGGTGGAACGATTTGCGAAGCAATTCGTTCTATGCCTTTACAGCACCAGTGATCAGGATCATGGTTTGAATCGTGTGCTGTCTATAAGGAGTCTGCGTGGGTTTTCCCCAGGGTCTCCGCTTTCCTCCCACCGTTCAAAAAGGTACCAAGTGTGTAGGTTAATCGGGTATAATTGGGCGGCACTGGATCGTGGGCCGAAATGGCTGGTTATCATGCAGTATGCCTAAATTTAAATTTTAAATATATATATGGTATGTTTAAAACGTGTGTGAGTGCCCCTTTTTTCAGAGACGGAATTTATCTATCAGTGGAAGGATCTTTAACAAGGGGACATATTTAGATGATAACGGGGTGCAGTGCTGCCACATTTCCCTGGAGCGCCGCTCTGGCACCTCAGAGAAAAGCTTGAGCTCTGTTAACCTTGACTTATCAGACGTTCTCCAATCCAGGCTCTTTCGTCGTAAATCTTCTCTGCACCTTCTCTTAAGCTTCCACATTCTTCCTGTAATGACCCCGAACTGAACACAACATTCCAAATGTAGTCCAACCAGAGTTTTATACAACTACAACATTGCCTCTCGACACCTGAACTCAGTCCCCCTATTACTTTAAGCCAGCACTCATTAAGCTTTCTTCACTACCTTACCAATGCCCAGCAGCCTTAGAACCATACAAAATTATAGGACAGAAATAGGCCCCTTCAGCCCTTCTAATCTGTGCTGAATAATTTTTCTGCCGAGTCCCATTGATATGAAACCAGTCCACAGCCCTCCATACCTCTCTCATCTATGTGCCTATTCTAATACTTCTTAAATGTTAAATTTGAGCCCGTATTCATCACTTACTGTGAATGTCCTCTCTTGGTTTGGATATAAGACAGTTAGAAGAGTGGACTGAAAGATGGCAAATGCAGTTTAATACTGATAAATTTGAGGTGCTACATTTTGATGGGACTAATCAGCAAAGTTCATACACGTTAAATGGTAGACAATTGAAGGGTGCAGTAGAACAAAGGGATTTAGTAATTCTGGTACGAAATTCCCTGAAAGTGGAGTCACATGGTGAAGAAGGCATTTGGTATGTTGGCCTTCATAAATCAGAGTATTGAATACAGGAG